>NW_024080711.1:1379620-1467418 GCF_003009895.1 Hyaena hyaena | reverse complement strand
ATTCAAGAGTCTCTCATGGTTTGCCTCTCTCCCTTTCCCCCACCATTTCTCCCCTTCTTCTCCCCCATGGTCCTCAGTTAAGTTCCTCCTAATCCTCCTATACGTGCAAACATATGATATTTGTCCTTCTCTGCCTGACTTATTTCACTAAGCATAACACCCTCAAGGTCCATCCATGTTGCTACACATGGCCAGATTTCATGTTTCTCATTGTATGGCAACAGTTTCTTGTTCTACCCTTTGCTCATTTTTCTCTTAGGGTATTCAAATTTTCTTATCAATTTTAAAGTAAGTATTTAAAGCTAGAGAAAAACAGAAAGCAAAGGGAAACAATTGTCATGTCCTACAAATTTAGAATAAGGCTTTATGGCTTTAATTGGGATGATTTTAAATGCAAACCTGTGCTTTTAGCAGACCAGCCAATCTCTTAAAATTTTGAAGGGGGAAGTAGCTGCTAAATTTAAAGAAAGTGAGTTCCTTAATTCTTCATAACTATTTGTTTTAAAAGACAACCTTGCAATTTTGTTTTGAAGTGCTTGATAAGCATTTTTTAACAGCTTGAGGTGAAATTTTATTTAAAAATTTTTTTTAATGTTTATTATCTTAGAGAGAGACAGAGCACAAGTGGGGTGGAGCAGAGAGAGAATGGGAGACAGAGAATCCGAAGCAGGCTCTGAGCTGTCAGCGCAAAGCCCAATGCGGGGCTTGAACCCACAAACTGTGAGATCATGACCTGAGCCAAAGTCGGACACTTAACCGACTGAGCCACCCAGGTGCCCCAAGGTGAATTTTAACATTTAATAACCAAATGTCATATTTAGAAATGTAGACAAAACAAAGCTGTTTGGTCAAACACTTTGACCAAGGTTCTTAAATACAAATGCAATACAAATCCAATGCTCTCTGCATCCCCTAATCATGCATAGGGCCTCTGTCAGTTTCTATCATATTCACTTCATCAACAAATAAACATATTGAACAAATATGTATTGTGTGTCCACTATGTACCAGGCAGTGTCCTCACGCTGGGGATACAGCAAGAAACACGATTAGGTCCCTGATCATGTGGCTTTTATAGTCCAGGAGGAGAAAACATAAATAAGTAGACAAATAAATGAACAACACAACTACGTTTAATATGCTTTTTTATGCCAATAACAAAATCCCAAAACACTGGTAAGGCTACTTTTTACTGAGTGGTTACCTTACCTTGTTTATTTCCTTCATACCATGTGCCAATATTTTATTTATCTGTTTACTTATTTATTATCAGCATTTCCTATTAGCTATTTGTTCTATGAGACCAAGGAACTTCTCTTAAATGCTGCTATTTTTTCAGTGCTTAACATCATACAGATAAGACATACTCCATAAATCTGCTGAATAATGGGGCAAGTGAATGAATGAATGAATGAATGTATACACAAGTATTCTAAATCAAATACATAACCTGAGACTGATCTCACACCTTCTTGTTTAACCTTATGCAATGTAAGAAAGGTCTGTTCATCTTTAATCTCTAGCCATTCCTACAGATGGTAAAATAGCTCTGCTATCATTCGGGACTACGCAAGTTTTCTAAAACTAAACAGCTTACGCACATCGATGTTGGCTTGTCCACATGCTTTTTTGGTCCAATGAAGATAGTGCTAATAGCTATATCTCCCATTTCTGAAAACTGTGTTACTGTTGTTTGCTTAAGGGTTTATGACTCATAGTATAGTAACAGGAACTCAGCAACCTGTTACTAAGCCTTCCTTATTTCCTCACAAAAGCTTCTTAAACCCAAATTTTGCAGATGTTGATAGTTGCCATTAGTAAAAGGTACTGTAAATGAGCTGGCAAATAGGCTTAGTTTCCTGCCATAACAAATTACCACAAGGTTGGTAGTTTAAAACAACAGAAATTCATTCTCTGGAGGCCAGACTTCCCAAACAAGGTGTTGGCAGGGTTCATTCCTTCTGGAGACTCTGACGGTTGATAGGTCTCATGTCTTTCTCCTCGCTTGTGGTGGTGGCTGGTAATCCTTATTGTGCCTTGACTTATAGACTCATCCTTCTCATCTCTGCCTCTGTCTTCACATGGTGTTCTCGTCAGTGTCTCTGTGTCTGTTCCCCTCTTCTCTTCCCTTCTAAGGACTTGTCATTGGATTTAGGGCTCACCCTAATCCAGGATGACCTCATCTTGAGAACCTCAACTGAATGACGTCTGTAAAAATTCTTGTTCCCAAATAAAGTCCTATTTATTTAAAGGTTCTCGGAGTTAGGACACGGACAGAGCATTATTTGAGGTCACCATTCAACCTCTTGCACCTGGGATTCACTTCTATGACTAGACGTCAGGTGATTTGAGCACCTGTTCTTGCACAATAGCCACCAGAGCTGAAAAGTAATCAACCCACTCAAAAAAAAAATTATAAAGCACTTAATTTTGAACATATTGCATTTTGAGTGTATGTTTTTCCCCCCTAAAAGAAGATAAGGCAACATAAAAACTACATGTTTTGTACCCTGGGTTGTAAATAACTATAGAATACTAACTAACATCTAAAAAGAATGAGGATATAATAGGAAAATGGCTTAGATGCTTCCAAAAATCAGCACGTTTGAACAAAATTATAATTGGCTGAAACAGATTTCTAAAAAAAAAGTATGCTAATTTAATCTGAATTTTAAAGGTAGTTCTTACTTTTTTTTCAAGTAGGCTTCATGCCCAGCATGGAGCCCAACGTGGGGCTTGAACTCATGTCCCTAAGAACAAGACCTGAGCTGAGATCAAGAGCTTAACTGAATGAGCCACCCTGGTGGCCCTAAAGTAGTTCTAATTAATATCAATAACTTATACACAAAAGAATGACCCTAAAGTACACAACTAATCTGAAGCATAAAAAAGAATGAAACCACGGAAGAAATGGGAGTCTATCTAATGAAATAAGATAAGAGTGAAGTTCATCTCATTGTTAATGTCATGTTGCTAGTGAGAGTCAAACTTTCCAGGATCCTCTCTCAGGCTGTATATGTCCTTAAAATGTCAGAGTAAAGCGTATAGAAATGCACAGCCATACACATTCTCTAGGGCCTGTAGGATGCTCCCCAAAGATGTAGAGTGAATATTCCTGGTTTCCCAAAGCTTAAAGGCTTTGTGTGGGTGTTCTATAGCAGTGCTTCGCAAATGTCGGGGAGCACCACAATTGCCTGCAGTGCTGTGGGAAAATGTAGATGTCCAGGCCCACCCCCAGAGATTATGATTCACTAGGTCTGGGATGTGACAAAGACTGTACCTTTCTAATAAGCTCCCATCAGATGGGGCTGAGGCTGCTGGTTTGGGGTCTACCCTGTGGGCAGCACTGTTCTGTGGCAAACTGAAATGATTGACTCCTTTGGGTGCACCTGATTCAGTCCACATATAGTCTTAGAAAAAGTGACATCTGTCACTGAGGTCCTTTATCAACTATCGATGAGACCCATGTGACAATGATTCCCCCTTGAGTGGATAAAAACCACACATATAGGAGAACAAAGCAATTACCTACATGATGAGACCTGAGTAGCACTTGCTCCAAGATGCCTGCCTGCTCTCATGCCTGGAATCCTACCCTGAAACATCCATCCCTTTGGGTAAGGATATTGTCATCTCATGACATTAAAATGCAAATACTCTTGGGATAACAATAACCACCATACACCAAGAGCTTACTGAGTGCCAAGCATGTGCCAAGTCTTTTACCAACACGAGCTCATTTAATCCTCACAACTGCTCTGTGAGGTAGGTATTAGCATCATCCTCCTACAGAGAAGTTAAGTGGCTCATAGATCACATGGCTGGTAAGAGGCCAACCTATGATGTGAATCTGGGTCTGTCTGTTGCTAAGGGCCATACTATTAATCACTGCCTACATTAATCTTGCAAATTAAACAATAAGTTGTCACCAGATATTAATACTTTATAGGGAAAAATCACAGCACATCCTACATGGCAACTAGCTGGTTGAGAAGCACTTGGGGAAGTTCCATGAGGCAGAGACTGGACACTTTGGGACCACTGTAAATTCCTCAACAAAGCAGGGCAGGATTGAGTGCTGGAGTGGAGAGGAAGCAAAGAAGGCATATCCCGAAGGCACCATGAAGATGGAAAGAAAAGTTCAGCAGTTAGCACCTCTGAGTAAACAAGAGGTTTGAGGAGAAAGATGGCCAACTACAGTGTTTTGGCGAAGGACCTTCTGAGCATGGGCGGATGAGCTGTGCTTTTCATCTATATTTCTGGCAAGTTACATTCTGCGGAGAAATGATGGGATTCAATTCTATTTTAATTGTTGTGAAAAGCATGATGGTGAATCCTTTTTGCTGTCTTATTCTTTTATGTTTTGCATATCATCGGCAGTCTGTTAATCGGTTTTTAGACTCAGACTTTTGTAGGCTGAGTTTTCTTCAAACTGTATATGTAAGCATGATTCTGGAATGCCGTGAAAGTTACTGTTAATTCCCTCACTTTAATTAAGTTTCACGTGCTTGGTAAATTATAACTATCCTTTTTAATTAGTTTTTGTATATATTGTTGGAGATGAAAAGGAATGGTATAATTAATATAAAAATTGTTTCTCTTCCGAAAGGTGTGGATTCTGTCTGGGCTAGTGAAATAATGAGCCCTGGAATGCTGAAGATGGCTGAGGGCACTATTGCCAATTCAGTGTGCATACCCTGCAGCCTAAGAAGAGGTTGTTTGTTTAAAAAAAAAAAAAAAAGCCAAAGACTTGGAGCGCCTGGGTGGCTCAGTCACTTGAGCGTCTAACTCTTGATTTTGGCTGTGATCAGGATCTCACGGTTGTGAGACTGAGCCCTGCGTCAATCTGGGTGTGGAGACTGTTTAAAATTCTCTCTCTCCCTCCCTCTACCACTCATGCTCTGTCTCTCTCTTAAAAAAAAAAAAAAGAAAGAAAGAAAAAAGAAAAAGACAGACTATAGGAGGAGCCAATTTATGAGGCAGTGTCCAAAACACAGGAAGAAAGGACATTGGGGTGGAGACACACAGACCCAAATTTAATTTCTGTCCTCTTCTCAACAAGCCCTGTGACTGAGTGAGTTATGGAACCTCTCTGAACGTGTATTGTCTTATCTACAAAAGGGAGACAATCTCTAAGAAGACCCTTCAGTGGGTGAGAGGAACAACACTGGCCCCTAGGGTATCCCCTCCACCCGTCCTCAAACATCTGCTTCCCTCTGTCTAGAAGACCGCATAGAACCAGCTCAAATTCCGGAAACATTTGAGGGTCATTCTAGAAGTATTCACTCTGACTTAAAATAGGTAGAGTAAATAAACCCTAGTCCAAGCAGGTTTTGAGATTTTTTTTTGTTTTTCAAAATCAAAGCAGCTTCTTAAAGCCTGAATGACTCATAAGAACATAAATGAGTTCATTATATCCATTATCATATTTTTCCCTAGTCGGAGGGAACTTGGATTTCCTCAAGTGTGTTGACACTTGAGCTGGTTTTTAGAGGCTCTAAATGTATTTCCATCATTTGGTCCTGGCCCGAGTAAATAATAGGATCAGCCACCAGTTTTGAGAGCCAGTGTGCTCTAAATATACATACTTACCAAACATTACCTCATACAGTTCTGACTAGTAGCTTTTTAAAATTATCCTTACCATGTAGAAAAGGAAACTGGCAAAAATGTTAAGTACCTCCTCTCCCAGACAATCACTTAGTTTTTAAGCGGCCAATCTGGGACTGGAACCTAAGAAATTCTGTTTACATACAAAACCAGAGTCCTCTGATTTCTGTGACGCACGACCTTTCAAATGAGCACCTTTCCATACATAACCTAGAAACAATAATGGCTGAAATTATAAAGACATAATTTGTGACTTATACGATGTGACCAATATAAAGTGACTTTGTATTAAAGCTGGATATAAACATTTTTCCTGTTTACTCTTCATGGTTGATTATGTGTTCACACACATCATTTAAGAGGGAATCTATTTTGGAATTCTCCTTTTTTTTGGAATTCTCTCCTAACATTTTATTTGTGTTTGATTCATCTTTCTGTTTCTAGCAGAGGAATTTATTAGCCAATGTTCTAGCTTTCAACTGCAGTGATAATAAACTTACAATAAGAAGAGCATTTTGCACGGTAACCTATGACTGTGTTCCATGTAGGCTAGTGCTTTGTATTCTGATTTCAGTTTTTCAAAGGATTCTGGCTTTGATCTGTAAACTTGATTTCAAACTGAGACTAAGCCATATCCTTGTATAGGCACAAAAACACATATGCTTATACAGTACCTACTTAGGCACCAAGGCTTCTAGCTCTGAATTTAAATAAACTCGGATGGGCTTAAAATTAAGCTCTTCTTATTAGTCTATGTTATTCAGTGAGATTTAGATTCAGTCAATTTTTTCATCTAACTATTTTGTCTCTTGAAAAACAGTGCCTGGTACTTTCTGACAGCTTGATGAGTGAATGAAGACATGTATAGTGCTTTGGCAAATAATTCATTCTTGGATACTGCCTGAACTACTCATGTTTACCTTTAGTTTTCCATTCTTCGTCTTGTTACTTAATTTACTAACACTCTTAGGGATAGGTGTGGGGACCAGAAGTTATAGGCACACAGGATTAGATGGTACTACCCACAGGGGCCAATCTGCTGTAGTCATCTCAGACCTACAAATGGGGCTCCCTCCCTCCAGCACAACAGCCCCCAACATTTTCCCACCCTAAAGGATACTTCCAGACACTGTTAACGTCCCAGTTAAACCAACTCTGATTTATAAAAGAGAACTGAACGCTTTCTCAGATCATGGTGCTTTATCATTAGTAAGAGACTTGAGAAATTGCCATTCCATGAGAAGACATTCCAGTCTCTCTCAAAGACTCATTCTAGTGCCTAGTAGCCTTCAATGTCAGAAATAAGCTTCAAACACATACAGTTAATTGTACTTTTGAGTTGCAGATCGAAAACATTCAAACAACAGAAACAACCTTTTGGTAACTGGTGATACAGGACACAGACACATTCCAAGAACTATAACTCCTCACATGGATTATCTTTTGCTAAATTTGAACCACAAACCCAAATCCTACAGCTGCTCAAGTTCCACTAAGATTAACCTCTTTTTAAAAAAAAATTTAATTCCAGTGTAGTTAACATACAGTGTTGTATTAGTTTCAAGTGTACCATATGGTGACTCAACAGTTCCATATATTACTGAGTGCTCAGCAAGATAAGTGTGCTCTTAACTTCCTTCACCTATTTCACCCATCCTCCACCCACCACTCCTCTGGGAATCAGCTGTTTGTACTCTATAGTTAAGAGTCTGGTTTTTGATTTGTAACTTTTCTTTCCTCTGGTTGTTTTGTTTCTTAAATTCCAGTGAATTTGATTTGAGTGAAATCATATGGTATTTGTCTTTCTCTCACTGGTTTATTTTGCTCTAGATCCATCCATGTTGCTGCAAATGGCAAGATTTCAATTTTTTATGGCTGAGTAATATTCTATTGCATATATATGCATGTGCGTGTGTGTGTGTGTGTGTTTGCACGCGCGCCACATCTTCTTTATTCATGCATCTATCAATGGACAATTGAGCTGCTTCCATAATTTGGCTATTGTAAATAATGCTGCCATACATGGAAGTGCATATATCCTTTTGAATTAGTGTTCTTGTATATTTTAGGTAAATACCCGATAGTGCGATTACTGGATCATAGTGTAGTTCCATTTGTAATTTTCTGACAAGCCTCCCTTCTGCTTTCCACAATGGCTGCACCAGTTTGCATTCCCACCAATAGTGCACAACTGTTCCTTTCCCTCCACATCCACTTTTAACCCCCTTTTAACCTGCCCCATCACACATACCAAATTAATTAACAGACATAGGAAGGTGAGTCTGTTATGTGTGCGATGGGTGCAGGGTGGGAGGACCCCACTAGCTATTTTAGTTTGTTACATGAATGACTTCTGCATTAACTGCTACCTGAATGACTCATGTTGCCATGCCTGTTTATTTACTTTCTACCAATTATTAGAGGATTTAGATAACATTTCAAAATTGAAATTCTAGTTCTCTTAAATATATTTAGTCAAGTGGCACCCGAGTGGCTTAATCAGTGGAATGTCCAACTCTTCATTTCAGCTCAGGTCATGATCTCACGGTTTGTGAGATCAAGCCCCGCATCGGGCTCTGCACTGAATGTGGAGCCTATTTAAGATTCTCTCTCTCCTTTCTCTCTGCCCCTGCCCACCTGTCTATAAAAGAAAAATATATAATTTATTTTCCCTAAGATAAACCTATCCTCAAAGGAGGGAAGCTGTTGCTTCTGTTACTACTCTCCCTTGTGATGCTGACCACAGCATCCGGGGAATGTTGTTACGAGTTCAATAAGATCAGTAGCCACCTAAGAAAATCTGCATAGCTGCACTAAGCTGGTTTCCCTATCTGTGAAATGCAGATAATAGCAGCCCCTACCTCACAAGATCATGCTCACTCACTTCAATACTTGTCTTTTCAAAAGCAGAAAAACTAGTGGTGGCTCTGCATTCCTGGGAGCCTGTTCAAAGACTCTTCTTCTGATTAGCTTTCCCTTATTTGGGTTTCTACAACCTCAAAGCGCTTAACTTAATTGTGGAAAAACTTTCTCTTGGCAAGTTTTAGGTTGTGTAAACAAAGAAGGAAAACTTTAGATTTGCCTAATTTCGCACCTGGGGGTAGTGCAGAGACGTACGTTTGTTTCTGCTGCACCGTGCGGCAAGAGAGAGGCTCCTAGTACATGTTGAAGGATAGCAGACAATGGCAGTTCTGTAGTTTTGTTCCGTAAATAGATGAGCCTCACGAAACTATCAGAGTGTATGTCCACGTAGTTTTTGTAACTTTTAAGCCAATCAAATAATACTAAAAAATGTGAGACTATCAGGTTACCTGGAGTCTCATTAAAAACATCTATGAAGAAAAGAAATAAGCCTCAAACAAAAAACATGAAATCAAATAAAAGTGCAGATTACGTGTCTGAGATGAAAGCATGGTCTTCTGTAGCTAAAGATACAGAAAAGGTCCCATCAAGCAGAGGAAAGACAGTATAGTGCCCAGTAAATGTGGGGGCAGGGGGTGTAAAATGGGAAATAAAGCTTTTTGCCGTATTAAGTACAGAGGGTCTATTAAGATTCTGAGAGGTCTCTAAGCCTCCATGCCATGCTTTAATCCTCTCTGAAGCATTCCTTCTGGCCAACCACTCAGGGCTTTTAAATGATCAGCAGTAAGGAAACCCTTTGCAGGGAAAGGTTTGGTCAACGATAATATCCTAGACCCAGGTAAACACACTTCCCAGGAGCAGTAAAGAAAAATGATCAAGGGCCACATTCATTATAATTCTTAACTCCCAAATCTAGCTAGTTTTTTTTTTTCATGAAAGTCTGCATTGAAACAATTTCCCATGTGTTTGCTTCCACTAAACAGTAGTCATTTCTAGTTAAGTTACAAATGAGTCATTTCCCTTGGTTTATTAGTATATGTATTCTATTTTTATGTTAGCAGTTAGTCTTAGTCATTAAACTAGTTTCATTGAAATGACTACAGTATAACTGATTAATATTTAAAATATAAATAATTAAAATCCCAAATGCACATATACCCTTGTGACATCCTGAAGAATACTACCAAAAAGTATCCTTTCAACATGGAAGAGGAGAAAGTACAACCCCAGCATGATTTTCCGGGTAACTAGACACGGGCCTGCTTACCATAACTGTTATTACCCAAACACAAAACCATACATAGCAGTCTGTTCATCAGCTAGTCAACACTGGTTTAGCATCTATTCTATGCCAGGCTCTGTACCAGGTGCAGGGCATAGGAAGGTTAAAAAAATTCCCTCTCCACTCAAGAAGCTCGGCACCTAGTGGGAGGGACAGAATGTATACTGACGAACCAAGTGAAACAGTGCTATTGACTAGATAGAAACTGAAACTCATAGAGGGAGCAGCTGACTCTGACTGGAAAGATTAGGAAGATCCCACCCAAGTGGGGACAGAGGAACGAGGTCGTAAGAGGTAAAATGTCTGCCAGGTCAAGGAGGGAGGGAGAGACACTCTAGGCAAGGAGCGCCCCAGAGAGGAACAAAGGAGAAGTTTGAAGTAACTAGGAAAACTAGTGAGGGGCAGAAAAGGACCTGTAGATTTGGCACTAAGATTTCTTTTTAATAGGGGCACCTGGGTGGCTCAGTTGGTTAGGCATCCAACTTCAGCTCAGGTCATGATCTCATGGTTCATGGGTTTGAGCCCTACATTGCACACCATACTGCTAGCGTGGAGCCTGCTTGGGATTCTCTCTCTCTCTCTCTCCCTCTCTCTCTCAACCCCTCCCCCCCCTCAAAATAAGTGAATAAGCTTAAAAAAAGATTTGTTTAATAAAAGGTTGTACTGGATGGAGAGACACTAGTAGTGTAGGATGTGGGCTAGTGAACACCATTTTTAAAGAAACATGGTGTGGAAGGAAAGAGAAAGTTCCAGCAATAGTTTCAAAGGGAGTCTCCAAGAATCAGGGCGTGGACATACGTGCAGTTTATGAACTCTGGCTCCGTTCTGGACCCTTTGCTGGGGGGAGGTGGGAGGAACCGCTAGGTCATACTGAGTACACATGCTGAGAAGGAAGTGACTCTCCCCAGAGCCGTTGTCCCCAAAAGAATGAGTTTCTAGGACTCATACTGAGACATGCAATGCAATAAATGAAAACCCACAGTGGCTCAATGATTACTGAAAATCAATATGTTCTGCCTGAATAAAGTTTAAAGAGTACTTGCATTCTATAATGTTTTCATGTTTATTTATCTTTGAGAGACAGAGAGAGAGAGAGAGAGACGGAAAGAGAGTACAAGCTGGGAAGAGGCACAGAGAGAGGGAGAGAGAGAGAAGGCAGGCTCTGTGCTATCAGCATAGAGTCTGACGCGGGGCTGGAACCCACAAACCGTGAGATCATGACCTGAGCCGAAACCAAAAGTCAGATGCTTAACAGACTGAACCACCCAGCCGCCCCTTATAATGATTTACAATATACAACCTTCATGGCCTACTACACTTTTATCACAGAAATGTTTTTAACCAAAGTTGATGGTGAAAAGGAATTTTCAGTAACTGTGGCTGTAGCACTTCCCTAAAAGCAGAGGGTGACTCACATGTGTAAGCTTGTGTTTGAATGTCTTCAGTCTGCAACTCAAAAGTACAATTGTATATATTTGAAGCTTATTTCTGACATTGATGGCTGCTAGACACAAGAATGAGTCTTTGAGAGAGACTAGAATGTCTTCTCATGGAATGGCAATTCTCACGTCTCTTATTAATGATAAGGTACCATGATCTGAGAAAGAGTTCTATTCTCTTTTATAAACCAGAGGTGGACGTTAAGTGTCTGGAAGTATCCTCTAGGTGGGAAAATGTTTGGGGCTGTTGTGTTAGAGGGAGCCACCCTGGCACCCCATGGGCAGTATCTTCTAATCAAACAAAAGAGATGACTTTTTGGTAACTGCTGTAAGACACAGACACATTCCAAGAACTATAACCCCTCACATGGATTTTCTTTCACTAAATTTGAACCACAAACCCAATTCCTACAGCTGCTCAAGTTCCACTAAGATTAACCTTCATTTAAAAAAAATATTAAGGGGCGCCTGGGTGGCTCAGTCGGTTAAGCGTCCGACTTCAGCTCAGGTCATGATCTCACCGTTCGTGGGTTTGAGCCCCACATCAGGCTCTGTGCTGACAGCTCAGAGCCTGGAGCCTGTCTTCAGATTAGGTGTCTCCCTCTCTCTCTTACCCTCCCCTGCTCATGCTGTCTCTTTCTCTCTCTCTCAAAAATAAATGAAACATTTAAAAAATTTTAATTCCAGGGTAGTTAACTACAGTGTTAATTAGTTTCAAGTGTACAATACGGTGATGCAACAGTTCCATATATTACTAGTGCTAAACAAGATAAGTGTGCTCTTTTTTTTTTTAATGTTTTATTTATTTTTGAGAGAGAGATAGAGACAGCGTGAACAGGGGGGGGGTCAGAGACAGAGGGAGACACAGAATCTGAAGCAGGCTCCAGGCTCTGAGCTGTCAGCACAGAGCCCGACACGGGCTTCAAACCCACGAACCGTGAGATCATGACCTGAGCCAAAGTCAGACGCTCAACCGACTGAGCCACTCAGGCGCCCCAAGATAAGTGTGCTCTTAATCTTGTACACCTATTTCACCCATCCTCCACCTACCACCCCTCTGGGAACCAGCTGTTTGTTCTCTACAGTTAGTTAAGACTCTGTTGTTTGGTTTGTCACTTTTCTTTCCTCTGTTTTGTTTCTTAAATTCCACATTTGAGTGAAATCATATGGTATTGGTCTTTCCTCTAGAAAACTCCAAGAAAAAAAACACACATTAATTTTAATCACAATTCCTATCTGAGATGAATATGATACCAGACTGAAGAGAGCTCTGAAGCCTGCACAGAACAGCTAAGCAGAGTAATTCACCACGGTCAGCAAAATTCTGTGTTGGAGAGTCTTCTGAAAGGCTTTTCTTCAGCCCACAAAGAAACTTCAGGAAATGTGTCCATCTCATTGGGATTAAGGTTTCAAGAAAAGCTTTACCTTGACATAAAAGGGGCATTTAAAAACTGGTGCTAAAAAAAGAGATTTGCATGAGGGCACGGATGAAAATCCCAGAATCACACGCTAATAATCACAGGTAAACTACAACTGCCTGCTGCTATTTGCCTGGGAGAACTACAGAATTCACTTTAACAATGTAACAGACACATCTGGACACAGGGAAAGATGACTGTGAATAGAAATTGAAAACAGAGAGGGAATGAAGGACAAATTGTTGATTTCACAATTAGCCACAAATTTATATCAATAATGGTTTGCTGGTTGTGACGGTAAAGTAATGAGGCGTATTGAGAGGTGCTTGTGAAGTCAGTGTCGTTGTACCTCAGTGTCATTGTCATTACAACCCACGCCACCCACAAACATCTGCCTTGTAAGGTGGTAAAATAGTTCTTAATTCTGTCCGGTAGAGAGAAACCATATGTGAATGTGCCTCAACTGATCTGTTGTAACTTCTGGCTCTCATTCTGTAAAGTTAATTTCAGCTGTGGAACCTCCTCTGACTCTTCTTCCCTCCATGAAAGGGAAGAAGAGGAGTATGTGCCTTCCCCAGAAAGTGGTCTTGGAATTATCCATGGTTCAAATAAGCCTGATATGTAGTCCAGTTCACTTTGTCATTTGTGGTTCATGTAAAATATTTTTAAGTGGCTCACAGTGTGCAAAACTAGATGACTCCACTGTGCAATGAGTCCTGGGAAACTTCAAGCTACGTGCAGACGGGGCCTCAAAATCATCACACTCCTGGACACACCGCACACGGACAGCCTGCACTTCCTGGCTGTGAAGCAACTCTCAACACCCCTCCCTTGGAGCAGGGCACCCATTTAGTTAGCAAAGCCACACTTTTGTTTCTGTGATCTTTCCTTTTCCTCTATCCCCACAGCCAGTCATCATGGAGGTTCTATCGGGTCTAGACTCTGTCTCTTGTTCCTGGGATAACTTTGCACCTCCCCTTCACAATTCACTCCTCTGGGGGGGGCACGCCACCATTCCCCTGGCTATCACTGAGACCAGTGAGACCACTGCTGGTCTCCCCTCACTTCACTCCATCCACGATGCTGCCCTGGAATTAACTCTCTGTACAGATATCATCCCACGACAATGCTGCTAAAAACCCCCAATGGTTATCCAAAGCCACTGAGTTCAAGGACTGCAACTCGTTAAAGAGAAATGCCATGTCATCACATTATACTATTTGTTTGTTACTTCTGCACCTTCCCCTCCCCTCCATCACTCCTTATGGGCAACCTGGGAAAACTGAGGTACAATCGAAATACAGCCACTTGGATGAATGACAATATGTAGGTATAATTTTATTGTTCCTCTCTTCCATATTCTTGAATCTCTAAAATCCACTCTGTTCAATAATAGAAAAACTAAAAACAAGGTATGCATGCTACAGCTCAATATAAAAAGAGTACAAACACACACACACACACACACACACACACACACTTGAATATCTCCCCAACAAAACTGCGCAACGAGACTTTATGAAGTCAAGACAGCGTTAAAGCAACAGAGAGGGAAACACTCTGAGCTTCGTTGCCCTCAGCATCTGCTGCGATGATGCCCCTTTGCAAAGCTCTTGGGATAGCATTTCTCCAACATTCCCCCTGCAGGCCAAGGTTGCCACTGGGATGCAGGCGACAAGAGTCAATGGCCTTCTAACGCCTGCAGCCTTCCAGGGCCTGGACCCCCACGCACTCTATCAGGCTGGATCCCCCTCAATAGGAGGCCTGGAGTTTCAGCCTGTACCACATGCAAACCGCTTGCCCAGGCCTCCCTTCGAGCTTGAGGCCAGCAAACCCATCAATGTTTCACATCCCTGTTGCCCGAAGATTCCCCTCCTTTCCCCAACTCCCAAACCCTCCTCATTTCCTCAGCCCCATTTCCTCAGGACCTCCTTCCTTCACCTTACTGTCTGTATTAAGTCCAACAAGGAACACTCTTACTAGTATGTATGACTGTTTCCAGCCCTCCCATCTTTGCTAACTATTTTAGCAGACTTTATAAAATAATTTTCCAATCCCATTTTGGTTCTTCTGCCTGGATTCTTGTGTATTCGTGTGCTATTTCCTTGGCTTGCCACACACTCCCCTACCCTGTTGACCCCATATGTCCTCATCGTCCTCCCTGAGGGGTCTCAGAAACACCTCCTCCAGGAAGTGCTTCTCCAAATGCCACTCACTGTGTGACATCTTAGCCATTCATCTTCTTGAGAGCAGTTTGAGAACAGGGGCTCTGTCCTAATTACCCGTGAATGGCTAGTTCCTAACAAAGGGTGTGGCATGTTTGTTGAATGCATATGCAATAACGATGCCTTTCTGCAAGCCGGTGGGAACTAACATGGGACCGGCACTAACTCATATCACAAAGGGATGTTCACAATCAGAGATAAACAAACAACAGAAAACAATCCAAGCGCTGCTTCCATACAGGAGATCTCAGGTCTAACTGGCACAGAAAAGCTCCTTGGGCTGCAGAATGTAAACTCATTTATGACCTGGAATAATTGTTATTCAACGAGCTCACAAGAAAGAACTTGTGAGGCTTGGAGGACTCTGCTCATGTGCTTTGGAAAGGAGCAAGAGCCACTTGGGGTAAAGTCTGTGTGTTTGTTTTACTTTTATCAAGTAAGAACTAATTGCTGATGTTTCCTTCCCCTCACCCCGCACAAGATCGTTTATGGCCTAATATACAAGAACCACATATCTGAACTGGCCTTCAGAAATGTCAGAATTAGCAGCAGCCAAAAAGTCCCACTTCCAAACATTCTCAACGTCCGGAGAGGAAGGTTTAGAGAGGGCATCAGCAAGGTCAGGTAATGGATGTCTGCAGTCAATCTACAAGTAATCGGGGCCTGGTGGGGCCAAGAACTACCTAGGTGTTGAGATACAAAGACGATATACAGCAGAGCGAGGACAGAGAGTAGTTAAAAAAAAAAAAAAAAAACAAGAGGTGCAAACTTAAGCATTCTTGAGTTTCCACCTCACCTACACCACTTATCAGGTACATGACCTTGGGCAAAATTCTTAGCCATTCACTACATCAGTTTTTAGAGTTGTTTGGGGGACTGAAGGACAAAATGTTTCTATATGAAAGATCCTGGTACACAGAAGACACAGAACACATGGAAGATATAATTCAGACACAGTTCAGTCCTTCCAGAGGCCTGCCTTCTGTCAGTGTAATAAGAGTTTTATCCACACATTTCTTTATTTATTCGTTCATTCACTCACTCATTCATTCATTTATTGAGGACTCACTATGTCTCCGGCCCTGTGCTGAAACGGACGAGTGTCTGACCTCAGGGGCTTTACCTTCTAGTAGAAGTGGGACACAATAAGAAACAGAAACATAGGGGCGCCTGGGTGGCTCAGTCGGTTAAGCGTCCGACTTCGGCTCAGGTCATGATCTCACAGTTCGTGGGTTCGGGCCCTGCATCGGGCTCTGTGCTGACAGCTAGCTCAGAGCCTGGAGCCTGTTTTGGATTCTGTGTCTCCCTCTCTCTGACCCTCCCTTGCTCACACTGTCTCTCTCTCAGAAATAAATAAAACTTTAAGAATTAAAAAAAAAAAAGTATATACATAAATAGCATGATCAACACTGCAGTAAAATACAGGTAAAAGGGCTGGAGAGCGATGAAGGTATGCCGTTTAAGTAATGTGACAGAGAAGGTCCCTTTGATAAGGTGACAACAGGCAAAGACTTGCAAAAGTGTGGGAACAAACCATGTACCAGGCAAGTACCTGCCCAACAAGGGCCATGCCTGGTGTGATGCAGGTGCAGCTGCACTAGGGACCCCAATCAGGACACAGGGACCCTGGGAGCCAAGGCAGCATGTGCTTGGAGGAATAGCCTCATTCCCTGCACCCTGGGCCCTCAGGATCCCACTGTCCTTTGCACGGGCCCACAGGAAGGACTCCAACGGGGACACTGAGAGTCCTCTCCCCATCAGGTGACCAGCACTGAGGGGCTACTCAGAGAACCAGAAGTACAGGGGGAAGAGGAGCAGCCTCAAAGAGCCACCAACATTCTAATCCAAGTGAGATGAATGTGCGTCAGGAGGGATGTAGAAAGTCTGCCAGCCATCACTAAAGGGCACAAGAGACAAGAGAGAAATCCTTGTGCATGAGTGCCGAGGGGGTGAGGAGTGAGGAGATACAGAAGTGGGCTTTGCTTGGAGTGGAGGTAGAGAGGCAGAGAGCTGGAAGATGGCTCATTACCCCGAGAACCTCCAGAAAAATGAGATGAAAGACTATGGACGCCTCTACACACAAAATTGCATTTAAGGAGTTTGAGGTTCCCCTATGTCCACCCACAGACTCTGAAGACCACAGGGTATGAATCTCTGCTTTAGCCAAAGAGGCCTCATCTCAGTTTCGAACTCCAGCTTCAAGGTCACTACCCAGAGGGCCCCGTTGACCCTCCAGCTTTGTGGAGGTGAAACAAAGTAAAACATTTTTAAATGCTGGATTCTTCTTTTTCTTCTTTAGGCTACTAGAAGGTTCTCGACCCAAGCTGGTAAGTACATGGCATGTGCACTCTTCAGCCTCCCCTCACCCTCAGCAGGCATTGCTCACTCCCCTGGTGGTACCAAGGTGGACCGTTCACAACGTGCTCAGCACCACACTCCAGAGCTCCCACTGACAGTGGTGTACCACACACAGATATGATCAGCTCCCCCTTTACACTGGAGAGGGTGTTAACCATCCACTGGCAGAGGAGTGCATGGTTTGATTTTTTTTAATCTAGTAAAAGAAAGAATTATATAAGATTTTTTTGCATATTTCCTTATTTCCTCATCCGATGGGAGTAGCTGTGAGGTTGAGGTTGTGGTGAGAAAAATCCATTTGAAGCTAAGGGGCTGATTTGATACCCCTCAAGTTCAGGTTCAGAGCAAGGGGCCCAAGAAAGGCACGAAGCTTCTTAGTAAAAGTCATAAATCTAAAAGATAAATCATGTGTGTGCCCATGCGTGTGTAAAGGGAGGAAAGTCTGAAGGCAGGGCAAGAGCTGATAAGAGATAAGATCAGAAGTCCTCGGAGAGCCGAGACATCATCCTGGTCTAAGAAAAGTAAACCTTGCAACATTATCAAAGTTGAACCAGCAGGTAAACCAGTAAAATGCTTTTATTATTTGCCTTATTTGGACCTGGTCCATATTTCTATTTAATTGCTCCTCTCATTTTCTTGGGTAATAATTATAAGGCTAACTTTTCAAATAAACTAAAATTGTTCCTCTGTTCTATGTAGATGGGCTACAAAAGCAGGTTAAGGCAAGTATCTCCAAACCCCTTGTCCTACTCACTCAATCTTGGAGTTTCTGTCTAGGAGCTGGGTGAAGAGGACTGTCCCCTCCTAGCTCCTGCACGAATTATCTGAGAAGTCACTTGGAAAAGTGGGCCAGTGGGCCTCACTGGGCTCAGTTTCCTCATTTATTAAATTTATTATTATTATGTGTATGATTTATTATTAAGCATTTATAAATGCGTTTGACTAGCTAATAGGAGGCAGATGTGTGTGGATGTCCATGTGGCCATGCTGGCGTGCACTGGGGGGTGGGGGGGGGGGGGAAGGTCACCACTGTGTAGGCTAAACCAGCAAGTAGTTCCATATGTTCTATTGTGAGTCTCTAAGCCTAACCTAGTCACTAAGCTCTCTGCCACTGGCCATGGGACCTTAGCAAGGGTGAGATGGAAGGTCTAAAAAAATCCATCACTGCAGTGTGTAAGAAATCAAAGCAATGGCTCATTTATACCTTTCAATGGTTCAGTGATACCTTCTGGTACCCAACCTTCATTTTGCCTACACTCACCGTGACTGCATCCTCTTTTCTGCAAAATGCAAGAAGAAAGCCCCCAGATGAGAAATTACTTATTTCTTATAAAAGCAGCACATACAGCATTAAAATTACTTAGAAACACATATATTACTGTTTGTGTATTTAAGTAATCTCTAGAAACTTTAAGATCCAATCCCTGACTTCCCCGTCTTACAGTGTATCCCAGACGTCGATTCCTGCAAACTGCATTTGCCGGGATGTACCCAATGGCTTCAGGGTAAATGTGGCCCTTGGGAAGCACCGGTGGGAGACAACGTGACAGGGGAAGGCAGGGCATTCTGCCCCCTCCTCCCTCTTGGCATTCTTTAAAGAAGTGTGTCTGGCAGCGCCTCCTCTGTGGTTCTTCCTCCTCTTGCAATGGCGCTCCCTCCGTGGCATTGGCTCCGGCTGAGGCAGCCCTACTATGGTCCCAGCTCTTGCTGGGTACTTCCACCGACACCCACCACCTCCTCATTTGATCCTCCAGCCCTAGAGGGAACAGCGGCAGACTCCTGCTGTCGCTCATCTCTGGCACGCCTCCCAGTGTCTTCAGCCTTCCCAATGTGTGCAACAAATTCCCTCCATAGGACCATTTGGCATGGACTCTGCTTTCCTGGCTGAACCCTGAGTCCCACCCAGGGGACGACCCATCTCTAGAGAACAGACATCGCATTTAAGAATACACCAATTTCAGGGGCACCTGGGTGGCTCAGTCGGTTAAGTGTTTGACTCTTGATTTCGACTCAGGTCATGATCTCGCGGTTCATGAGATCAACCCCACATCGGGCTCTGGGCTAACAGTGCAGAGCCTGCTTAGGATTCTCTCTCTCTCCCTCCCTCTTTCTCGCTGTGCCCCCGCCCTGCTCTCTCTCTCTCTTTCTCAGAATAAATAAATAAACATTAAAATGAAAAAAGAATACACAAACTCCAGAAAATACACTTGGCAAATCTGTTCCTCCTTTACTGCTGGAAAAGCTCTCTCAAAGGTTTCATTTGCCAGACCCCACCTAGTACTATCAGCACCAGTCACATGTTGGAGCTGAAGGAACACTAGATGGAGAATTAGAGAACCAGAACTCACTTTCCAGCCGTGTGACCTTCCCAGGTACCTTATAGTCAAATGAGCCTGAGGTTATTCATGTCACAAAGGCACAACAGTTCATTTGGTCAGCCTGACTGGTCGTTAGGCCCAAATACAGGAGGGCACGGAAATATGTTTTAGAAACTGACATAGTCCTTGCAAATCCAAATGTATGACTATTAGTATATGAGGCACAGCTGACTTCCACAGAACACAAAATGCTTTGCACTCAGCTTCCCCTGGTTTTGATTTCTCAGCCTGATTTGCACCAAATGTACTAACAAAGGAAAAGAGCACAGACTCGTGCCTGGCATTTCTTCCTAAGAGCAACATGGGTCCCAGCCAGGCTCTCCTTGGCATCATGGCAACACGACGGTTTACCAAAGACCACACAGGGAGGTCAAGGTCAACTTACCAATGTCAAGGACCCTCTGCTTCGCCGTATGCTGCCGAGAGTGCCAGTATTTCCAGTATTTCAGCTGCTCATCTCGGTTTTTGTCTTCACTGAAGACCACCATTACCACGCTCTGCAGAGGGGAGAATCACGGTCTTACTTTCTGCTCAGTGACTCGGAGGCCTCAGCCCCCAGTTCTGGCTCTCCCACCCGAGGGAGCCTATAGGGGTGCCTCTATAGGGGTACTTTCCTCACTTCACGAAACCCGGACAAGCTCGGCTGTATGGGTCAGTTTGTTTAAAAATGGTCCTCCTTAAAAAGTGACTGGGAAACGAGAGCTGTACATACAAAAAAAAAGAACCCTGTCTCATTTTTACCATGAATCATAAACAAACAAATTAACCAATGAACAGCACATTTATTGTTTCGCCAAGTGAGTGGGGATACCAAAACAACTTTTTGGTACTGAAAACAAACACATTTTTGAAATTTTGTATTCGTAAACAGAATTTGGTGCCATTTATAATGAAGCAAGCATCTGTTTCTAGCCTAATTAAGTGCCTCAGGCGGGAATACTGGAGTAATGAGAGAAATACTAAGGTAATGAAAGAAATACTACAAGATGAGTTCAGAGTGATGAGCATGGATCTAAGCTACAGATATTTCACAGACCAAAGGATACGGGGTCAACTATTTAATTTATTTCAACACAATTTGGACGTATTTTCTTGGAAAACTAATTATATCTTGTAGAAATAAGAAGCCAAAACCCCCTTGAGTTCTAAATGATAGAAATCTTCATTTAACAAATGTACATCAATTCACTGCCACTTATAAGGTGAGACCTTTACCAACACAAACCAAAGCCCCCAAGTCCCTTTAACTACAGTATCAGAAATACTGGAGCTCTTCTCATTCCATAACCAAAATAATTCTTGGGCATTTTCCTACTATTGCAGAATATTTCATTGATTCTCATTCCTTAATAACTTCTCCCTTGTAGTATTTTGCACACTTGTAGTCATTTCATTAATTACTTATAACTATTCCGTCAATGGCCCATTGGCTTCAAAGTCAAAGAGGACAAGGACAGCGATCCTGGTGTCTGGCAAATAAGAGATACACAATACATGCTTGCGGCTCTACTGTCAACTCAGAATCGGGCTGATTCCAAAGTGTGTGTGAACATTGGTTACATGACAAAACAGATGTCTGTTAGGAAGACTAGTTCAGAAATATCCATATTATTAGGATTTGCAAGCAGCATGACCCTCAAAGGTGTGGAGAGCTGACAAGGGGCAGCACTGGCTATTCTAGTGGGACTAAGAGCCACAAGGCTTCATTCTTCTCTCTCCCACTTCCTGAATCTCTCTTCCACTTCCTGAAACTTTGCCATTCACAATAGTCCTCCATGGGGCGCCGGGGTGGCTCAGTCGGTTAAGCGTCCGACTTCAGCTCAGTTCATGATCTCACAGTTCGTGGGCTCAAGCCCTGCATCAGGCTCTGTGCTGAACGCTTGCTCAGAGCCTGGAGCCTGTTTCAGATTCTATGCCTCCCTCTCTCTCTGCCTCTCCCCTCCGCTCATGCTCTGTCTCACTCTGTCTCTCAAAAATAAATAAGTGTAAAAAAAAATTTACTATAGTCCTCCTTATTCATGGCTTTGGCTACCCACAATTGGTCACCCACAATCTAGAAGTAGAAGAGTGTCTAGTAGTGTAACGTTATGGTCACAATGCCCAGATCATTCATGTCACTTCATCTTATCATGGAGCTATTTTATCATCTCCCATCATCAGGAGAAGGGTGAGCACAGTACAGTGAGATATTTAGAGACAGAGATACTACATTCACATAATTTTTATGACAGTATATTGTCATAACTGTTCTATTTTAATATTAGTTATTGCTGTTAATATCTTACTGTACTAATTTATAAATTAAACTTTATCATAAGTATGCACATAGAGGAAAAACCACTGTATATATATGGCTCTGTACTATCCATGGTTTCAGGCATCCACCAAGTGGGGGGGGACCTACAATGTATCCTCTACACATAGGGGGCAAGGACTGCTGTATGTGTAAAAGTTCATTCACTGAGTGGTCTCCTTGTGTTTATTTCTTTCTGTTCCAAGATAAAAATAGCAGGTAATTTTCTTTTCTACCAAATGACTACATTAGCCTAAATAATGGCATATTCTTGGTCTGGAAATTTATTTCTTCAGTGATAAAGAGAAAGGTAGTTTGAAAATGCTATTACCAAGCACACATGCTTCAATTCAGAATGAAACACTGTTCTCCAAAATTAATGCTGGTGGGGGGCACCTGGGTGGCTCAGTCGGTTGAGTGTCCGACTTTGGCTCAGGTCATGATCTCGCGGTTCATGGGCTCAAGCCCCTCATTGGGTTCTGTGCTGGCAGCTCAGAGCCTGGAGCCTGTTTCAGATTCTGTGTCTCCCTCTCTCTCTGCCCCTCCCTTGCTATGCTCTGTCTCTCTGTCTCAAAAATAAAAATAAACTATAAAAAATAAAATAAAACAAACAAACAAAAAAAACCCCAAAATTAATGCTGGTGGGTTCCAAGTGCATCCCTCTTTTCCTCCAGATTGCTTGCTCTCCCAGAGCTGAGGAGTAAGAAAGATCCTTCTGAAAGGCACCATTCTAGCTCTCCAAGGGTATTAGACTGAAGTTCTTAAGAAAGCAGGGCTCTTCTTAGCCAAAATGAAACAGATGGAAATAAATTAAATGTTAAGTTATTTCCACCATTTCAATGAAGTAAAATTCTTGAAGAGTGTCTATACTCAACACTAAACAGTCATGGACTTAGAATGTGAACCATCCACAATCTTTTCAGGGTGATGGGTAATGGTATTGTTAAGAGGGTGTACATACGTACTGGTTATAGAGTTATACAATCTAAGAGAGTTATACACGTGCTGGTAATTTACAAGACTGTGTTTTAAAAAGCAAATGTATCCAGAGTCTTCTTACCAGGCATCCACATGTGGGGGTGTACGGTGTGAAGGTTAGCATATATACCCAGAGGTGGGTCCCAGGCTAAAATGCCTCTGGCTTTTGGCCCTCCATGTGACTCAATCTGATGTACCTTAGTGGCTAAGAGAATGAGCTCAGGAATCTGACTGCCTGGGATATGTCCTGGTTCCCTCACAGTTTAGCTGTGTAACCTTGGCCAGTTCCTAGTCTCTCTAAAAGGCCAAGTTTCCTCATCTGTAAGATTACAAAATAGTGCCTATATCATAGGGTTGTTGTTAATTTCAAGTGAATTGCTAGATTTATGGTACTTAACACAGTGCCTGGCACGTAGAAGATCCACCCAATAAATAGTAGTTGTGATATTCTGGCACTGGTTGTTATTATTATGGTACCCCTCTGCCATTGTTGTTGCTGTCACTAATAATATTATTTCCCTCCACCATTACAATGATTATGAGGAGGAGGAGGAAGCATCCCTCCACCACAGCCTTGACCACAGGGTAGGAACATAGCAAGCCCCCTTACAGGCACACGACACACCAGGCACCTTTCCACCTACAACGAGCTCAGCCTTGGATGGCACATTCGTTCCACATCTTCCTCTCACTCCCAGCTGCCCTGCCTCCTGCACCTCTGATCTGGGCCTGGGACAGGCCTGGAGGGAAGAAGAACTGCTGGAATGAGAAATGAGCAGCAATCCTTCCTTATCTTTCTCACTGAAACAAAGCCACAAAACCCAGATGACTCAGAGATTGCCACTGCAAGGATTTGACCTAAAGCTAGTAACAGACAAGCTCGAAAGCAGGTGCCCAAATACTCTTCTTTCTCTTCTACCTCATGGTAGAGATGCCACATGGGCGTCTGGGATGGGGGCAAACTCACTACGTTCTAGGCACAGCGTGGCATTCTTCCCAATGTACTAAAGAGCTTAGGAGCCGGGAGCTATGGATAAAGTAAGATGGGATGGGCACTATGCACACAGCATGTAAAATAAATCATTTTACAATAGGGCAGGAAAGTCCTTCAACCTCTTTTCAGACAGCTCTGGTATGATTTTCAGAGAGCTCTTCTACTGAAAAGGATTACCAGTTTCCTCCCTTCTTGGCAGTGGCGTGAATGCCAGAAACTGGTAGGCTTCCGGCACAGCTCCATTTCCCACAAACAGAACTAATACTCGTGAATGTGAAATCTCCAAGTCACTCCTGGCAGGGATCGTATCATGCCTCACTTTACTCCTAAGTAAGCACTGGGCTGCAGAAGGGCTTTGTAAGCAAGTTGCAAAGGGACCAGGGACACACAATAAATTGCAGCCTCCCTTAAAGAAGACAGACGCGGCTCTTTCTTTGTCCACAAATCAGGTCTGACTTACAGCTGCTTGCTTGAAAAATTAAGATCAATTGATTGAACACAAGAACAACAACTAAGTAGCATAAAGGTAATGAAGGAAGCTGGGAAAATTCCTGGGATACAGTCAGAAAGCATGTCCCAACCATGTCCCTCCCTGGGGTTTATTGGTTACTGATTAAAATGATAAACTGTAAGCCAGTAAGTTCTCTCCTGCTCCAACTCTCTGACATTTGTTCTAGAATTATTTATTTTGGAATTTTGTCCACGCCCTTCCACAAGACTGTGAGGTAGTCATTCCCTTCATCTGACCCCTCTGTGCTTTGTTTGAGAAATGAGGTTCATACCCTAACTTTGCTGATTGGGTGTCGGAAGCATTTATTGTCTCCAGTCTCGCTGAGCGTTATGGCATAGAACTGTCCCTTGTTGAGGTAGGTCATGGGGCCCTCCCCCTGCTTCTGACGCAGAGATTTGGTGGCTTCCAGGGTGTACTGAAATGTGCCACTGTGAACAGAAAACAAACAATGGTCAGAGTCACTCACTTGGACACTTCTGCCTTCCTAATCAATTTCACATTGACAGCATTCTGTAGGAATATTAACCAATATTTACTCTATTTTAGAGACAAAACATAGCATATGGCAAAAGAGATGAGACCAGACCGAAGGTCACTGCTAATATAATGTATACAGCATTTCTAATAGTGGCTCATAAACCAGGTGGTTTAGAAGGGGAGAAAAGGCCATGAGGTGCCTGTCCAATTACATAAGGCTCTGCCAGGAGAATCTGTTAGGTCGTGGATGGCAATGCCTGAAGCTTAAGAATTGATAGAATTTGCCGCTTTTATCCCAGCAACAAGCCAAATGTGTGACAGCTTTTGTTTAATTCATACCTATACCCAGCCCTCTTTTTGTACAACCAAGATGCTGCAAAATAGCTATATCCCACTTGAAAACATTTCAAAATGTGAAAATCTAAATAAAACTCAAACATGCACTATTGAGAATCTAGTTCCATAACAGAAATTGGGATTTTTATTTTTGTTTTTTGTTTGTTTTTAAGACTGCAAAAGAACTCATGAAAGGGTGACTGCTATAAATCAGGAGTTTGCAAACAATGGTCCCTTGGCCGAATCTAGCTCACTGCCTATTATTGTAAATAAAGTTTTATTGGAACACGTCTATGTTTGTTCACTTATGTCTTGTCTATGGCTACTTTCACACTACAACAGCAGGGTTTAGTAGTTGTGACATATGGTGTACCAGATCTAAAATATTTACTAGCTAACCCATTGCAGAAAAAGTTTGCAGATCCCTGCTCTACATAATTTCCCTAATATCTTTAAAACATTATTTAATTTACAAAATAAAAACACCGGTTTTCCCAAATTTGAAGAATTTATCAATTATTTAAAGTAAACAACAGGCATGAACCACAATCTCTTTTGTGTAAGATGTCCATTCAGAAATATTTATTTTCTGTGGCGCCTGGGTGACTCAGTCGGTTGGGCATCTAACTTCGACTCAGGTCATGATCTCACAGTCTGTGAGTTCAAACCTTGTGTCAGGCTCTGTCCTGACAGCTCGGAGCCTAGAGACTGCTTCAGATTCTTTGTCTCTCTCTCTCTTTCTCTGCCCCCTCCCTGCTAATGTTCTATCTCTCTTGCTCTCAAAATTAAATAAAACATTAAAAAAAAAAAGAAATATTTATTTTCCTACATTGCTGGATGGCCCTTAGTGATAATCCAATAACCAAAGCTTTGTGTATTTTTTTAATGAGCAAACGCTTTTCACTGGGCCTATCTATTTTCTTAGCTCTTTAATTCCGTAGTCTTTGATGCAGGGGCGCCTGGGTGGCTCAGTCGGTTAAGCGTCCGACTTTGGCTCAGGTCATGATCTCACAGTTGGTGGGTTTGAGCCCCGCGTCAGGCTCTGTGCTGACAGCTAGCTCAGAGCCTGGAGCCAATTTTGGATTCTATGTCTCCCTCTCTCTGACCCTCCGCTGCTCACACTGTCTCTCTCTCTTTCTCTCTCTCTCTCAGAAATAAATAAAACATAAAAAAAAATTTTTTTTAAAGCTGGATGCAAAAAATGTCTCAAAGTTCACCTCTTAAAATGATCTACTTACAAGATGATGAAGGCTCCTACTTTCTATGTTAAACATTTCTGCAATGTCCAATTTTTTGTAACTTTTGCAAGGAGAAAGAAATTTGAAGGGCAGAACAATATTCCTCATTTCACGATAAAAACTTTACGCTTAAACTGATAAACTAAGCAAATTCCAGAATATGTGTCTTAGAATTAGGTAGGAAATAAATCATTCAAGACAGAACCAATTTCACTGTCATTTTGCTTAGAAAAAGCAATTTCAGTACAGCCACTGAATCATAAAATTTGAGACCTGGACAGGATATTAAGAATCACCTAGACCAGCAGTTTGCAACTTGTCTAGGGCACAGATTTCTTTAAAAAAAAAAAAAAAAATGAAGAAAGCTGTGAATTCTCTCCAGAAAAAGAGCACTTATGAACAGAAATAGTTTTAAATATAATTTCGGGGAGTTCATGCCCCCCCCAAGCCTATCCATAACATAAGGGGAAAAAAAAAACCAAACACCTTCCTCATTTCACAGCTGAAGACAGGCTCAGAAACCTGCTCACTCCCGAGGATAATGACAGCAGCAGAAAGAGAAGACAGGTCAAGTGACTGATGATAGGTCAATGTTCTTGTCACCAGCCTGACAGCTGATCTGTCATGGTGATCTGGGTTTATTTCATGCAAATTATATATGTATTTCCACATTTTAGAAGATGATTTGGAAATTTATCTTCCCCACCATACCGCTCCCCCTTATGAACACCACACACCCAAATTCTGAGTTGGACGACCTGGGGAGACCAAATGGGGAGCCTGAGGATAAAGCAAGATCCTGAAGGATCAGGAGGACTTTAGGTGGAAACAGAGAGAACAGAGAGAGCCACACATGGAAAAGCAAACGGGCAAGCAATAGAGTAGGGGACAAGGTGTAAGGTAAAGGGCCAGTATGCAGAGGGCCCTGACTACCTTCATCAGTAACTTGTGTTTAATTCTCTTGGAAATGATGAAATCAGTGAGAAGTTGTGTTTTTTTAAAAAAAAATTTTTTACATTTATTTATTTTTGAGAGACAGAGTGAGACAGAGTGTGAGAAGGGGCAGAGAGAGAAGAGGGGCAGAGAGAGAAGGAGACACAGAATCCAAAATAGGCTCCGGGCTCTCAGCAAGCATTCAGCACAGAGCCCGACGGGGGGCTCGAATCCATGAACCGTGAGATCATGACCTGAGCCGAAGTTGGACGCTCAATCGACTGAACAACCCACGCGCCCCTGATACGTTTTATAAATGGGAGAGATCAATCCATTTCTTGCCATTTTCTCCTATCTACAGACATGATCACGACCAAGGTCTTTGAACATCTGGTCCCTCTACCTAAAATGTTCTTAATCCTCCTTCTACCCCTGGAAAACCCCTACTGACAGTCCTTCAAGATGTGGCTCAAATGCCCCTTCCTGCAAGCTTCGTCCCACCCCTACCCCTCCCAACTGCCATCACACACACAGGCCCATAGGTCCTCTCAGCTTTCTGTTTATGTATCTCTGTAGCAGGACTCATCACTTACAATTTGTATTACAATTGTCCAACACTACGTTTGTCCCCTCCAAATCTACAGGCCTCTTGTAAGGGAGGTTGTATCTTATCCCCATCCCTCTCGCATGGCTTGTACACGGAAGGCACCAGAGTGTATGAGAGCTGGTAGATTAATATGTGCAAAGTGGAACAAAAGGGAAAAGAAAGTGGTGGCAGAAAGCTCAGATGGATTCTAATAGTTCAGAACATGAGTAAGAGTTCATGTTCCTGGCAAGGGACAGGACAGGTAGAAGAGAATATTCAGCACTTGGCAAGTATGATTAAAGTGTAGCAAGAAAGTCAGGCATATCTTTACACCTCTAGAGTGGGTAGCTGGAGGATCGTTACATCATTCGCCATGATAGGAAATAAAAGCAGACCAATGAAAGAAGTGGAGAAGGAAGGAAGGGAAAAAAAGAAAAGAAAGACAAAGAGTTCCATTTATTCACATGCTGTTGGAGCCCCTGTGTCTGAGCTTTAGAGGATCATCTAAGAAGGCATATCTAACCAACAGAAGAACAGAAAAAGGGTACAGACCTCAGAATGTAGGTCAAGATGGCGATTTAGAAGTCATTGTATAGAGAAAAGAATTTTCTTTTAAAGGTTCAAAAGTATAACTTGGGGATACATTAAAAGTCCTATCAGTTCATCAGTTTCTAGAGGCATCTCCCGGTCGCCTACCTGGATGCCTGGTCATACATGTATTCCTCAGCCCCAACGGAAGCACTCCGGAATTTCTGCAAAATTTAAAAGTCATCAAAATTAAAACCAATAGGTAAGTCATCATGCAAAAGAAACAAAAAGTGACAAATGTGTCCAATCTGTTTTATCCTCACTTCACAAAGGAAAATAATACATTTTTTAGTATTGTGTTTTCAAGGACAATGAAAATTGTGACCATTTGTGCACAGAATTCTCATATCACCTGCACACTGAGAATTATGCTGGACAGAAAGGGTATTCATGCTTTGTATACTGTTTACACATCCCTAGGCATTGCAAAAAGTGTCTGCAAGTACTGGAATCTGTTTCATATAAAAACATCTCTTCCATTTTCTATCATTGCCAATGGATATCCAAAAATCACAAATTCTTTTTTGTTGTTATTTATTTATTTATGTTGCAGGGAGAGGGCAGAGGCAGAGACAGAGACAGAGCACACATAGGGAAGAGGCAGGTATAGAGAGAGGAAGTCATCTGAAGCAGGCTCCAGGCTCCAAGCTGTCAACACAGAGCCCAATGCAGGGCTCAAACTTATAAACCACAAGATCATGACCTGAGCTGAAGTTGGAGGCTTAATCAACTAAGCCACCCAGGTGCCCCTCAAAATCACAAATTCTTAGTTAATGGAACACTAATTACAGAAAGGCCACACAGCATAAATAGCATAGGGCAATATTTAGAGTGGTTAGGAGCATAGTTTCTGGAGCAAAACTGTCTAGCATCAAATTCTAACTCTTTTGTAAAAATGTTTCTAAATGTTTATTTTCAAGAGAGACATAGAGAGGCAAGGGATGGGAGCAGTGGGGGAGGAGATGCAGAGAGAGAGAGACACACAGAATCCAAAGCAGACTCCAGGCTCTGAGCTGTCAGCACAAAGACAATGAGGGGCTTGAACAGGGAAGGGGCAGGTAAAGTGACCATGACCTGAGCCGAAGTCGGATGCTCAACTGACCAGGCCATCCAGGCACCCCAAATTCTAACTCTTTAACATGCTACCCATATAAACTGAGGTAAGTGCCATATTTTCTCCATCTGCAAAATGCTTACTTACAGTGATTAGAAGGATAAATGTATTAATAGATGTAAAGTACTAAGTACAGTACCTGGTACACAGTGAACTCGATATATATGTATTAAATTCTATTATATAGTAATCACTTGGCCATATTCAGTGCCCTTCTCTAAGATCTTTATTACCACGATATTGTAAGAGTACGTTTTGGAGGGAAACTCTAGGTCCTGGTATTATGCATGAAGAAGCTTAGATCCAGGGATATCCAGTTGTTATTTAGAGCAAGCAGGAAGCACTTGCCCACATTTTAAAACCTTTCCAGAAGTAGATTTGCAAATGCCCCAACTTGATCCTGTAGTGAATCTAACAGAATGAAAAAGCACTTGGTTGACCACACACACCTGCACCTCCCAATGTGACTTTTTTCCAGTGTCTCTTTCAAAAAAACAAGTTTTGCTGCCTCTCTTTTCTTGACCATAAACTTCCATTCGTTGGCCACATTTCAAAACTCAAAACTCTTCACAGGAAAGAGTTACTCACAGCTATTTTCCAAACTTTCTTCACGATCCTTAACCACCATCTCTAGAACTCAGTTTATAAGTAAAATACACATGATGCTTCTTTCTATGCAGTCTCATAAATTTCCTGGATCCAAGAAAACGGTTTGCCCTTCAAAGTTTACTCATGTGCATCCTAGGAACTTGTTGACTGGTCCAATAATTGTGAAAAAAGAATCAAAGATACAGATTTGCATTTCTTTTGCATTCAAGCAAGCAATCAATCAATCAACAAAGCATTCAGTGGGAATTTTCTGGGGCTCTACTGAAAGTTGGTTGGAGAGATGGACAAATTCACATCAACAACAACAACAACAACAACAACAACAAATGGTAGAACAAATGACCTAATGTGAAAGTCTATTTTGAGTCATCCATCCATTCATTCATTCATCCATTCATTCATTCATTTTTCAGGTACCCTGGCTGGAGAAGCACAAAATGGCCGTTGCCAGGAGAGGAAGGTCAGCCAGATTAAAGGACGATTTCGTGGAAACTGTGGAGACTGTTCTAACCCTTGGAAGCTAAAGAGAAGCTAGATTAACCAAAGAAATTGAGAAAAAGTAATCCAGGTGAGAGAAGACCAACGTGACTCAAGACAAAATGATGGTACAAAATGTGGTGTGTGCATGGGGCCAAGGACACGGCCTGATATAATTACAAAAGGAGGACCACAAATATAGGTTAAACATTTAGTTTCTCAAGCAACTGGCCATATTTTCAATACTGAATTGCCATAGGTGGCTTGTGGCTACCATATTGGAGAGAATAAATAAATAAATTTTCCTTCCCTGTAGAAAGTTCTATTGGCCAGGGCTGATCTATGAAAAAGAATTTATACTTAGTATAGTTAAGAATTAGGAAATTTTGGAGTTGAGAGGGTAGCATGATGAAAAGGGCATTTGAAAAAGAGATGGAGGAAATGCATTTCCAAAGTCTCCTTTGAAGGAATATGCAGGAACCCATAACAACACTAATACAACATAACTAATACTGAATCATCAGTGTTGGTAACCACAGGCCTCAGTGAATTTATTGTTCATGCCACAGAATTCTGAAGCCTGAGGACAGAATTAAACATATTAAACTTATAAATTCTGTGGTTCTAACCTCTCAGGTGATGTGAGAAGGTGTGATATGCTACAACTGTACAGACTCAAAGAGACTACATGCTGACTAAAATAGAGAATCTTACCCCAATCAAGCACCCTAATAAAGAACTACGAAAAAATAAAGATAGTAAACATGTTACCAAAATGTCTAAGCTTAAAATTTTATCCTTAGGTATTTTATATTGTCGTTATAATTAAAACATTAAATGTGTGGTCCACCTGGAAAACATCACAGTCCTTCATGAGACCTGATCGCATTGATGGGTCATGCAGCCCTACATGACTCGGTATGGAAAGTCATACCCTAAATGTTTGGGTCACTCTGGTTACAGGTACCAAGTTCCCACAACTGTTTGGAAACCTTTTCATATAATTTGTGGCACGCCCAAAGGGAAGCAGACAGCCAACATCACTATACTCTACTGAGATTTGCTGTGGGCATCTATACATTTCTTAATCATTTGGACTGAGAAAAATGAGAGTAAAGAGGTATGGTAACATATATTTTAAAGACGACCCTGAAAGGACTTGAGATATCAGGCGATGTTAGAATGTTATATGTAAATTTTGAATGTTAGAATCTACTGTTCTTTCTTAGCTGGGAGGAAGGAGACATCTGCCTAAGAGTCTACTGCAAAAAGACAAATGATTCTTTAACTGGCAGAAAATCAGATATTTTCTGCCTCCGTGTCTTTGATCAGCCACCAATTTCGTGGGTCTTATTCATTCATCCACTCTTTCAGGAAAGACTGAGTATCTACTCCATATCAGGCAGTGTGCTAAACGCCATGGGTACCAAAGTGAGCAAAAAGAGAAGAGGTCTGTGCTCGCATGAAGCTTCCGGTCTACTAGAGGAAACACACTCATTCAAAAAACTATTCATTCAAAAAATTACAAACTGGGTGCAAGCACTCTGGAGAAGAGCAACAGAGTTCTAGGAGAGCACAGCACGACAGAGCGAGTAAAAATCAGTCCCCCTGACAATCAGCCTTTGTGTACGTTCTGGTGGCACACAGATAAGGCCAACAGAGGGTAAGTGCTGTTTCCGACAGAAGCCCAAAGACAGGACCACAGCTACAAAAGTGAATCACACATCTTCCTTCTGAGGGACTGTTGCTTTCTTAGCAGAGGCATCCTCAGTCCTGCTTTGCTTATTTCATCTCCTAAACTACCTGGGTAACTATGGTTACCCAGTTTCCAGACTGCCTCAGTGTCTTCTCATACCTAATCCAGAGTTGGCTGTCACTTCCTTAATCCCTCCTTACACTTCTCCAGGATAATACCAAACTCTATGAAGACCTCCTCCCAACTCTGTGTTACAGAGTTGTTCCTAAGGGTCCCCTGCTGAAGCAGGCTAAATAAATGTAACTCTGATTACAGGTGTGTTCATGGTAGTTGCTGGTAAACTTAGATACAAAGAAAACTGACTACTAGGAACTGAAGGAAGGGGCCAGCAAGGGCTTTCCTGAAGAAATCACATAGGAGGAAGGGTGTAGGAGATGGCAACGAATATTCTAGAACAGTGTTGTCCAGTAGAATTTAGTGTAAAGATGGAAGCGTTCTATATCTTTGTTGTCCAATACAGTAGCCACAAGTCACATTGAGCACTTAAAATGGTAGTTAGTGGGACTGAGAAATTAATTCTTGATTTTAATTTTAATTGCCACATGTGGCTAGTGGGTATAGCATTACACAGCACAGTTCTAGAACATGGAGAAGCATGCACAAAGGTCCTGAGGCAGGAGGAAGTATTTCAGGTTCAGAGAACTGAATGGAGCCCACAGCAGAGAGCACAAGGGGGAAAGAGGTAGAAGATGAGTTGGGAAAGGCAGAGGAGAAGCAGAATATGCAATGCTTTGTATACTTCTAAAGATTTATGTCTTAATCCTAAAAGCGATGGGATTTAAGTGGGGGGGGCATGACATAATCAGATAAATATTTTGAAAACACTATCCCTGGTACAGTGTACAAAAGCAGTATTATAGGCCAGAGAAAATGACAGACTGGGCCAGCATGGTAGTAGCAGAATGGAGAAAAATGGATGGATCTGAGAAATAATTAGAAATACGGATAGAATTGGTAATGGATGAATAAGGGAGGGCAACGTATCAAGAGATATCCTGGTTTCTTAAGAAACCAGGATGGTGGTGCTACCCACTAAGGTGAAGAACACATAGGAAGACTACACATCAGATTTGGGATAGATGGAGAGTCATACACAGTTAGCTATGAAGGTCTAGAGCAGAGAAGAGAGAATTGGGCTGGAGAAAAAAAATGTGAAAGTCTTTAGGATACACATGATGACTGAAGCTGTGGCCATGAAGCCAAGAGCATTGTAAGAGGAAAGTGTGATCAAAGTATCAAAGGGTGCTGCAGAGTACCAGCTTTAGCAGACATGGGGCTTCCATAGCCATTGTGTTCAGGAGGTGGGAAGATGACAACTATGAATCTGAATAACAGGTCATCCAATCACATCAAATTTGACTACACATAGAGAAACAGAAAGCTTCCTAAAGTATGAAATGTATATGCTAAGCGTTTTCCAAAATGTTGCTTGATGCAAAAACAAATGGATATAATAAAATGATAGAAGTCTGATGGTACCATATACATTCTGTCAATATGTTTAAAATAAACATAGCAAAACCAAGTACATTAATCATAAGTGAAACTATGTTCCAACTTAGTACTTGATTCAGTATTTTTAAGATTTTGTCCTTTAAAAAATTTGTTTTTATTTAGGTATAGTTGACACATAATGTTACAGTAGTTTCAGGTGTACAACATAGTGAGTCAACTTCTCTATATATTATGCTACCGTCACCACAGGTGTAGCTACCATCTGTCACCAAAGGCTTCTACAGTATCATTGACTATATTTTTTATGCTGTGCCTTTCATTCCCATGACTTATTCATTCCATAACCAGAAGCCTGTATCTCCCACCCACTTCACTCGTTTTGCCTATTTCCCCCACCTTCCTTCCTTCTGGCAACCAATAGTTTTTTCTCTGTATTTATAGGTCTGATTCTGCTTTTTGTTTGATTATTCATTTGTTTTGGTTTTTATATTCCAAAATGAGTGAAATCGTATGGAATTTGTCTTTCTCAGACTGACTTATTTCACTTAGCATATGCCCTCTAGGTCCATCCAGGTTGTTGCAAACAGCAAAATCGCATCCTTTTTTGTGACTGATTATTATTCCATGGTGTGTGTGCGTGTGTGTGTGTGTGCAAGATATGGATATATATATCTTTCTCTCTTTTCTCTCTTTCTTACTAAGGTATTATTCTTTAAATCTATGGGAGGAAATGAACTCCCAGTTAAAAATTTATCATGCTGGGGTACCTGGGTGGCTCATTCAATTAAGCGTCTGACTTCAGCTCAGGTCATGATCTCAAGGTTCATGAATTCGAGCCCTGCATCGGGCTCTGTGCTGACAGCTCAGAGCCTGAAGCCTGCTTCAGATTCTGTGTCTCCCTCTCTCTCTGCCCCTCTCCTGCTCACACTCTGTCTCTCTCTCTTAAAAACAAACATTTTTAAAAAACTGAAAAAAAATTAATCATGCTGGACAGGGTTTAGATTCAGGATAACTTCCAGTATCAGTCTCCAGATGAACATAAAATCAACAACTAACCATCATAGATCTATTGGGTATGACAAATAATCATTCTTTGCTTTCATTTCAGGATTCTGTGCAAACTATGTTAATTTGACAAGTAATATACCAGGGATTGAATTATGAAATATGTGGTAGAAATATCTGGTGCTTGTCCATGTATATAGTTCTTATCCCTAAGCACATGGCAGAGCTAAGCTTCTCAGCCCCCTTGCAGTTAGTTAGTAAAGACCACGTGACTAGTTCTAGCCAATGAAAGATGAACAAGAGTGATGCAGGTCACTATCAAGTCACAATATTTACAAGTCGGTCTGCAATCTTCATGATTTCGCTTCCTCAGCAGAGGGGATCCAGAAGCCACACATAAGACAGAAATGTCACAAGATGGAGGGAATCTGGATTGCTGAGTCATTGATTAGAAAAGAGGTCTGCAGACATGTATCAGGATTATTAGTAACAAGAAATAAACTTTTACTATATTAAATCACTGAGGCCTTGGGGCTCCTTTATTCATACACCTAGATAGACTAATTTTAACTGACATAAAACTGTAGTATGGAATAAGCAAATTCTTCTTTCCATTTTGATTCTTATTATGACTGTACATACAATTTTTCTATCAAAACTCTTCCTTCCACGTCTTAAGTTTTACATGTTTCCTTAAAACATCCAATGTGTTATTGCCTCCCTGATTTGTATTTATCAGTTATACTCTTTTGCATATTAGCTGTGTGTTCTTTGGCACATTTCTTAACCTCTCTGAACCTCTGTCTTTTCATCTGTAAAATGGGGAAAATAACACTTTTTTGGAATTATAGTAAATATTAGAAATAACATGTGTAAGCCACAGTGCCTGGTACACAATACTACAAAATAAAAGAACCATCATTATTTCACTTCTCAGACAGACAAATAGTAAGCTTCTAGAGGACAGAAATCAAAGCATGCTTCTTTCTGTCCTCTCCTCCCACACCTAGCACAGCATCTAAAACCAGTAGAAGTAAGTATATACCAAATATTATTACAAAGGGGCTGCACAATAAAATAGCTAAAATCAGTCCATTAAAGAACTTTTTAATGTTATCACTGTCTTAAAAAAACTCCCAGCCTCAGTTGAGCCAAACTGCTCACTTCTCTGATGCCCACCTACACACACACACACACACACACACACCAAAGAATCAGTCTCTAATAAGAAATGAAATTTGTGGGGCGCCTGGGTGGCTTAGTCGGTTAAGCGTCTGACTTTCGCTTAGGTCATGATCTCGCGGTTCGTGGGTTCGAGCCCCGCTTCTGGCTCTGTGCTGACTGCCAGCTCAGAGCCTGGAGCCTGTTTCAGTCTGTGACTCCCTCTCTCTCTGAGACCCTCCCCTGCTCACGCTGTCTCTCTCTCTCTCTCCTAGAAATAAATAAAACATTAAAAAAAATTAAAAAACAAAAAAAGAAATGAAATTTGTGGGGCACCCGGCTCATTCAGGTTAAGCATCTGACTCTTGATTTTGGCTCAGGTCACAATGTCATAGTGATATTGAAGCCCACATCAGGTCTCTGTGCTGACAGCATGGAGCCTGCTTGGGATTCTCTCTTTCCCTCTCTCTCTCTGCCCCTCCCTCACACACGTGTGCTCTCTCTTAAAATAAATATTTTTAAAAAATAAAATTTGCGAACTCAACAAGAGTCCTAGACATTTTAATCGTTGGCCTGAAAGAAATACTAGATTTTAGACAAATTTTTCTTACTGAAATTTACTTGGTGAAATTACTCACCTAATCTTATAACCAGTTAGCAATGCCATGAATAAAGCTCATAAAGATCTGATTCCATTTAGTTCATGTCAGATTTAAATATAATATGAAACATAAACACCGATTGCCAGGAGGGCAGCTACACCAAATTTAATGAGAATAGTCTTTACATTGAGTTTCACTAAGTTACTTTCTCATTCCCTTCCAAATAAAACCCAAAATACAATAGCTTCCTTTCACAAGCCTCCTTATCTATCACACAAGCACAACTGATGACACATCCCCCCAACAGTATCACGGTTCTGTTGACATTGGGCCACCTCCATGGACTCTTGGAAGATTTCCACATTCGCTGAGGAAAACAGCAGTGGCAATTTTTTAGTGAAAAAGCATGTGCCTGGTGTTCCCATGTGAAGTAAGCTGCTTTTGCTTTTCCCAGTGAAGCACCCCAACTGCTCATGGGCAAATCAAATATGCAATAATACCTTACAAGCTTACAAAAGCTTACAAGATCCCTGTTCAGTTAAAGAAAAGAAAAGAAAAGAAAAGAAAAGAAAAGAAAAGAAAAGAAAAGAAAAGAAAAGAAAAGAAAAGAAAAGAAAAAAGTCTGTTAACTATTTTAAGCAATACGGCCCGAAACTATGAAAGATAACTTTAAGGCAAGATTTTTATTAGAAAGACATTGGAAGTTTGACTATGAATTTACCAGAACTCAAGAAATATGGTAACCTCTTCAGGGCAGGGAATGTGGCATGTCTCACTCTGCTTTCCCCCCATTTCACGGAGCATGGCAGGAGCTCAGGAGTGGCTGGTGCCAACAGAGGGCCACCAGCGCACCTGCCCACCTCACTCCCCACTGACACTGCAGAAAGCCAGTCCCTTTTGCCCTTCGCTCCTTCTGAAGAATAAGAAACAGCTAATGACATTGACAAAGGACATGCAACTTTGAAAAAAAGTGTGGGTGAGTCACTCACTGTCTTTAGGAATGGAACGACTGAGGGTTACCAGGCCCCACACAGGTCCTGGAGCCCCAACTCTATCACTTACAGCAGTAGGACCATGGGCAAAGGCAGGCTCTCCGTGCCTCAGTTTACTCATTTGGAAAACCGAGATGACAAGATTCGTACATACCTCATATGGTTTGGGTGAGGATTAAAAGAGTTTAGCCCATAGTCAGTAGGCCCATCAATGTTTACTATTTTCAAATATGATTTAGGATGCACTCGCAGCCTCAGGTAGCTGCATTTTGTCCCAGCGGCAGCTAAATGGGCAGCAGGCTGCAGGTACGTGGCACGCTGCCGCCACACTAACCCCCCTGTGGGAAGTTAGAAACCACGAGTTTCGCCTTCGGTAACTGTCTTTAATTGTCCTTGGAGGACTGAAAAATGGGAAGCCACGACCATCATCTCAAATACAGAAGCACAGCTCCTAAATGTTGAGAAAGATGATCTGAATCAATAGAAAAAAAAAAACCGCATTCAATATTCTGGGTCAAAAATTGGAGAACTAATCTACAATTTCGGTTCAGGCCATGATCTCATGGTGAGACTATGGCCTGAAACAGGCTCTGCCTAAGAGTCTCTTTCTCTCTCTCTTTTTCCTTCTCCCTCTTCCTCCTTCCCTCTCTCTAGCCCTCGCCTGCTTGTGTGCTCACTCTTTCTCAAGAAAAATTTTTTAAGTTTTTATTTTTTATTACTTATTATTTTTATTTAGATTTATTTTATTATTATTCTTTATTATTAATGTAGACAAGATGGTCTGTTTAACAAGTAGTACTTGAACAACTGGATATCAATATGGGGGAAAAATGGACCTCAACCCTTCCCTTACTCCATTACAAAAATGAACCATTAACCTATATATAAAAGGTGAAACTATTAAAAACCCAGCGGTGAAAAGCAATAGAAAATCTTTGTGACATTGGGTTACACCAAGACTTCTTTAAAAGTACATAAAAAACATAAACTATAAGAAAAAAACTGGTCAAGGTACTTCATCCAGATTAAATCATCTTGCTCTTTGAAAGATACAGTTAAAAAAAAACAACAAAAAAGGCTACCTACTGGACTGTAAAACATATAACGGACATCAGATTACTTAAAGGACTCTTAACAACTTAATGAAAAGAAGACACGTAACCCAATTTAAAATTTGGGCGAGGGGCGCTTGGGTGGTTCAGTCAGTTGCTGACAGCTCAGAGCCTGGAGCCTGCTTCAGATTGTGTCTCCCTCTCTCTCAGCCCCTCCCCTGCTCGCACTCTGTCTCTCTCTGTCTCTTAAAAATAAACATTTAAAAAATTTTTAAATAAAAAAAGTTGGGTGAAATATTTGAACAGACATTTCACAAAAGAAGTTATCAGAATGGGCAAATAAGCACATGAATGATGTTCAGCACCACTAGGCATCATAGGAAAGCAAATTCAAACCACAATGAGACATCATCACATAGCCACTAAAATAGCTCATGTTAAAAAGACTGACAATACGGAGTTTGGGCAAGGATGAGGAAAATGGAAACCCTTGAGAATGAAAATGGTATGACCACCTTGTACAGCTGTCTCTTATAAAGTTACACATACATTTACCACATGACCCAGCAATTCTAGTCCGGGGTATGTACCCAGGAAATGAAAGCATATGCCCACATTAAAGCATACACTTGAATGTTCACAGCAGCATTATTAGTTAATAGCCAAAACCAGAAGCAACAAAATATGTCCACTAAATGGTGAGCAGATATGTCACAAACAAATTGTGATATATGCTTACCGTGTAATACTATTTAGCAAGTAAACAAAATAAATGTTTAATACAAGCAACAAAATAGAAGAATCTCAAAAAGTGAAAGAAAAGTGAAACTATAGTGACCAGAATGCAGATTAGTGCTTGCCCAGAGCGAGGCAGGAAAAGGTTTCAAATTCAGGGACTCAAGAAAACTTTTAGGATGAGGGATCTTTTTCTATTTATTCTGATATTGAATACAATTACTGAAATTTTCAAGCTGGTGAATTTAAAACAAAGGAGGAAAGAACCTTGTTTCTGTAAGTTCTACAGGCATATGGAAAGAACATGTGGGGTCTCTGTTTGTAAAGTATAAAATGTGCACACATATACACACTTGTTTGTTGATAATACAAATTCTTCCTTGAATATTAATAGTCCTGGGTCTTGAAGAGTTACATGGTTTTGAAAAATGCACAGGCAACACCTTTAGCTACCTTTTGGAAGGTTACAAACTAGAAGAGGTCAATTTAGTGAAACATTTAGTAAAAACATTTGGTAAAAAATTTAGTAAAACAAACGTGCCTGGGTGGCTTAGTTAGTTAAGCATCTGACCTTGTCTCAGGTTGTAATCTCACAGTTTGTGAGTTCAAGCCCCACGCAGGGCTCTGCTTTGATGGTACAGAGCCTGCTTGGGATTCTTTCTCTCTCTGCCCCCCTCCTCCACTTGTTCTCTCTCTCTCTCAAAACAAACAAACAAAAAAATACAAACTTTTTGTTTTTTTAGAGAAAGATGGAGCACACGAGCAGGGGAGGGGCAGAGAGAGGGAGGGAAGAAGGGGGAGAAAGAAAAAGAGAAAGAGAGAGAGAGAGAGATTATATTAAGCGGAGCCTGTCTCAGGGTGTGGTCTCACCACCGTGAGATCATGACCGGAACCAAAATCAAGTCAGAGGTCTAACAGACTAAGTCACCCAGATGCCCCTAAAACCTTTTTATTAAGATACAAATAAATTTTTTTTTAACTTACAGTTTAATTACTTTGTCCCACTTAAAAAGCAAACAGAAACAAAATCAGCTAGGGGTTCTGGGTTTAGGTTCTGGCTCCCGATGACTGAGCCAGGGACTCACCTCTGTGTTTCCATCCTTGAAGCTCTCGCTGTAAGTGCTGTCAGGGGTGCTGCGCTGGTCATCCTTGAGGTAGGTGCTATGGCTGGCCATGGAGGGCATGCCATACGGAGTCTGTTCAAAGATAACCACACGTTGCTCCTCACCTTCTCCCCGGGGGTAGTGCACGGGTGGGGCCATGAACACGGGTGTGAAATCTTCAGCTTTCACCACCGTGATGCCCGAGACCGGGATGATAGCCGGGCTCTCAGAGATGTTTGTGCTGTACTGTTCCCGTTTCAAATTCTCCAGGTGGTCTTGGTTTAGAGAAAGATTCACTGGAACAGTCTTTAGGACCTGCACTCGGTTTTCTCCTCCACTCAAATTACTCTGGGCTTCACTGGTGCCAAGACAGTTTCTGCATGGTAACCCCCCCCAACATAACAAAATTAGAAAAATCACCACTTTGTGACTCCTAATAAAATAACCGATGCCAGCAATAATCAGTGGATGTTAATGTCATTGGGGAAAAAGTTGATGGTGAACTTTACAAGGGAATGCAGTGGATCTTTGCATGACTTGAGGTAGGACAATTGTTTCCCAGTACCCGCGCATATCAAGTGCAGTTGGTTGGGGGGGGGGGGCAGAGTTGACCCTAAATTTAAGCAAGCCTTTAAATCTAATTCCCAGCTCTCGGGAAATACAGGAGGATGGAAGCATGACTTAAACAACATCAAAAGGAAACAATCATACAAACAAAATGTAACACATCTTACTGACCTGGTTTCTTCAATAAATTAGAGGCATGAAAAAAAGAAAGGAGGGTGGGAAGTTTATTCTAGATTAAGAGAGTTGGAAGAAATAACAATCAAATAGGATGAGTAGATCTTGTTTGGATACTGATCTGAAAAACCAGAGACGTTTTTGAGACCATGGGAAATTTGAGGCAATTGACTATAGACTGGGAGTTAGGTGATATTAAGGAAGTATTGTTCATTTAGTTATGATAATGGTTTTGAGATTATGTAATAAAACATCTGTTTTATTTAAAGATACAAATGAGAAGTAGCTAGAGATGAAATGACATGATGTCAGGAACTTATTTTAAAGACTACTCTAATTAAGAGAGAGAGAGAGAGAGAGAGAGAAGGTAGAGATTAAGCAGGTGTAACCAAAAACTACCACTCTGATCCTGGAGAATGGGGTGGGTATTTGAGGGTTCATTATACTGTCCTCTTTACTCCTGGATATGTTTGAAACCTTTCAAAAGAAAAAGTTATAAAATAGCTTTTTTTTTTTTAACGTAAGGGCAGGACAATAACTTGAAGGGGGGCAGTGGGAAGAATATATTTCACTGTTCTCTAGGCTAACCTCCTTGAAGGAAAAATAAAAAAGCAATGAGAATTTATCATTATAATATTTTCACTAAATTGAGAAGCAACGTGAGCTCACTGATATCCTTAGCACTGAATTACTTTCGGAGCTTGAGAGAGTAGTGTCTCTGGGCTTACGTAAAAGAAGATCTCTTAGCTCTCAGACCTCCTGGCTGGTACAAAGAGAAAGGAAAGGATTTGGAAAATTAATTCTCACCAGGCTGGGATAAAATACTTTCCATTTATACTATAGAATTCTGGGAGAGAAAAGAAGCAAAGAGAAATTTGTCAATGGAAGAGTATTGTGGATAGCACAGTGATTTTACTAGCAAAGTCCCTGTGGTTGATAAAATTTGGGGTCACCTCTCATTTATGGATTATTCTGAATGATACATATTTTGCGTGGAACCCTATCTCCAATGTCTGTGTTTTGTTTTGCTTTTTAACTAGTGTGCGTGTGTGTGTGTGTTTGTGTGTGTGCGTGTGTGTGTGTTTTAAATAGTCAGCCCACGAGAGAGAAAGATTTGAATAAAACTGGTTCTTCCCAGAACTGACCTCTCCTGGCCCCTCTGAGCTGGCCTGACTCTCCAGCAGGCCTGTGCATTTTAGCTTTGATTTCTTAGACAAAACCTCAAAGTGAAGGAAGCTTGAGGAAAGAAGGGTTCCAACATGAATAAAGACACCAGAAAAATACCTAAACTTTTCTGAGTCTGCCACAAATTTGTAGAAATCATTCCAGAAAGTAATCCTTTAAAGAATAAAACTGCAAGGCTACAAACATTCTGGCTTTAAGTAATAGCCTGCTTTCGAGGTCAGAACAATACAGTGAATCTGCATATAAGACACGGTGAAATTTAAAAATTACGTTTAATCTGAGTCCAGTTAGCTAGATAATGCCAAACCCAGACCACCCATTGATGTCAGCATTTCCTAAAACTCCATTGTTTAGAATATTGCGTGGAATGTTAATAGATGTTCCTCAAAGAAAGGAATCTTGTGATAAAATCAGTATTCAAAAAAAAAAAAAAGTCCATAACAAACCCAAACCTGGATGGGGCACAAACATCATGAACACAGAAAAGGCCTCCAGGCATTCCTTCGCCTGTTTAATTATAACCCACAATTTCCCAAACTAATTTTACCCCAGACTCTTTTGTGGAGGATTAACTATTAATACTTGTGGATAAAGTCCTGTAAATTGGATGTAGAAGGGGCTGGTCTACACTGAGTAGCTATCAAAACAAGTGTCCAGTTTCTTCTGGACTTTTATAAGCACAGACCTACTGCCTTCACCAACAGATTCAAAGTTAACCAACTTCTCTACAGTTAGAGTCTGTTTCAGGCCAAAGTAATTAATTCTTTAATCCAGGCAAAACATACAAATCCCAAACAAGAAACACAAGTCAAAATATTTGGGGCATTCTTATAAACAAACGTAAGTGAACTACAGAGTTATATCAACCTAGTTGAATCATCTTACCACATGATGAGGAAATAATTGACCCCACATCATCCTATAATGTGTAACTGCCTCTGTAGAACAGCGGTCATTTCAGAAGCTGGAGAACTTCAGCAAGACATCCAAAAAATGGATGATTACAGCAAAGTAAGAATTATCGTGAGCTACTGGCTCACCTGCAATAGGATTTAAAGTTGAACCAAATATTGTAATAGGAGAAAAAAATGCAATGCCTAGAATGGTGCATTAAATATGCTTTTTAAAAAATCTGGGTCATGCCGGTGAGATTTTCAGTTATTTTTCCAAGTGCCAACTTCTAGCTACAGACAGTTGTAATGACACCATGCTAGCACCTGGCACCTTAATTCCTGAATACACTGAAGATCAAATGATGTCCTTCCAAATTACATTCAACCAGACATTTACAAAGTCATAATCAGTCTACACAAGGTGGTTTTGTCTTTCCCTCACTGCCAGTTTTTTTGAAGGTGCTCTGCTGAAATCGCAAAAATAACCATTAAAATACGATGAGGGGCTGTCACTCCTCCATGTTGTTCTAAAAGATGCTTTAACAAAAAATGGTCTCTTCTATCTATTATGATGCAGACAGAGCACATATCTTAGACAGGTTTCTCCCTGACTCTTCTATGAATACTCATATACGATTTAGCAGACTGCACCTGCTTGGCTTAATAATACCGGCTAGATGGAGGAAAAGTCACAAGGTCCGAAGAGTATCAGGCTCTTTCTCCCTGTCATCTCTGCTACCAATTAGGTCCCTGAGACAGCGTACAGCACCAGAAGATCACCTTGAAACTGCAAACCAGATGCAGACAGCCTTAATCTTTGCTGACGGTGTACTTTGGAGGTGATACACTGCTCAGCGTTGCTGGCTGGTGGGGAGGTTCCTGCTGCCACTCATGTCATAAGCAGGTCCTGTCAAGGCTAGGTAAGATTCGGATGCATGTGCTAGCAGGGCATTTCATTTCCCCTGACTTCATATTTCCATATGAATGGAATCCATTCATAAGAATCAAGGCCATTCCATAAGAATCACCAGAAGAAAAGCACTGGGGCTTCTCCCCCATTCCTCTGCAGGAAAGGGATGTATTTGATTAATAAGTTTGGGAGAAGTAGCTGAGTAAGGTGGTTCAGTCCCTTCTGGTTCCCCCTTTATGTCTGGATCATCTTGGCCATACAGAGAGGACTCCAGTCACCCTGCCATACCACAGTGGCCTGTCCCTTCAGGGAGGCTTGGTCCTGCCTGAGACTAGGTGAGCAGACGTACATAAGTCAGGATTGACCTGCTACGAACTGCAGATTCAAAAATCGCATTCTCTATTGGCTTCTTCAGAAATAAAACTGAATTCTTTTTCCTTTTTAATTTCAATCTGTCTGTGCCTTGTTTTTCAATTGGCTCTTAACTCAGGATTGCAGGAAAAGGGGTGTCATATAATGATCTCCTAACATCTTTCCTGCCCCTCTGCCCTCAGTGTTTTCTGGCTTTCTACCAGCTTCCTCCTGGAGTGAGAAACAGCCCAGACTCCTTCTTCTCCCCCTCATCAAAAGCAATCTCCACATAGCTCACTCCCTCAAGGGCTTGATCGCAATTACCCAGCCACGGGACCAGTCAGAAGAGCTGACCCAGGCAGTACACTAGCGTGTCAGCATTTCACCTCTAACTTGGGATTTCCAGCCTTCCAGGAAGCGGGTACATCAAGAGCCTGCTGACTGATGACCCTTTGGATGCAATTTGCTCTCCTTATTGAGAGATCCATTTTGGACCAAACTCTAAAAGACAGAGAGAAGAAGCTAAACTTTTTGATTCCATCTCCTCTGAAGAACAAAAATTATAGCTGAATACTATTGTTTTTAAAAGTGCAGAAAAAGAGTTATTTGGGGAGCCAGGCACATCCCTTTAACGTCATACCATACCTTTTATCCTGCTCTTCTTGGTTGTCACTTGCTTTGCTTACAGATAGCAGCCTCTTGTCGCGAGGAACCTAGAAATATCATCAACCAGCAGTGAGATTCACATAGATGCAACTGTGACTTGTGTGCAGAGCTAGAAACCAGCAGAAGCAAAGAAACTGAGGCGGAAGTGTTTTCTGGGTGGCACATTTGCTACAGGCAGGAGATGGTTAAAGGTGAGTATCCCAAGTGGCAATGACAGTGGATCAGACACACAGCGGTGATGATAACCAGAAGGCCATAATGATCATGATTCGCTGTGCACTGCTGACACAGGTCTGCATGGACCTGACCACTGTCCTAGCCTGCCCCACCTTGGAAGTGAATGAGAGGAAAAGAGCACCTTTAGCGAATGGTGAATCTGGACCCTGGAGATGACAGAAATCATCATGCATTTAGAACAAGCATCCTGTTAATGAACAGGGGCTGACCCTCCGCTCTGATGAGGGACTTTAGGTGCTGACACAGAAGAAAGCAAACTAGACATGGGGCTACACTACCTAGCTGGAAAGCAGCATCTAATATATCTGGACCAGCCTTTAACCACCATCCCCATAGAGTTTATAGCTTTGCTTCCACAATTTTTCTTCTAATGCACTTTTAGTATTGTCTTTGCAACCACAATGCCAACACATCACCTGAAAGGTTATTGAAAAATACTACTAGAGGAAAGAAAGCCCTGTGGGCTGCATTTCTGACCACCAATCAATCACTCTACTGCAGCATGGGTCATTCACATATCTCTGCCATCATTTCCAAACACATGAATAGTGGGCTTCGATTTGGTTGATTGATTGGTTGGATGGATGGATGTTTTGTTTGTTTACATTTTGGGGTGTGGGGGGTTTGTTTTTGCTACATCTCCACATCTTTGTGCTAGCCAAACACCTTTACACTCAAATGCAGCCCTCACTATTTTGACAGAAAAGAGCTTTTATGAGAAGCATCCCTCTTCTGGATTCTTCTATAAGTTCTTACAGTTTCCACTCACCTGGATACATATGCAAGCCAGTCAGATGAATGAGGGAGACAGCATAGCAAGGTGGCTACCAGTCAAGACTCAGACCTGTCTGGGTTCAAACCTCAACTCTACCACTAACTAAATTCTGCCCCACTTTCCCCCTTGGTAAACCATGCTTAATGGCAGTCCTATGACTCTCAGTGTTTTTCAGGAAAATTAAACGAGTTAACTTTTCAAAGTACTTGAAGTATCTAATACTTTATAATATTTACTAAATAAAAATAAGTCAATTTTGGGCACTTGGGTGGCTCAGTTGGTTAAGCGTCCGACTTCAGTTCAGGTCATGATCTCACGGTTCATGGGTTTAAGCCCTACATTGGGCTCTGTGCTGACAGCTCAGAGCCTGGAGCCTGCTTCCGACTCTGTGTCTCCCTTTCTCTCCACCCATTCCCCACTCATGCTCCGTTTCTCTCTGTCTCAATAATAAACATAAAAAATTTTTCAAAAAATAGGTCAAGGGGCACCTGGGTGGCTCAGTTGGTTAAGCGTCCAGCTTCAGGTCAGGTCATGATCTTACAGTTCGTGGGTTTGAGCCCTGCATTGGGCTCGGTGCTGACAGCTCAGAACCTGAAGCCTGCTTCAGATTCTGTGTCTCCCTCTCTCTGCCCCTCCCCTGCTCATGCTTTGTGTGTGTCTCTCTCTGTCTGTCTTTCTCAAAAATAAACATTAAAAAAAAAAAAAAAGAAATGAGGTGAATGAAACATAGCTCCTATCGTCAACTGAAGATGACAGAGAAACATAAAAATATAAACATTCAAGCATCATTATTCACAGTAGCCAAAAGATGGAAACAACCCAAATGTCCATCTACAGATGAATGAATAAACAAAATATGACATATACATACAGTGGAATATTATTCAGCCTTAAAAGGAAAGGAAATTCTGATACATGCTTTAATATGAGTCTTGAAGACATTTACGCTAAATCTTGTGTGACTCAAATCCACCCACTTTCCTCTGGATGCTTGCCTCCTGGTTCAGCCTCCAACATCTCTTCCCTGGGCTACTGCATCAGCCTCCTAAATAGTCTTTCTTCTCCTTCACTTAGTCCCTGAAAATCCATTAAGAAGATCCAGACTGACCTTAAAAATGCAAGTCTAATCCCATTATGCTCTTACATAAGATTCTGCAGTGCCTCCCATTACTTTTGAGAACATGGCTCCAAAAAACCCTCCACCTCAACTTGGGTGGCCCCCATCACTGCCATGCATATAGTCACACTGTATCTCAAACATGCAGTGCTCCTTCTTTCAGCCTATTGGATACCCATTCCACCTCCATATCTATCACCATTGTTGGATGGTCACAGTAGTGAATATTTGTTGGAAGGATGGAAGGACAGAAGGACGGATGGACAGTTGGATGGATGGATGGATGGATGGATGGATGGACTGATGGATATACAGATGGACAGAAGTATAAATAGATGGCTATATGAATGCACAAACAAGCCAACCAACAAACTGGTTTCCAGAGTTATACAGTCAACAAAATAGATAGGAACCAACTAGCCAAAGAAGCTACTTTCACAGAGCTGTAATCAGATAATTATGAACCACCTTTCCTTCAGGGGAAAATGAAGTAAGATACAGTGAGTCAAACCACTTTTAAAGTTAATTAACTAATGGAATCTATTATGTTTTCTGTCATGCTTGAAATTCATCAAAAGTTCACACTTGACTTGGAAGCTATTGATGGGTAGCTTGAACAGGATATAAAACTAGGCTAATATTTGAGCCCCTAACTTTTGAGGATTTTAGCAATTTGGCTATCTTTAATAGATCCCATTTAAAAAGCTTTGAATGGATTTTTAAAAATTTTAACCCATCTTTAAACGGGGTTCAAAAAAAGCAAATTTCTGGGTGCTGGGGTGGCTCAGCTGGTTGCACATTCGACTTCTGCTCAGGTCATGATCTCATGGTTCATGAGTTCAAGCCCCACATTGGGCTCTGCACTGACAGGTCAGAGCCTGGAGCCTGCTTCGGATCTCTGTCTCCCTCTCTTTCTGCCCCTCCCCCACTCGTGCTCTGTCTCTCTCTCAAAAATAAAATTAACATTAAAAAAAGGACAATTTCTAGTGGTGGACAGTGTTATGAACTGAATGGTTTCCCTTCAAAGTTTGTGTGTCGAAGCCCTAACTCCCAATGTGACTGTACTTGGAGACATGGATTTGCAGGAGGTAATCAAGGTTAATTAAGGCCATAACACTGGGGCCCTAGACCAATAAGACTGATGTCCTTATAAGAAAAAGAAGAGACACCACAAAGACATACACACAGAGAAAAGGCCATATAAGGACGCAGCCAGGAGGCAGCCATCTGCATTCAGGAAGGAAGAGAGGCCTCACCAGACATCAACCCTGCAAGCCCCTTGATCTTGGACTTCCAGCCCCAGAACTGAGAAAATAAATTTCTGTTGTTTAAGCCACCCAGTCTGTGGTATTCTGTTATGGAAGCCCCTCAGATTAACATGGACAGTGCAATAGAATGGATATGAGGAAATTTACAGGATTGTCTTTTGACCTTGAATAAATCCCACTTAGTTGCCTGACCTATAGAATATAAAACCTGATGGGCTTTGCTGTGGCGATCCTGTGGTGACAGTTTAAAAATGTACATGAAAAGACTTTGAAATGTTTGAACTACTATACCAAGATATGCCTTTGCAGTTTCCAAGGACAGGGGTCACCATTTCTTGAGTGTCTACTGCGTATCACACACACTCCTCATTACTGTCCCCTGAGGGGCGATATAGTCCAACTTTAGGAGTGAGGAAAATGGTGTATTTTACAAAAAGAATCAATTAGCACTTCCAAAGCGGTATAAAAAAAATCTATCGAATTTAAGTGATAATAGGACAGCAATTGTTACAATAATAATTTAACTTCCCAAAGCTTACACTCAAAAAATAGAATCTCTTTATTTTTCATTGATATTTTACTTTACACAAAAGAAGGTCTATCCTCAAAGTAGGTTTAACTCTGCTGTAACTTTAATACCAGTATATATAAGTTGTGAATGTCAGAGAGCTCAGGCCTGAAAATGATCACTTGGACACAGTTTTGGGAAACAAGACTAATTCTTCAATGTTTAAAATGTTTCAAGCAAAGACATAATCAAGTTTGTGTGACATAAAAGGATCCGTGTAACTCTACTTGTCCACACAGTCTCAGAAACCATTTTATTGAAAACTTTTATATCCTAGGGACGCCTAGGTGGCTCAGTCAGTTAAGCATCCAACTCTGGTTCAGGTCATGAACTCGTGGTTCGTGAGTTTGAGCCCCACACCGGGCTCTGTGTTGACAGCTCAAGGCCTGGAGCCTGCTTCGGATTCTGTGTCTCCCTCTCTTTCTAACCTCCCCTGCTTGCACTTTCTCTCTCTCTCTCTCTCTCAAAAATAAATAAAAGCATTTAAAAAATTTTTATATCCTAAAATAGTAAATCAATCAGGAAAAATGATAGTTCAACAGAGTTATAGACTTGACAACAAATTGAGTTTTTATATAAACTCCTTACTCTGCTTCTCATATATTTACAGACAGCAATGATTCAGTTTTCTTTTAAATATTAAAAATATGAAAGAGGAGAGGTAACTAGGTACCTCATTTACTAGTAATTATCCTCTGCACCTATATTGTAAATAAAATACACTGTTTTCATAAATTACATTGCTTTCATAAATCACTAATTATTTGGTTTGGAGGTATACTTCTCTTTTAATGCAAAGGAATTACCATCTGATACAACTATCTGAAATGACTCCACCACACCATGATGGAATAAAATCTATTTTGAAAAAATTAGAACAATATATTGCTTCAAAACATATCTTAATATAGTTCTTCAATGTCTTACCAAACTACTAACATATTAATGTCGTTATAAAAGCCACAAAAGGAAGCTGTAATGACCCAAGTGATTACGTCAGGGTCACTCTAGCGGTGGGAGCTCCTTGGAAAGTAGGAGAACTCTGGTGTAGGACAGAGAAAGGGAACAACACAATGTGCAACCGTGGAGAGCTGGGAGGGCACAGAGAGCAAGAAACAGGGAGGAAAATAGGAAGAGGTTAAAGCCAACTAAAAGGAAAATTGTTCCTCTTGGGTGATCTCAGATGGGGGGGCGGGGGGCGGCAGGGATTCGGTTCTTGTTCGAAAATAAAGCGTACACTGTGCCCAGCCAGCAAAATAAACACAGCCATTGTCACCTTTGTGCCAATTCCCAACCCAGGCCAATGGTGTTCACAATCTAAGCTGGCAGTAAATCTCATTCAGTAAATACTTGTTGATTTTTTACACTTCACCAGTGCTCAGGGAACAGGTCATCCTGCCTAAGAGATAGACCACTGTTTCCTGTTTGGTTTCCTGAAATAGTCTTATTTTGAAGGCATTGAATGGCAGGTATTTTTGTAAAGTAAGGGAATTATATTCATTTTGTTTCAAGGATTTTTCAAAATGAGTATTTAGTACCCATCAAAACACATGGAAACAAGGGTAAACACAAATTTGGGTTTTGGAATTGCTGCAAAAGTCTACCACAAGGCACTCATTGGAGTAGTCCTTATGAAGCTAAAATATCAATAAATCTAGAAACTCTGAATGGGCATTAAGGAGGGCACTTTCTGGGATGAGCACTGCATGTCAGATATAAGAGATAAATTACTGGGTTCTACTCCTGAAGCAAAGACCACACTGTATATTAACTCACTTGAATTTAAATTTAAAAAAAAAGTTTCTATTATCCTAAAAAATGACAAATTTAAAAGCAGCTTAAATGCCCAATAACTGAGTGATGACTAAATTACAGTATAGCCACTCAACTCCTTTTTTTTTTTTTTTTTTTTAAGTAATCTCTACGCCCAGCGTGAGGCTTGAACTAACAACCCTGAGATCGAGTCACTTGCTTTACCAACTGAGCTGGCCAGGCGTCCCGTCATATTCTCATTCACCAAAAATCATAAAGTGAAGATGGCAGCAAAGAAATATTTGCAATATGGTATGAAGGAGGAATTACATGCAGATAATATAAATGCATGTGAACAGAGGGCACAGAAGTAATTACCCCAAACTGAAAACTTCCTCTGGGTGGGTGGTGAGGCTCTGCTTCAGCGAAGGGAAAGCAGGGAGGCAGTGAAAACAGAACAGGCTGAGTTCCGAAGTGATCTCGGAACTACTATGTTCTCCCCCCTCCATCCGCCAACCAGGGGGGTCTCTGGGGACAGGAAGGGGAGCCGGCGGGGCTGCGGGGTCTACCTTGTAGTAGTCGTACAGCAGCCCCAAGGCAGCGGCACTGTCCTCGTCGCCATTAATGCTCATCATCGCCTTGGTGGCTGCCGTCAGGGGGTTCTCCAGATACGACTTCCAGGCTTCATCCTCACTGGTGTAGGCTCTTCGGGTATTGAACGGAGGGTCACTGGGCATGGGCACTAAGGCCACCAGTCGTTTGGTACTTGAAAGCAAGAGAAATGTGAGGCTCATTATAAGAGAAATGATCCTTTATCCACCAAAAATACATACATTGTATGGTTAATCTGCGCTCCCCCAGAGTGGAGAAGGGCAGGTTAACACTAAAGTGGCTGTCACGTTGCATTTAAAAAGCCTCTGTGACCCTGAGAAGTAATAATGGTCTTTACAAGGTTGTATGAGTATTATAAGTGGATCCCCTTCACACTTGGGTTTTTCATCTTCTGACGTTCTAGAAGCCAAATCATTTTTATTTGATTGCTCTCATTAAGGAATGTTAGAATATGTGTGACCCTGTGAGGAAGCAGGTTTCATTGAACTCTCTGAGTTCTAATTATAAACAAATATGTGCAGTACATGAAATAGAATCAATACAAACGATTACTAAAAACTTTTATCTAGTTTAATCTACATTTGAAATTGTTTGCAAATTATACACCAGTCCACGTCTCTTCATTAAAATGGCAGTATAACTACTTTGTAAATAAGGCATATTGTAGACACGCTGCATGATAACGATACGAAGTAACAGTAATGACACAGACTCTATGTGAACCCTCGGTTGCCACAGAATCCTACTATATTTCAGTGACACAGAAGTTCCAAGTTATAAAATCCTCATGGAGAGTGCGTAGAGTACCTGGAAAAAAATTTTTTTTAATTTTTAACGTTTATTTATTTTTGAGAGAGAGATAGAGTGCAAGCGGGGCAGGGGCAGAAAGAGAGGGAGACACAGAACCCAAAGCAGGCTCCAGGCTCTGAGCTGTCAGCACAGAGCGTGATGTGGGGCTCAAACCCACCAACCGTGAGATCATGACCTGAGCTAAAGTCGGATGCTTAACCAACTGAGCCACCCAGGTGCCCGTGGAGAATTTTCAGCAGAGACAGAAAGGGGTTGGAGTCATTTATCAATCCTAGCCAAGCCAAACTTGGGTAAAAATTGAACTTGACAAGGTAATTTCTTACAGAGGATGTGACAATGACTCAAACACCCAAATACCACGACAGTCCTCAGCAGCTCCCTGGGCCAGGACCCCGGCTGACAAGTTACAGGCGCCTGGAAAGGCTTTGGCACTTGTCTCCTGGCCTTCTATTGTTTGCTCATTGAAACAGAACAAAATCTAAGGATGACATATTGTATTTCAATAACAGCTGTAACACATAGTAACACAGCATGGACAAGTGACAAGACTGGTGAAGGCAATACCTGAATTAATAAATGGAAATCTAGCCACTGTGGGTCCTCTATGGTCACTCAGTTCTAACAGAGGTACTTTTCTGCTGACACTCATACAGGCCCTTCCAGGGGTAGATGGTCTCTCAGCTCACTCTGTGACAGAGAAGCAGTGTGCACTCTTGACACGGACCGTGTCGAGGGCCCTCTCCGTGTTGACATGGTGCCATGCACTGGTATGAGATCAGAAAATGACAGTGTCATTGGTAAGATCTATCAGGGAATAGAGTGGGAAATCCACATTTAGTAGAGTGGAATTCTAGGCTAGATAGTTTCCAGGCTCCTGATTTCAACTCTATGTCAGCGGTTTGGTAAAACAACGGATTGGGAAGAGAGAGAGAATACTGACCCAATCACAAATGAAGTGGATTAAAATTGTATAATGATGTTTCTGGAAGTAAAGGAGAAAACGCCTAGTGGAAGAATTTGCTGAGCATTAGGCAGTGTGGTGGCATGGACTGGCATGCGGGCTGGAAGGGAGTCCTTGCCCACCACTTACAAAGGTAGAGAACTCTGAGTTTCAGCTTTTGCATGCCTTAAATAAGGACAGCAAGGCCTACCCTACTTATCTCACAATGTGATTGTGAGAAGCAGATAGAAAATGGATAAAATAGAGCTCTGTAAACTGCACACTGCTATACAAATTACAGGTACTACCGTCAGTGCACAGTTCATTGCTCCTCTAAAGTTTGTAGGTGCACCAATTTTTGGTAGAGTCGATTACAACTTAAAAGTGTCAAAGATAGGGGCACCTGGGACACTTGGTTGGTTAAGCCTCTGACTCTTGATTTTGGCTCCCATCATGATCTCACAGTCATGGGATCGAGCTGCGCTGTCAGCACAGAGCCTGCTTGAGACTATCTCTCTCTCTCTCTCTCTCTCTCTCTCTCACCCTCCCTCTCTGTCCCTCACACACTCTTTCTCTCTCAAAATAAATAAAGAAACATTTTTTTAAAGTGTTAAAGATAATCATTAATTAGAGGGAAACCAAAGATTTCACTTAGCTTTTACTGAGAACTTACACCAGTCATTGAGGATGCAGTGACAAACGAGACAGACCCTGTCCCATTGCCCACACAGCTTGGAGTCCAGTGGAGGAGAGAAAGTACCCACATTAGAAGAGCGATGAGCCTGAGAAAGGGCGTGTGACAGAGGAGATGAACCTATTTGGAGGAGGGAGGAGGAGCCAGAGTTTCTACAAAGACGTGAAGGTGGGAATGTGTTGGTCAATGCTGAAATGGGCAGATGCGGGAAAGATTTGTTAAAGTGAAGAAGATTTTGGTAATTCTGAATAATGGAATTTTCTGACAAAAGGAGCTCATTTGTATTCATTCTGGAGTCAGCTAGAGGAATTTATATATTCTAGTCTAATACTAAAATAGCATTTTCGTGTTGTGAAAATTACTAATTTTTATAGGATACGGTTGGATTCGGGGACAGAAATGTTGGTGACATCTTAAGGGTCTGTAAGTGCAAGAAATGAGGCCTCTGGGGATTATCAAGAGGGTAGAGGTGGTCAGCCCAGGTGTGGCAATGCCACCACCACCCCTTCTATAGTTGTTTAGCTGGGGCCACCCTAGCTGATCCCACTACTTAAAGGATGAAGCAGCAAATTGTGAAACCTAATCTGTGTCCAGCAGGGTCCAGCAATCATGCACACTTAAATGTTTCAACACCTAAAATGCTCAGTCCTACAGGAATGAATGAAGAGCTTCATGTCATTTGCAGTGACCTCATCATTGAAAAAGATTTGGATCTTATTCTCTTTGATGACTGAGAGAAGCATATATTGCTGGGAGGAGGAAGGTGTTAATTACAGAACTGGCTAATTTCCAAAACTTTAACAGGAAGTGCCAGGCTGAAGGATAAGAGCCAACTCATAGTTTACACTAAGTGGTGTCCTGATTTTTCTTCCAGTCTTCCTTCTTAATGTCCCTCCTCCCTCTTCCTTCCTGCTGGATCTTCTGGATTGCTGATTTCATTGGTTCCTGGCACAAATCTTCACTCATAAATTTAGATTCGTCAGCCTTTCCCCTACAATGAAATGATTGATGAATCCTTACATGATTAGGGTAAAGACATATTCTGGGAAAGCACAACTTTACTAGCTGTTTCTTTTTACACTTTTGGTGGCCAAAGGAGCCTTTTATGTTCTTTCCTATAACTGCAGAATGACTTTGTTATTTGGCTTCATAGATTATAATCTCTCTGGTACAGAACATTGTTGAATAAAGCTTGGTTTAATAAAAACAGAATAATCAATGATACGCTAAGCAAAAATGTAGACTTGTAAAGAAAGGAAAGTTTCACAGAGCAGATTTTACCAAAGTTTCTAACTCTGAAGCTGATTTTCACCTATGTTCTTTTGGAATGGTAGTTCCCCTGCGGCTCTGGTTAACTTTTTAAATAGTCTTTCTATAGCGTTAGGTATGGCATGTTCTGGGTAGCCAAACAGTAACCATAAACTTGATCCCTGGGCCTTCTTTGGAGAAAAGTTTAGTTTCATACCTGAGAGCATTCACAGCCAGGCTAAAGACCACATGAGATCGCACATATAACTTTCTGTTCTCATTTGTTTCTTCAATCCACTATTTTACTTTGTGGATGTTGGGAGAACAGTTGAGATGAGTCATCGGCCGGCCGGAAGCAGTGAAGAGGTGGGGCAGTCATGCGGCCTTGCGACTGAGATCTTGACACGGAGTCAGGAAAAGCTCCACATCACACTCTGCCAGAGGCAATCTACCATCCCCCACAAGCCTTACCGAGAGCCTAATGCAGGAATGCTTTGCTAGAGAGGAGCACGCAAAGCGGCAGCACACATCTTTCCCTTCTAAAAATATGTGTAGTAATGGCCAAGAAATCCAGACACAGATCCATTTCACTTCGGACCGCAAAACAAAAATGAGGATGTGACACAGCCACACAAATTATCACTTTTGATCCATTTCTCATCCTCCATTTCTTTCATAACTCCCGGGAAGACACCGATTTTTGTCTTTTTTGTTTTGGTTTCCTTTGTTGTTGTTGTTGTAGGGGGGATTGTCAATCCAGAGGGAGAATGGTTTGGGGGCTGAATAAATGTCAGTCTTTTATGTTGTTGGGTTTTTTTAATGTTTATTTTTGAGAGAGAGAAAGAACATGATTGGGGGAGTGGCAGAGAGAGGGGGACAGAGGATCCGAAGCGGGCTCTGCACTGACAGCAGCGAGCCGATAGTGAGACTTGAGCTCCAAACCATGAGATCATGATTTGAGCCGAAGTCGGACACTCAACACTCAATGGGCTGAGCCACCAGGCTCCCCTAAATCTCAGTTTTAATTTGTTTTGTCATCTATTGAATTTAGATGAGTTACTTTCCTTCTTTGAGCTTCCATATTTTTCACCCGTAACATGATATCAGTGTTTGAGAGCTGTTCTAAAGGAATAACTCAGAAATTTACAAATAAAGTGGCTGGCACATTACAGATAAATAGTTCAATAAATAGTAGTTTACTAATAGTAATATAATAATATATATAATAATCACATTAGTATGACTTCTCTTTAGAACTGATTCTATCAATGACCTCTGTTCAAAATCCAACTGTCTGTTGTCAGTTTTTAATCTCCTCGAATTTTCTCAGCCATTTCCTACTTCTGTAGAATCTTGCCTTGCCTGGTTTCCAAGACAGTGGGAAAAAGCGGGTCTCCTCTGCAGCCAGTCATTCATTCCCAGTTTTACCCCACCTCAATTCTCCTTTTATTCCTCTAACTCTGATCATCCTGAAGCCTTTGCTTTTTTATCTCCATTGTTGATTCTAGTGACTTTCACTGATCTTCTACCTTAATGACTAACAGATGTGTATTGCCAGAGACCCAGTTCTGCACTTTCTGCTCAGATGCTCTGTTATCAACTGAAAACTCAACAGGTCCAAAACTAAGCTAATCATCACTTCTCAGTTGGGCACTCCTCACCATTGTCTGTCTCTGGTCATCTAGAACCAAATCTTGTGTACTGGTTTAAAAGATACACTCAGGAGCCATACTGCCTGGGTACGAATCCTGTATAACCCTGGACAAGTTAGCTCATCTTTCTGTGCATCAGTTTCCTCACTTGTAAAATCTAGATATACTTCAAGTGAAGTAAAATAATATGCACTGCCTAGTATTTTTGTCAGAATTAAATATAGAAGCAGTGTAAAAGCTAGGTACATTCTAGCTTTTGTTATTTCTCTTTGTCCCTTATACAAAGTCAGTTACCAGACCCACCATCCCAGCTTTAGTCTTATCTCTTCACACCTCCAGCTAGTCTCCCTATCCTTCAACTTTCCCCTCTTCAGTCCATATTGTAGCCCCATGGAATCATCCTCCTAGGACATTTAAGTATATATGAGTTGCAGTTTCAAGTACTATAAAGGGAATGGGGGAGGACGGTAGCTCGATTTTTCATGTTTTCATAAAATCAATGTATAGCATATTTGTAAAGTTGATAAATGTAAGTTGCCTTAATTGTAAGTTTAAAAAAATTTTTAATGTTTATTCATTTTTGAGAGAGGCAGAGACAGAGCATGAGCGAGGGAGGGAGAGAGACAGAAGGAGACACAGAATCCAAAGCAGGTTCCAGGCTCCGAATTGTCAGCACAGAGCCTGACACAGGGCCCGAACTTGCGAACCACAAGATCATGACCTAAGCTGAAGTCAGCAGATCAACCGACTGAGTCACCCAGGCTCCCTGCCTTAACTGTAAATTTAATTTAACAAGTATTGATCATATCTAAACTCTTTCTCTCACCTCCTGTCACCTTCAAATTAAATAAATTGAGGATTCATTCTTCTATTCTCCTTAAACGTGAGCTGCATCACTAGGAAACCAAGCAGATTTACATGCAGACCAGAAGCAAACAAGAGGAAGACTAAAACTCAATCAGCAAAGGTCCGAAATTCATGGGCCTTTACACCTACCTGTTGTCCATCATTCTCAACATTGACTTAAGGTGGGGATAAAAGAATTTTTCCACCCAAGACAAGCCACTTCCTTCTCTCTAAGAAGTGAAGTTTTTATAAAATTCACAGGATTTCGTGCTATAGTCTCTATTTCAGTCTCCCCCTCCATCCTCCCCATTCATATCTCTTTCTTGTTCTCTCTCTCTCTCTCTCTCTCTCTCTCTCTCTCTCACACACACACACACACACACACACACAGCCTTTATCTTGAGAAAATGTGAATTCTGTTCTCCACATAGAATATCTTATCTTATACTGAGTGTTCAGAACTCGGGGGTTAGTCTTCATCTACTTCAATATCTTGTAGCTGATTACTGGCATATAATCACTTCAGCCATATTCAGACTCTAAACTTAAGAGCAAAGTTTCAAGAAGTGACAATTATTCATTCTTCTGGAATCTTGGCATTTTCTCCATTGACAGAATAATACTTGCAAATGGAAACTGACCAGCCCATGGTCCTAGCCAGAGTTAATGTCACAATTTAAATGCCAACAATGTTAGTCATTTCACTGCTGTCCACCTTCAGTAACATCTCTCCATTTGGTCCTTGCTAGATGCAAATCACAAGAGATAGCAGATAGTTTCCATGTTAGAGCAAGAGTTGAAATTTATTAGGAAGGATCTACATTGCACACTTGTTCTTAATGACTGTAACCTTTACCCTTGACCTAAGCCATATAGAATTCAAGGGAAATGAAGTGAATCCAGAGGCCTGGGGTGATATTGATAATCTTCACGTTGGTGATGGTTATGTCTTAAAAAGAGAGGATCCAATTAATTCAGCAAAAATATTTTGATGACTTCCACCATGTAAAATGCATAGTCTTTAAAATTAAAAAACTATAAAACAAACTTATGTTTACTGAAATTAAGATAGTTCCATTTTAGATATACTCATTGCAAAATATGCTGATTCACTGGTTGACACATAATACCTGTCCCCCACCCTCCTTCTCCCACCCCCTCACAAACTGTGAGATCATGACATGAGCCGAAGTCATACATTTAACTGACAGAGCCACCTGGGAGCCACTTGTTTTTTACATTTTTCAAATAGTGCTCATAAAAGATCAAAGTGTTTAATAATATTAAGTCACAGGTACTTAATGAGCAACTAGGAAATGCCAGATATGCTTTCTAAGCCCCTAACATGGGTTACCATTTATAACTTATAATAGCCTTAAAGTCAGGAATAGTAACAATGCCCTGTGCACAGATGAAGACATTGGGCAGAGAGTGCTAAGGAAACTGCCCAGGGTCACACAGAAGTCAGCTTAGACCAGAACTGCATCCCAGAGTCTGAGCTCTTAAGCATCCTTCCTTTTTGCCAATTCTTGACCAGGCTCTATTATCAAAATTAGAAGAAAAAAGAAAAGTTACTTGAAAAGAAGGAACTAGAAAACAGACTGGATACAAGGGTGCTACATGATAGGGGATTTTTTACACGGAAATAAATGAGATGGTGTCCAAATTCAGAGTTCTAGAGAAATCGTGCAAAATGGAAGACTATACAGTCCTTGAAAACACAGAAAACACGTTTCAATTACTTGTAGATTTACAGTGTGCTAAAATATTCTGCAGGCTGCATCTCATATCAAGCAACACAAATAAATTGTAGGGGTGTGGGGAAGGGAAGAAATTCCTCCTTATTCACCTTTAGTTTGACCTGGCTAGAGGTCACCTGTTTTTTGTTTTTTGTTTTTTGTTTTAATTTTTTAAAAATATTTTTATTTATTTCTATGAGAGAGAGAGAGACGGTGTGAGCAGGGGAGGGTCAGAGAGAGAGGGAGTCACAGACTGAAACAGGCTCTAGGCTCTGAGCTGGCAGTCAGCACAGAGCCCGACGCGGGGCTCGAACCCACGAACCACGAGATCATGACCTAAGCGAAAGTCGGACGCTTAACCGACTAAGCCACCCAGGCGCCCCTTAGATTTTTTTTTTTTTAATGTTTTATTTATTTCTAGGAGAGAGAGAGAGACGGTGTGAGCAGGGGAGGGTCAGAGAGAGAGGGAGTCACAGACTGAAACAGGCTCCAGGCTCTGAGCTGGCAGTCAGCACAGAGCCCGATGCGGGGCTCGAACCCACGAGCAGCGAGATCATGACCTAAGCGAAAGTCGGACGCCCAACCGACTAAGCCACCCAGGCGCCCCGAGGTCATCTGTTTTTAAATGGCCTGTGAAAAATGTTAAATAATTGACATGATAGAAATAGAAGTTAAATAATTAGAACATATTGGAAACACTGTATGTAGATAACAACCAAAAATAACACATTTCTACAGGAAAAAATTATTTTTAAACCATATTAACTTTACAAGTTAAAAGGGGAATCAGTTCTTTGGAGGAACTTACAAGGCTCAAATCTCTAGCAGAAAAAAATAAAACACAAAAGCCTCTTATAAGGCTGCGGGACAGACTTCCACCTCAAACCATTCTGTGTGTGTACTTGTACCTCAAAGGTTTCCCTCAAGTGAGAGAGGTAATCATGTGTATAGCCAACATGGGAACAGAAATTTTAGTGCAATTCAAGAAGATAGAAAGCAAAAGGGATTGGCATAGAAGAGAAATCAAAATCAAGAAGGCTGCACCCCAGCTCTGGGGCAGGAGGGGTTAATGAAGAAGCGAGAACTGGTTTTTCCACTGAGCCCAGAAAACTCTAACTGCGCGTCTTCAGCATCCATGACCAAGCCAGTCCCTCTACGGTGTGCCAGAGGAACTAGACACAGCATTCACTTGTTAAATACACAAGGAGTTAGCCTTTGGGGGGGCCCTAGGACCAGAGAGAGAAATAACTTGGTTAAATGCCTACAGGAATTTCAAACTACCAAATGAGAACAAAGAAAAGAATTCAGCCTGAAACAGGAAAATCTAATGATTCAATCCCCACCTTACTCCCTCGGACCTCACTTGTATGAACACAAAGGAATCTTCCAGGTACCCACAACACCTGTGGCCACTCCTTCCATTTAAGAGAACAGCACCCCCACCCCCACCCCCAGAAGAGTGCGTTCCACTCAGCTGACAAATCCTGCCAGCTCTGAAAGGTGAGTAGTCAGACTCTTCACTTTTGATAGAACTAAAAATCACTTGATATTTTAGGAAACCAGCTGAGGATGAAAGAGCAGCCCCACGATGAATAAAACAGCTTACCGATGAGGAAAATAATTAATGTTGGATATAGAAAATAATGTTAAAAACAAGATACTGCACCTACAAAGAAAACACAGGTTATGATGAAAAGGAAATGTCACAGAACAAGATAAATAATGTCAGCAATTTTTTTAAAAAATTGTATGAGGGTTAAGTTGAAAAGAGTAAAAAAAAGTTAATAACCTGGGAGATCGAATCAAGGAATTTTGTCAATTTTAAGGAATAAAAGGAAACTCTAAGACATAGTGAAAAGACATATAGAACAGATTTAGGGATATAATGTTCAATTAACAGGAGTAACCGAAGAAAGCAATGAAAACGATGACAGGGAAAAGCAAAGAATCAGAGAAATAAGAGAAGAAAATGCTCTCTGGCTGAAGAAAAACTTGAGTCTTGAGAATTAAAGGTTCCAGAGTGCTGGAAGGGGCCATAAAAAGAAACATGTCTACCCAATCCTCCAAAACTTCTATGTTGAAAATTAAATGACAACGCTACAAATGGAAAAAGAACTAAGTCACCTTCAAAAACAAAACAAAACAAAAAACAACCAGTCAAACAGTCCACTTTCTGTCTACATCACTAAATTCTGCAAGACAAGAGAAAGGGGTCTGAAGGGGGAACAGTGAACACAGCGAACCATCATTTCTGTGTGATGCAAAATCAAGACTTGTTTCGTCATAAAAGGACTTAAAACCTCTTCTGCTCATCCATCTCTTTTGAAAGAATTATTCCTCAATTTGAAGTGAAAAAAGACACTGATGGGGAGGGAAGAAAAGTAACCCAGCAATCAGTTATCAAATATACCAGTAAAATGTTAAATTCACTGTAAATAATTTATGATCATGGAAATGAAATTTATGCCCCTAAGAAAGGATTGTTAAGAATAATACCAAATGGTGGGTGGAAGTGTTAAATCACTATATTGTATACCTGAAATTAATATTACACTATATGTTAACTAACTGGAATTTAAATAAAAACTTTAAAAATGTTTATCTGAGAATACACCTTGGTGGTAAGAAAACTCTCATTTTAATTATTTGATCACTTGGGATTATTTGAGGTAGTATTCATTTTGCTCACAAAGAAAAAAAAAGAATAATACCAAATTAGAATGAAATATCTGAGAAGTAATAGGAGAGTGGCTGTTTTAAAAGTATATTGAAATTCTTGCTTTGTATAGAGGAAGAGTAATGGATAATGATTAATTCTTGGTGTTGATAGACAAAATAACTTTAGGGGTGCTTGGGTGGCTCAGTTAAGCATCTGACTTTTGATTTTGGCTCAGGCCATAATCTCAGGGTTAGTGAGATCAAGCCCTGCATTGAGCTCTGCACTGACAGTGCAGAGCCTGCTTGGGATTCTCTCTCCCTCCTTCTCTGGCCTTCTCTCTCTCTCTCTCTCTCTCTCTCTCTCTCTCTCTCTCTCACACACACACACACACACACTAAACTTTAAAAAAATAAAATATAACTTTAAATATGTTTATCAAAAACTCAACAGTTACAGTTACTAAGCTAAAAATAGGAATGTACACATTTTAGAATAGTAGTTCTCATAATAAGAATGTTATGGGGTCTCTTAGATATTTCAGAGGCTCATGAGGCCAAAATCGTTTTCATAATAATTCTAAGACATTATTTGTCTTACTATGTTAACACTTGCACTAATGATACAGAACGAAGGGTGGGTAAAAGTTTTTATTCCTGACATGAATCAGGGCAGGGACATAAAACTGTCCTTGAGTCATTGTGCTCTTATCCACAGACTTATAATAAAAGCAAAGCAAGCAAGCAAACAAACAAAAGTACTATTTGGGAATGTCCTTGATGAAGCTGTATAAAATATTAATTTTATTCATTTCAAACTCTGGATACACATCTTTCCAATATTCTCTGTGTCAAAGTGGGCAGTCCCCCAAAGCCCTTCTGTGTACTGAAGAACAGTGATCGCCTCAAGGAGCATTTGTGCAATCGTTTAAGTGGAAACTGAACGAGCTGCTTTTTTTTTTTTTTTTCACAGAACTTAATTTTTGTTAAAAGAAAGACAGACAAGCTACGTTTTTGGACTTGAGTGTTTGGCTGACATTTTCTCAAAAAGAAACCACGTGTGACTGTCCCTTCAAGGAAAACAATTGGCAGTATTTGCTGCCAGTGGTATAATTTGGGCTTTCAAACAAAAACTATAATTTTTAAAAATACTCAAGGATTTCCAAAGAGCTCAATGGGGAAAGTTATGTGATTTTTTTGTTAATGTACCATGAACACGTTAACAGTTGGAAGATCTGAATAACTCAGTCCACCAATATTTCCAAATGCCAATGCATGACATTATGAAATCACACACAGGTAAAATATCCTTTCACAGTAGAAGGCAAGCCTAGGAATTTTAATGTAACAGAGTACAGAAAGTTCACTGTATCATTTTGGTTTCTACACTGCAACTAACCTTTAACTTGTCAAATTTTGAAGCCATATCAAAGAATATATACAATTATCTGAAAAGGTTATAAAAATGTTTTTCTTTTCCAACTATCAGTGTAAAGCAGTATTTTCTTCATATACTTCAACCAAAATAACACTGCACAACAAACTGAATAAAGTGGATAAGAATCCAGCCTTGATCTGGTTTTTTTTAAAGCTTATATATTTATTTTGAGAGGGGCAGGGAGGGGCAGAGAGAGAATGAGAGAGAGAATCCCAAGCAGACGTCACACCATCAGCACAGAGACAATGCAGGGCTCAAACTCAAAAACCACAAGACCATGACCTGAGCCCAAATCAAGAGTGGGGCATTTAACCAAATAAGCTACCCAGGTACCCCTCCAGCCTTCATTGATTACGCCAGGTATTAAAGAGAATTGCAAAATGTAAAATGATTCCACTCTTCTCACTAAGTCCGTTTGTTTCAGAAAATTTTATTTTTCATTTTATGTTAATATGCAGTGGGAGGGCGCCTGGGTGGCTCAGTCGGTTGAGCATCTGACTTCGGCTCAGGTCATGATCTCACAGTTTGTGAGGCTCTGTGCTGACAGCTCAGAGCCTGGAGCTTGGTTCAGATTCTTTGTCTCCCTCTCTCTCTGCCCCTCCCCAGCTTGCACTCTGTGTCTGTCTCTCTCTCTCAAAAATAAATAAACATTTAGGGGTGCCTGGGTGGCTCAGTCGGTTAAGTGTCCAACTTCGGCTCAGGTCATGATCTCATGGTTCGTGAGTTCGAGCCCTGTGTCGGGCTCTGTGCTGACAGCTCAGAGCCTGGAGCCTATTTCAGATTCTGTATCTCTCTCTCTCTCTCTCTCTGACCCTCTCCTGCTCACACTGTCTCTCTCTCTCTCTCTCTCAGAAATAAATAAAACATTTTTAAAAAATTAAAAATATGCGTGGGTTTGTAATTATGACTTTAAGTCATAAATCTTTAATTTCTAATATGGCAAGTATCAATATCTGTCTACTTTAATCCACACAAACACAAGTTTTAGGAACTTCAATAATTTAAGAGTGTAAAGGGATTCTAAGAACAAAAAGTTTGAGAACCAGTATTCTAGAAAACTACTAGAGAAAAATAATAGAGAAAGAAATATCCTCAATATTGGGGTGCCTGGGTGGCTCAATCTGTTAAGCATCTGACTCTTGATCTCAGCTCAGGTCTTGATCTCAGAATCATGAGCTCAAGCCCTCCACTGGGCTCCACACTGGGCATGGAGCCTACTTTAAAAAAATAACCTCGGGGCACCCAGGTGGCTCAAGTTTGTTGAACATCAGATTCTTGATTTTGGCTCAGGTCATGATCTTCACAGTTTGTGGGACGGAGCCCCATGTCGGGCTCTGTGCTCACAGCAGAGAGCCTACGTGGGATTCTCTCTCTTCTTCTCTCTCTCTCAAAATATATTAATAAACATTTAAAAAATATATCCTCAATGAAAAGAAAATAAGAATAAAAATGATGACATAACATGGGAAAAATAAGAACTTGATATCAGCAATTGCAGTAAGTGAGCATGAGTTATCCCTGCCTTTAAAAGATACTTTTAAACTGAATTTAAAAAAGAAACCAATATTTTTTTAAGCTCCCATGATTCATAAGAAAATTGACACTGTATCAGGCCATTAGGCAAAGAATTCTTATAACACAAACTAAATTCTCTAACCACACACAATCAAAATTTAAATCAACAACAAAAAGATGGATTTTAAACACTCTACAATTGGAAATTTAAAAATACTTGTCCCAATACTAACAGGCCAAAAAATAGCTCTTAAGGAAAATTTTTAAAAATCAAAACTAAATGATAAAGTACATCTCACACGTTGTCAATATAGATAAATCAGCACCTAACAGCAAGCATTTTATAGCTTTCAGTGCTTTTATTAGAAATGAATAAAAGCTAAGAGCTAAGTACATACAATATTAAAAAATAATAATAGTAAGGGGCACATGGATGTCTCAGCCGGTTAAGTGTCCAACTTTGACCCAGGTCATGATCTCACAGTTCGTGAGTTCGAGCCCCACATGGGGCTCTGTGCTGTCAGCTCAGAGCCTAGAGCCTGCTTTGGATTCTGTCTCTGCTCCCTCTGCCCCTCCCCCACTCGTGTGTGTGTGTGTGTGCGCGTGCACGTGCGCGCGCGTGCTCTCTCTCTCAAAAATAAACATTAAAATTTTTTAATAAAATAAAATAAATTTTTAAAACATAGAACTGCTCTAAAGAAAGAAGAAGGATGTACTAAAGATAAAACATAAATTAATGAAGACATGATAAAAAGGACAATTTAAATCAAAAGTTTGTTCTTTGAAATGACAAAGAAAACTAACAAAATGGCAAGGATGATCGAATTTTAGAAAAGAAAAGAAGACACAAGTTCAGATGCAGTTCACATTAAAAAAAGAATTTCTGGGGGCACCCGGGGGGCTCAGTCAGATTTCTGCTGAGGTCAGACTTGGGCTCATGGTATGATCTCGTTCTTAGTGAGTTTGAGCCCTGAGTCAAGCTCTGTGCTGCCAGCTCAGAGTCTGGAGCCTGCTTCAGATTCGGTCTCCCTCTCTCTCTGCCCTCCCCTGCTCACCCTCTGTCTGTCTCTGTCTCTCAAAAATAAACATTTTAAAAACTTCTAAAAATTAAAAAAATATAGAAAAAGAAAAAAGAGAGTTTCTGAATTCCTTAATGCTAATACATTTGAAAACTTAGACAAAATGGAAACATTTTTAGAAAAACAACCAAAACTGATTCAATTACTTAGAAAGAGAAAAACAGTAACTTTACAGAGGAGAAACCTGTCGGCCGCTACTTAACCAAGTGATGAAGGCTGACAGAACTAGTGACGTCATCTACAGCCCGCCATGAATGTGATGAGAAAGATGCTTCACGTCTGTGGTATTCTTTCCTCAAACCCATAACCTCAGGCTAATCATGAGAAAAACAGCAGACACACCCAAATTGGAGGAGCATTCTGCTACGTACTTGACTACTGATTGACTATCCTATCAACAGTGTTTAAACAAGTTAAGTGTGAGTAAATAAGTAAATGAGGTTATGAACCAGAAAAACAAAGAAAAATAAAAACAACACTGGCAGGTGGAACTGTGAGTGACTGGTCTCTATTTAGTAGATTTTATTCAATATTGCTTTATAACTAAATACAGATGGAAGAAAAGACCATTCAGATGATAGAAAAGTACTGGACGGAAGGAATTAGCTTGAGGGGACTAATAAGTGGAGCATTTTATTCCTCTTTGTGGCATTCAGAATTCCTGATTTCCCTTTCTCTGCTTCACACATAAGAGCTGGTCACAGCAACCTTTATTTTATTCATCGCTCCAAAGCATGAGGCTTCTACTGTGCACCCTTCCCTCTTGACCCAAATGGAAAAGCTCCCTCTAATTCCTTTCAAGAATAGATTTCTACTCTGTGAGCCCTCCCAGTTTGTGACCAAAAGGCCTACTAAGAAGAGAAATGAAAAGTTTAAAAAGCATCTCATATTTTATGAAATGTGTTCCAAAACTACTTGGAACTAGATATATTGAAGACGTCTGTGTACTTCACAGCAGCCTGACATACACCTCGTTTCCGTGCTTGTGAAGAGAATCCTACATAGCATTAAGTGCTGAAAGAGTTCATCATTACCCACTCCGCACTTCTCACTTTACAAATGGGAAAACTGAGGTCCACAAGGATCATACTACTTCCCTGGGACTACATGGGTATCTTCATTAACATCAAAATGATTAGAGGACAAGTTGCAGAAAAATACAGACATTACTGGCTCATTTGTAGACATGCTTTGGAGACACATAAACACTCTTCTATTTTAGGATAAAGTAAAAATTATATGCACATTTGGCAAAAAGTTCCCTCCTACACACACACACACACACACACACACACACACACTGCTCTTAATTTCTCTCTCAATTCATTGAACAAACCTTTACTGAGCTCCTGCTGTGGAACAGGCACTGACTTAGGTGCATGGGACATAGTGTTGACCAAGTGAGACAAAATATCTGCTATTCCTCCTTCCTTCCTTCCTCCCTCCCTCCCTTCCTTCCTTCCTTCCTCCCTCCCTCCCTTCCTTCCTTCCCTCCTTTCTTCCCTCCCTCCCTTTCCCTCTCTCTTCCTTGTCTCCTTCCTTCCCTCTCTCTCTCCCTCTGCCTTCCTTCTTCCTCCCAATGATCTCATCACCAGAGCTCCCACTAGAAATAACCCCACTGCTCACTCTTTGAGTTCCCTTTTCCACAACTGGCTCCAACCCTTAGATACAGGGGTACAGGTATAAAGATGTAATAGAAATTGGATCATGGAAGGCACGCATTTCATATACAGAGTCACTTCTATTATAAACTTGAAATTAAGACAACATCCATCAAGAGGTTTCATTGAGTGTCTACAACGGGCTGGTATTCTCTGACTACTGGGCTACAGTGAGGAAAAACGCAGACCCAGTCTCTGCCCTGGCGAAGCTTTTGCTGATGAATAAACAACTGCAGGTGTGACAAGTGTTAATGAAGAAAAAGCACATGGTGCTAGGAGAGAATATGTCACATGGATCCTGTGGTGGCCACAAACACTTGACTTCACGGTCCTCCAACTACAGAAAGCATGAGTGATCAAGGAACCCACTGTCAGCTCTGAAATCTATCATTACATTTATGTGGAGGCCACGCTTCCTCATGGGCTGCTCCCAGCCCATCGCCGCGCGGGGCACAGGACCACCGGGAGAGGGCCATCCTGGAAGGCAGGGGACTCTTCTTGTGGCTGATTTTGGCTAGAAGCCTCCCCAGTGGCCTTGCTGAACCTTCCTGAGAATGCAGGAGAGTCCTGCAGACTTCCCCTCAACGTACTTTCCTTCTCTCCTTCCCAGGAGACCAGATTTGCTTGGGGGTCTGGTAGCCCTTCCCATCTTTGCCAGCTCCCTCCCCATTTTTTTCTCACAGGTGGTTGCCCTAATGGAAACCTTGCCTGGAATCCCATCTCGGAGTCTTCATCTCAAAGAGGGAAGACTAACATAGGACCTAGTTTAGACTGAGATGGGCTGTTTAGGATTGGGCTACTGGGGACCACAACATTTCAACAAGGAAGAAAGCAAGGTCTGGGGAAGTTTAAGAGATAGGCAGTGGCCAGATTATGCAAGGGTCTGTAATTTAATTTAAGAATTTTAAAACTTCTTCTAAGTGCATGGGGTAGGTAGGCAGGGCCTTTAGCATGCTAAATGGAACAACTTAATTAAATGTGTATTTTACAAAGATCATGGGGGCTGCAGCAAATGGATGGAAAAGAAAAGAGGTTCTAGGAGATCAAGAGAGAGGCTACTGAAAAGGTCCAACAAAGAGATAAATTAAAAATTATTTTCGGAGCACCTGGGTGGCTCAGTCGGTTAGGTGTCTGACTTCAGCTCAGGTCATGATCTCATAGTTTGTGAGTTTGAGCCCCACATGGGGCTCTGTGCTCACAGCTCAGAGCCTGGAGCCTGCTTCAAATTCTGTGTCTCCCTCTCTCTCTGCCCCACCCCAGCTTGTGTGGAAGGAAGGAAGGAAGGAAGGAAGGAAGGAAGGAAGGAAGGAAGGAAGGAAGAAAGAAAGAAAGAAAGAAAGAAAGAAAGAAAGAAAGAAAGAAAGAAAGAAAGAAAGAAAGAAAGAAAGAAAAGAATTATTTTCTATCTAATGGGAAAATAAATCATTTCATAGGGTCTCCCGTAAGATTCCATGGTCCTTTTCTTTATCTCAAGGCCTCAAGGCATTCAATATTTTACGATTTATTCGTTTTAAATTAAGGAAAAAATGTAATGTTTATTTACTTTTGAGAGAAAGAGAGACAGTGCAATCAAGGGAGGGGCAGAGAGAGAGACACACACAGAATCCAAAGCAGGCTCCAGGCTCTGAGCTGTCAGCACAGAGCCTCGTGAGGGCTCCAACTCACAAACCGCAAAGTCATGACCTGAGCCAAAGTCAGATGCTTAACCGACTGAGCCACCCAGGTGCCCCTATGTTGTATTCTTGATTTAGGTGCAAGTCCTCATTTTCACCATCTGTGTACATGTGGGTATTACATCTTACTCAAATTGTAATGTCACATAACATGTAAATTAGTTCATATTCTTCAAAATTAGCAGAAACATTCAATGGTAAAAACCTTAGCATACACCTCTATCCCTAATAGATAAGGAAAGATTACAGGCCCATAAATGTTATACACGGAAGTAATGGGAAAGCCCATACAAAGTCCATGCTAAACGCACTGATTACACAAGATGTTCCTCCTCTAAACAAAAGACAGAAAATAAGTGGGCTTTACGATGTAATAAGCTTCACCTAAAATAAAAATGCTGGGAAAAAAAAAAACAGTGAAACTCTGGTTTGACTTCTTAGAATTTAGATGGGCTTCTGAATACACAATCAGAAAGCTAAGAACCAATTGCTTGTTTTCCCTCTTCTGGACAATTAGCAGAGGCACTCACTCAGTTATTCCTCTGCCTTAGATCTGTGCTTGAATTTTTTAAAGATACTCTAATTTTAAAATTGTGCATGTTATATGAATGAATGAATAGGAATACGCACATGTATACATATACATGTATCTTTATGTAACACACTTAGGGTTGGAGTGTGTGTGATGTGGGTGAAGGGCAGGAGTATGGAAAGAAGCACCAAGAAAAGGAGAGTGAGAAAGTCACAAAAAAATACTATGTAATAATTATATTGTGCATTTATGCAAATTGTGTGTGTATAAAATTATACACATGTAAAGAAATTTTAAAGGAAAGAAGGGAAGAAAGGGAAGGAGGGGGAAAAAGAAAAAAGGAAATGAAAAGAAAAGAAAAAGGGAAAGAGGAATAGAGGGAAGAGGGAAAGAAGGGGACTGAAAGAATTTCTCTCCCAATCAATAACACTGGGGCAAGCAAGTGAGCTGTTTCATGCCATTTGTGTGTCTGTCTAGTCAGACCTTTACTGGAGACCTTTACAATAAACTTCAGACAATTTGTAAGTGCAATTTAGTGTTAATCACACATACAAAAATATAGAAGAATATTTAAATGAATGTTTCTTTTTTTTAATGTTTTTATTTATTTTTGAGAGAGAGATAGAGACAGTGTGAGCAGGGGAGGTTCAGAGAGAGAGGGAGAGACAGAATCTGAAGCAGGCTCCAGGCTCTGAGCTAGCTGTCAGCACAGAGCCCGACACTGGGCTCGAACCCATGAACCGTGAGATCATGACCTGAGCCGAAGTCGGACGTCTAACCGACTGAGCCACCCAGGCGTCCCTGTAAATGAATGTTTCATCTGCTCTTGGATTTGGGAAGAATCTGTTAAACATGGAAAAAATGGAAGAATCTATGAAGAAAAAAGAGATAACTTTGGCCGCTGAAACATTAAAAAAGTGTAGGGGTTGCTGGTTAAACATATAAGTGAGGCCGCAATACAAACTCTCTCTCCCGTAAGACCTAACCAAAACGGACAAAAGATAGCATGTCTGTGTGTGTGTCTCAAACATTCACCAAACAGTGAAGGAGCACATCGCATGTCATACAGTCCAACAGATTGTGCTAAAGAGAGGAAACAGAAGGTTCTGGTGGTGCCTCACCTAGAGCAATACAGGAGACAGAAGCTAAAGCAACTAATTATGGAGCAGTCACTAATATCTCCCCAATATGAAGAGAAGCCCAAGGACAGGTGAATAGCAGCTTGGGAAACCCCTTTGGGATAAATTATTACCTCCACCAAGACTTGAGCAGAGATGAAAAGAACTTGGGGTCTTTCTTGTCTGGGAGCAAAGAGGAAAAGAAACACAGAAGAATGTCAACCTTCTATAGGTACCTGTGACTGTAAGAGTGAATCCTTCTGTATTGGAGGGACACTGATAGAAGGATAAGTTGTTTCACTGACTAGCAGCGAGGCACTAGCAGAAATACCTAAGATAAAGATCAGCAGCCTGCAAAATGGTTATGTGCTTGTGACCGAACACACGGAGAGGGACCAGAACTCAGGTGGAGTGCTCTCTACCAAGGAAGGAGGAAGCTGTGTGGATGCTACTCCTGGGTGCTCTAGCAAGTATGCTTTTCTAATAAGAAAAGTCACACAGAAGTTTAATAAGTGATCACTCGAAAGAAGGATATACCAGAGAGCTCATGCTGCTATATTATGGACAAAGCACAAAATCACAGGGAATAAACCTGCATTGGGAATAAAGAGGAACATCTTGAGCCTGGAAGCTATAGAACAACCTAGGACTCTGCAGACCCATCGACTCTTCTGCTGGCCACGTGATAGGGTCAGTGTGTTTATACAGGTGTTGGGAAGGGGGGCGTCTGGGTGGCTCAGTCGGTTAAGCGTCCGACTTCAGCTCAGGTCATGATCTCATGGTTCGTGAGTTCAAGCTCCTCACTGGGCTCTGTGCTGACAGCTCAGAGCCTAGACCCTGCTTTGGATTCTGTCTCCCTTGCTCTGTCCCCCTCCCCCACTTGCACTATCTCTTTCGCTCTCAAAAATAAATAAACATTAAAATAAATAAATAAATAAATAACACCAAGGTGTTGGGGAATCCAAGTTGCCTTGCCTCCTCTACCTGGTATCACCGCTGCATGAAAACGTGCAGTTCTAGTCCCCAGCTCCAGCCATATTACACAGATGCTAGCCAGACTTGTGCTAAACCTGCTAGACAGAGAGGTGGGGTTGCAGAAGACACAAAGCTTTCTAGGAATTGTAGCTGCTTAATTACAATGCTTGCAAAGCTTGTAACAGACTACTTGAAAGTCTGAAGAAAAGACAAATGTCAGTGTGGTGACTTTTATATTATCTGACCTCTATGAAAACCTCATCTTGTCTGTCTTGTCTCTGGGGAAAGTGAGCATTTTAAAAAATGACAGATTCCCCAACAAATGTTAGAATATTGCCCAATAACAGCGCCTTGCAGACCTCAATCAAATACAGTGCACACCCTGATTTCTTTGACAGAAGGAGGACACTGGAGTGCCAATCAGCACAGTCTTTTGTCCTGGTGGCTTTTGTGACTTGCTGGCATTATTGTAGCTGCTGTCTAAACACTTTCTCTGCCGACTTGGCAGTCCTGGGGGGCCCTGGTCTAGCCAGAGGCTAGGTTCAGAGGAGGAAGGAGCTAGTGCTAAATATCCCCAGCAGTGAAGAAGAATTTAGCAGAAAACAAAATGGTCGATAAATTCAGTAAGACTCTTTGAAGGAGGGAAAACCAGAGAAGGGGCAGGGAGACCATCAAAAGATCTAGATGAAGTTTCATGACAATTTTCCACTGGGAATTATTAGTGATGGTGCCTAGCCTCTCAGGGACCCTTTTCTTTTAGCTCAAGTGACAGACAGAAGTGAGAAAGGACATGAGAGATGTGACAACTCAGATGACTTTCTGCATCAGACATAGAGGCCTCAGTACTCCATGGCCAAGTAGGGGGCTCACCTAAAACCCAAAGACACCTCCCAACACACACACACAGGAAGAGGATGCTTTCCTGAAGACATGGAATCAACACCACAAAGGGCATTTAACCAAGTCACTCATAGGCTACACAAGACCAAGCTGAGCTTTTCCACCCCACCCTACCTTCAAATGCCCAGGCTTCAAGCTGGCTTTGAAAGGGCACGCAAACAGGTCTCAGATGGTGGGAAGACACTAAAGAAATCATTCATTTTGACTAAAGAAATCATTCGTTGATTCATTTTTGACTTGATATAACAAAGCAAGGTTTGAATAGAACATATCAAGCATGAACAAGTCAAAAAGAAATGGCACAGAAATAGGGCAAAAAATGCCACAGGATATTGAATAAATAATGAAAGAACATAGCATGCATAAGAAAGCTGAACTCTTCCCTCCCCCCAAAAAGAATACAGTTCCCAGAAGTTGCTTTACACTATAAAACATAATAAGAACGTGAATTCAATAAAACACAAGTACAAAGTTGATGGCAACAGAATTAGGTAGAAAGGGAAACTGCAGAGGTAAGAAAAGAGAGGACCAAACAACAGCATTAGTAGAACAAAAAGAGAACTGAAAAGGAAAGGCTTGAGACAATCACAGTAAATGCAAAAGGGAAGCAGAAATTAGAGTTACTAGATAATAGATAACCAGGGGCAAAGAGGAAGAAATGTGGAGATAATGAATATCCCAGAAGTAGAACACCAAATGAAGAAAAGGGAAGGTACTGAAAGTTAGGTACTGCGAGACTTCTGGTTAAATACGGCAGGTTCAGAACATGATCTGAAACCCCATTAAAATGGTAGCTAAACAGGTCAAAGGATTGGAGGAGCCAGCAAAAGTCTATCAGATAAATCAATTAATTAGGGAGAGACATAAATTAAGAGTGGTAACTGCCCCAGCATAGTGGAGTAAATGAAGCTTCAGTGCATGCAGAGGGATATACAAGAAGCAAGTTCAAGTAGTACCATAAAACATGAAAGACTGAGGAATTAGAAGCATTAGACATCATGGAATGCAGAAGTGTGGGGAATGCCTGAAAACAGGAAGACTGATTAAAAGTACATAGAAGTTGGGGCGCCTGGTTGGCTCAGTCGGTTGAGTGTCTGACTTCGGCTCAGATCATGATCTTGCGGTTTGTGAGTTCAACCCCCACATCGGACTCACTGCTGTCAGCCTGTCAGCACAGAGCCCGCTTCAGATCCTCTGCCCCTCTGTCTCTGCCCCTCCCCTGCTTGCACTCTCCAAAAAAAAGGACATAGGAGAGTGAAACCCCCCCCCATCTCTTTTCCCACCCCCAGCAGCCAGACATCCACCTCTCCCACATCCTCGTGTGATGGAAGGTTAATTTTCTGGTAATATTAAACCCTAAAGGCCCTGGGCTGGGGAGCCCCAAGCACCAGAGAAAGATAAAGCCCTTGACTGAAAATAAGGGACTGCGTGACAAGACCACGAAAGAAACCATGACACTCCCCCCTCACCCCACCAGTTTCCAAAATCTCGTCTCCTGGCTTATAAGCAGAGGGTCTTTCTCTGGAAACAATCACTGGTGCCAGAGAAAAGGGTGAGAGATACTGACTTTGGGGGCTAAGCTAAAGAAAAGGCACTGCCTGGCCACCCTCCACAGAAATGAGCCGGTCAAGGACCCAGCCCACTGGTGCCCTCCTTGCCACATGCCCCGCGCCCCCCCCCCCCAGCTCCAGCCAGCTGGTGCATAGCTGTTGCATTCAGGCATCAAACACGGAGCCACTGAGCAGCTCCACGGAGAGACAAGAATCATAGGTCAAAACAAAAGTAAGCTACAACAAAAACACAGACAAGAAGTTTCAGGTAATAGAGACACCGCAGAAAACAAAGGAAAATATATGTAATATCCTCAGGGTGATAAAAAGAGTTTATTGCATCTATGGAGTAAAAAGACAGCAGACAGAGCACCTGGGTGGCTCAGTTGGTTAAGCATCTATCTTCAGCTCAGGTCACGATTTCACGGTTGGTGAATTCAAGACCCGCAGCAGCCTGCTTCAGATCCTCTGTCTCCCTCTTTCTGTCTCTCCCCCACTCACGTTGTCTCAAAATAAACATTTTTTTGTAAGTTTTAGAAAAAAGAAGGGGAAACTGTTAGAAAAAATAAGAGAGCTAGAACTCTTGTAAACCAAAAAAAAAAAAAAGTATGACTAAAATGTCAAAAATTCTTTTTTTTAATTTTTAAAAAATATTTCTTTATTTTGGAGAGAGAAACAGAGCAGGAGCAGGGGAGGGTCAGAGAGAGCGGGAGACACAGAATCCGAAGCAGTTCCAGGATCTCAGCTGTCAGCACAGAGCCCGATGCCAGGCTGGAACTCACAAACCGTGAGATCATGACCTGAGCCAAAGGTGGATGGATGCCCAACCAACTCAGCCACCCAGGCACTGGGAAATGTCAAAAATTCCACGAAATGTTGGATGATAAAGATGAGGGCACCTCCAAAAAATAAAAGGACAAAGAGATAGACAACAGGAGGGGAAACGGGGGCAAAGTGGAGAATCTATGAGGCCCAGCGTGAGAATAGTATGAATTCCCTAATGAGAAAAGAGAATTTAATGGAAAGTGATTCTCACAGAAATAATAATACAAAAATCTCCAAAAGGACCTTTATGTCCAGATCAAAATGCCCATGGAATGCCTAGTACAAAAGCTGGGGGTTGAGGGTGGGGGCGGGAGAGAAAAAGAGAGAGAATGAGTAGAGACACTAATGCATTTGTCATGAAACTTCAGAAAACCAAGGATTTGAAGATGATTTTCAAAGCTTCCAGAAAGAAAAGTCTCGTGCCAAGGGTCAGCCTCTTTGGAATCTAGCAACAAATGAAGCAGTGCCTTTGAAATTCGGAGGAAAAAGAATTCCATATCTAACCAAACTATCGGTCATCTACGATGGCAGATAAACTACATTTTAAGATAGACAACGACTCGCGGTGATCTCCACTCCTGCACCCCTTCTCCGGCAGCTGCCAGAGACAGTGCGGGGGTCCCGCGCGGGGCACCGCCTCCGAGGAGCACTGCACTGGGGAGCCCGGCAGCCCCAGGTCACAGGACTCACAGGGCCACAGCGGCGTGTGCCTGGGGCCTGCGGGCACCCCGCCTTGTGACTGCTCCTCCCTGAGCAGCCCTGGGGACCAGCGCGCTCCCCCTCTGCTGCAGCGGACGCCCCCTCGATGCCCTGAACTGCCCCCTGCTTCTCTGGCACCCACTGAGCCCCCCCGCCGCCCCCCGCCAGCTTTCAAAGGCCCCTGACCCTGGTCTCCTCAGTTTTGAGGGTCCCAATGGGAAGTGGAGTCTGGGGAGAGGGTGGTCAGAAGGGGCTGGGAGAATCTGAGGGGGAGCCAGCCTCAGGGAGCCCCAATAGGGGGCGCCCCCAAAACCTCAGGCGCCCCTAACCTGCGGCCTCAGCCCAGATATCGGCACCAAGGCCTCATCTCCTAGAGCAGCCCCAGGACAGTCTTTGCTTCGACCGCAACGCTCCCGAGAGTGGGCGCAAAGCCCAGCCCCTGCTGGAGCCTCTGTTCCCAGCGGCCTAGTGCCCTCTGCATGCCACCCGGGATGACGTACTCGGGTTTCCCGCCTCGCGCCCTCCCCACTGCGCCCCGGAACTAAGCGCCTGTGGCTGCCACATCTGCACCTTGACTTCTGGCTACAGCTGGAGCGCCGTAACTCAGTGGTCTAGACCTCTGACCTTTATCTCTGTCTCTCCTCCCTAGTCCAGAGCCTGGACTCCCCACACTAAAGCAGGCAGCCGCCCAGTCAGGCCTGAGGAGCCAAACCCGGGGGCTGGTCCCCCGTGGAACCCTGGGCAGGACTGACCTGGCCCTTGGGCTGCTGGCCTGTAGGGACAGCCTCTTGACTTGGAGGCAGGGCTGAAATCTGGGATAGTTTCTTTTCCTTTTTTTTCTTCCTTCCCTCCTTCCTTCCTTATCCTTTCTTTCTTTCCCTCTTTATGTTTCTTCCTTTCTTTCCTTCTTTCCCCCCTTCCTTCTTTCTTTCCTTCCTTCTTCCTTCATTCCTTTCTTTCCCTCTCTTTCTTTCTTTTCCCCCTTCCTTCCTTCTCTTTCTTTCTTTCTTTCTTTCTTTCTTTCTTTCTTTCTTTCTTTCCTTNCCTTCCTTCCTTCCTTCCTGTCTGCCTTCCTTCCTTCCTTCCTTCTTCTTTCTTTCTTTCTTTCTTTCTTTCTTTCTTTCTTTCTTTCTTTCTTTCTTTCTTCACCTCCTTCCTTCCTTCTTTCCTCCTTCCCTGTGCTTCAGAGATACCAGAATTAATAACAATATTTTTTATTCTGGTTGGCCAAAAAAAAAAAAAAAAAAAAACCCTCCATGGTTGGAAGTCAATAGATAATACCTAATTTGGATAGATGAAGAAATGGCAGTATTTATTACTGAGACATACAGAGGTGGATACGAAGGGAAAGAGTTCAGCAGGGCTGCCTTGAGAGACCAGAATCCAGGGAGCAGAGCGGATCTCAGGAAACAGCTATATTTCATAAGCCTTTTTAGTATTATTAGATGTTTTAAGCTAAATCCATTTCTTTGGCACAAATAAAAAAATACATGTTATGAAAATACTATGTGGGTCGTACGAATCATGTCCGCCACCCAGAGGCCGCTGGTGACTGCCAGATTTCACCCACTAAACTACCAAGTTTCTGGTGAAATAAAGCAGGTGGGTGGGTGCAGGAATCTCCTGAGAAGGGGACCAGGACCCCTAGCCTGTTTCCTTTCCAAGGCCAGGAAGCATGATGACTACATTCAGAAGTAGAATCAGACCAGAGAGCTTCCAATCCCAGCTCTCCCGCCTGTTAGCTCCAGGACCCCGATCAAACTGCTTAACCTTTCTGTACTGCATTTTCTCATCAACTCTCAGAGGTATGACTTGAGAAATAATTAAGTTGATACATGTTACATATTGAGACTACTACCTGTGGCCCAGTAAGTATAGCAACATTTTAAGGTTCAAAATTAATAAGCCATTCCTGGTGGGCTCCTGTGATCCCAGTGCCAGTGGGCTGGAAGAGATACCCGGAGTTTCTAACATGGAAGCCTCAGCAGGAGGGGGACCATCAGGCTGATGTCTTGGGTGCAATCCGCAGCTTCTCCTGGGCACCTTACCTACTTGCCGTCAGCAGTCTCCCCTGCCCCAGCTTCTAGCACTATGGGGGCCCCTCGGAGTGGGGGTGGGGCATATAGGGTGTACATAGGTTGGGGCGCCTGGGTGGCTTAGTCAGTTAACCCTTCGACTTTGGCTCAGGTCCTGATCTCATGATTCGTGAGTTTGAGCCCCACATGGGGCTCTGTGCTGACAGCTCAGAGCCTGGAGCCTGCTTCACATTCTGTGTCTCCCTCTCCCTCTTGTGCTATCTCTCTCTTTCTCTCTCTCAAAAATAAATAAACATTAAAAATTTTTTAAATAACAATTTAAAAAGCGTATACATAAGAACCCTTCAACCACCTCCCATCAAAACCTGAACGTTTAGTGACCAATGAAGAATACACTTTGGTTTTCAACAGTGACTCTGAAGCACCGCAGGAGCGGAAAGGGCAAGACGATGGAGGCTCCCTGGCCCCATTTCACAGTACTATTTCCCCGACCCTGTTGTACCCCAGGACTGAAACCTCAACCCAAGTCAGCTGCAAGATTCTTGAACTTAATGAAGAGACAAGACCCTGCGAGAGAGAGAGGAGCGAGGCAGTTTGAGGGGAGGGAGAAGGCAGGGAGGTACTGAAGTGTTTAATTTCAATATTAAAAGAAATGTTTTATTTGTAAACACAGCTTAAGAAGTAGGAAGAGTCCTGTGCATGTGGGTGTGCATGTGCGCGTGAGCACACGTGCACGTGAGCCTGTGTGTGTCAATGTGGAGAGAGAGAAAGACAGAGACAAGAGAAGAGGAAAGGAGGAGGAGAAGGATGGTGGGGGATGGGGCGCCTGGGTGGCTTAGTCGGTTAAGCGTCCGACTTTCGCTTAGGTCATGATCTCGCAGTTTGTGGGTTCGAGCCCCGCGTCGGGCTCTGTGCTGACTGCCAGCTCAGAGCCTGGAGCCTGTTTCAGTCTGTGACTCCCTCTCTCTCTGACCCTCCCCTGCTCACGCTGTCTCTCTCGCTCTCTCCTAGAAATAAATAAAACATTAAAAAAAAAAAAAAAGGATGGTGGGGGAGGGGAAAGAACAGGGAGTAGAGTAGAGTTCTCTTCGGGAAGAGAAGGATGGGAGAGAGAAAAGGAAAGGTGGTGAACGGGGGGTAAGGAGGACAGAAATGGTACTTGAAGGTTGAGACTTCCTCAAACCTAAGCACCGCCCTCACCCCTGCACCCAACGTCCTTCTGCTTAAACATCTCCAGTTAACAAGTCTCTACCTTACAAAACAGTTCTTTCCACTGCTAGGAAGTTCTCACTATTAGGAAACTTTGACTCTGTGACAGTCACTCAAGTGTACCCTGCAGACCTGCAGCAGCGGAGAGAGAGCTGACAGGGATCAGCTGCTGCTGAAGCCAGGCCTCCTGCAAACAACACGCTGCCAATGACTGAGCTCAGCCCAGGGGCTAAAGCAGGTTCAGAACTCCTCTGACAGCAGAGGTCGAGAACTCCTAAGGCTCTGAGGAACCTTCCATAGACTGCTGGGCAGGTAAGAGGCTTCCACCTAGTGCTCCCCTCTCTCCCACATTCAGGGTCACACTCGCCCCCGGCCTGGGCCTCTCCCAGCCTTACCCAGTGCCCTCCCTACAGCTCCTCACAGGACCCTGGGGTAAAGCAGTCCCTTCATAAAGTCCTTGCTTATTTAATCTCATCTTAGTGACAGCTTATTGGAGGCTCTGAATTAACTTATACACAAACTGAGCCAAAACCTTTCAGATATTTTATCTGATGTGAGACAAAAAGTCCCCTTTTACATTTTATAACAGTTCTATCTACATGAACCACTGCCCAACTCTTTTTTCCTGTGGCCCCATTTTTTCTAGTCGAATTATCCATAACGGCAATGATGAGCTGTCGTGTGTGTGTGTGTGTGTGTGTGTGTGTGTCAGAGTGGGGCTGGGGTGAACGTAATGGTAGGAGAGGTAAAATCTGAGTAACAAAAAAAGAGTGAGAAAAAAAGAGTGAGAAGACATACCACCGATAAAAAGAGATCAGAGGGGCGCCTGGGTGGCTTAGTCGGTTAAGCGACCGACTTTGGCTTGGGTCATGATCTCGCGGTTCGTGGGTTCGAGCCCCGCGTCCGGCTCTGTGCTGACTGCCAGCTCAGAGCCTGGAGCCTGTTTCAGAGTCTGTCACTCCCTCTCTCTGACCCTCCCCTGCTCACGATGTCTCTCTCTCTCTCCTAGAAATAAATGAAACATTTTAAAAAGAGAGATCAGAAACTGACGATTTCCTGGAAAATATAAATGCTAAAACTTGGCTTTGGATAGAAAGCCTGCATAGACAATGGAAGCATACAGGAAATTGAAAGGTTACTCAAGGACCTTCACCAGGCACAGGCAACCTTCAAGGAATAGATCATTCCAACATTGTTGAATTATTGCAGAGCATAGTAAGATATGGCAAGTTTCCGAACTCATTCTAATCAGCTAGCATAACATGGATATCAAAACGCAAAAGACAGCATGCACGCACGTGCGCACGCACGCACACACACACACAGGAAACAAGAGAACAGGATCAGTTACGACGTCAATGATTAATGATAGCTGACATTTACTGAGTATTTACCTGTACCGTGTACTTATATACTTCATCCCAATGCTAGGTGGCAAGATCTCTTACTATTAATTCCTGTTTTATGGAGGAGAAACTGAGGCATGGAACAATTAAGTAACTTCCCCATATCACAAAGGTCACAATTCCAGTAAGTACTGGGACTGAGGTGAATACAGCTATAAAATCCTCAAAGTAATATTAATGAACTGAATCTATCAATATGTTTTTATGCTGTGACCACACAAGGCTTATCCCAGGAATACAAGACTGTTCCAAAAAAAATTAGGAAATTTATTGATGGATATCAGTATAGTAAGAGAATACCCTTCATATGAAAAGAAACCTACAGTAGCATCATGCTTAAAAATGAGACATTAAAACCATTTCTTTTTCAGAATGTCATCTGCTACCATACTTTTCAACATCATACTTTACATCCTGAGCAATGTAATATAAGAGAAAGATTTAAGAAAGCAGAAATACTGAAAAGGGGAAAAAATAATCATTATTTGTAGCTAACATAAGACAATTTGAGACTCAGAGAGAGAAGAGGAGATGGATGGATAGATAGTTATTAGAATAGAGATGAATGGATAGATAGTTATTAGAATAGAGGAGTTCAGTTGGGCAGTCAGGTACAAGAGCACATAAAACCAAGAGCTTTTCAATGTTTTTTAATGTTCACGTATTTTTGAGAGACAGAGAGACAAAGTGGGAGCTGGGAAGGGGCAGAGATAGAGGGAGACATAGAGTCTGAAGCAGGCTCCAGGCTCTGAGCTGTCAGCGCAGAGCCCGACACGGGGCTAAGGCTCACAAACTGTGAGATCATGACCTGAGCTGAAGTTGGATGCTTAAGCCACCGAGCCACCCAGGCGCCCCAAAACCAAGAGCCTTTCAAAGACTAGATAATATTTAATGCTGAAACCCTAAAGGCATTAGATGAGGACGTACACTCTCACACCTATTAGTATTAGCTAACATTGTTCTATAGTGATAGATTGATGCACTTAGAAATGAGAGTGAAATAAACTGGAAGAGACGAATAAATATTATTTGCACACAATATGACCTCATGACTGATACCCAAAAGAATGCGGGAAACAACTGCTACAATCAAAAGTCAATAAAGTAAGGTAGCTAGATACAAAATAACACTTAAAAATCAATGCCTTTCCTTTATAAAAACAACCAGCTAAAACATGTAAAGAAAAGACTCCACTTAAAATAGTACCAAAAAGATAATACTCTTTTGAGAAAACTTAAACATTTTTTAAATGTTTATTTACTTTTAAGAGAGAGAAAGTGCAAGCAGGTGAGGGGCAGAGAGACAAGGGGACAGAGGATCTGAAGCAGTCTCTGTGCTGAAAGCAGAGTCTGATGAGGGACTCGAACTCACAAACTGCAAGTTCATGACCTGAGCTGAAGTCGGTCCCTAACCAACTGAACCATCAGGTGCCCCAGAAAACTTATTTTTAAAATAAAGATGCAAGATCTATGATCTTTGATGAGAAACATCAAAGAAATAAATGAGGCAAGACGTACTCTGCTCTTAGATAGGAAGATACAATATTAACAATATTAATAAAATTAATTAAAAATAATAAGTTACAAAATTAATAAAAATTAATTTAGAAAAGTAATAAACTAGCAACTTTATACCAAAGGTATCCATAAAAGTCAGTGTACTCCCTTCCTTCTTCCCCAACTCCAAATCAGGATTTCTTGAAAACTACAGCAGCTGATTCTGAAGTTTATATGAAAATGAAAAAAAAAAAAAAAAGGAAAAAATAACCAGGAAGATATTTTAAAAGAAGAGTAAGGAGATGGCACAGCCCTTTTAGATATGAAAACATTTTATAAAGATAAATGAAAAAATAGGTGCATAGTTGTTTCTGAAGCATAAATGGATCGATCAATGGAAAGGAATGAAGAATTAAGAAACAGTCCCAATATGAGGCATCTGAGTGGCTCAGTCAGTTGGGCGGCTGACTTTGGCTCAGGTCATGATCTCACACTTTATGGGTTCAGGTCCCACACTGGGCTCCGTGCTGAGAACACAGAGCCTGGAACTTGCTTTGGATTCTGTGTCTCCTTCTCTCTCTGCCCCTCCCCCACTCACCGCCTGTCTTTCTATGTCTCTCAAAAATGAATGAAAATGTTAAATAATTTTATAAAAGAAACAGTCCCAATACACATAAATATTTAATATATGATAAAATCTGATTTCAAAAAGCAGGGGAAGTATATGTTATTCAATAAGTGGTGTTGGCACAATAAAGTGGCCATCTGGAAAAACAATTAAGAACCTACTTCACTTCTTCATCAGGTAAATTCCAGATGGAGCAAAGCTTTCAGTGGCAATGTGAAATCACACAGTATAGAATGTGGAATAAAATTTGGGAGAAATTAGTGTTGGGGAAGGGGTTGTTTGTAACTTTAGAATAGAGAAAGCCTTCTTAAGCAAGGCATGAAAACAGATAAAGTCAGCTATATAAAAATTAAAAATCTCTGCAGAGACAAAAACACAACATAGTTCAAAGACTCATGATGAACTGGTAAACAGGCTAATCTCTCAGTACATACATAGCTCTTAAAATTCATCAGGAAAAGACCAAGAACACCATGTGTTCTAGCAGTCTCACTTCTGGGTATATATCCAAGAGAATGAACACCAGGATCTCCAAGAAATATCTTCACTTCACTGCTTATCAAGTCACCATTCACAATCGCCAAGATAGCCAAATAACCAAGTGTCCATTAACAGAGGAATGGATAAAGAAAAATGTGGTGTGTACTTAACAAGGGAATATTACTTCACCTTAAAAAACAGAAAACCTGCCACTTGCAACAAGAGGGATAAACCTGGAGGACATTATGCTAAGTGAAATAAGCCAGATACAGACAGAAAGACAAATACTCCATGACTTATATGAGCTGTCTAAAGTAACCAAACTCATAGAAGGAGAGAATACAATATTGGATACCAGCAGCTGGGGAGAGGGGGAAATGGGGAGTTGTTATGCAACGGGCTTAAAGTTTCAGTTATACTAGATGAATAGATTCTAGAGATCTGCTATACAACATAGTCCCTGTAGTTAACAATACACTATTATGCACTTCAAAATTTGTTAAGAAGGTAAATCTGATGTGTGCTTAACACACACACACACACACACACACACACACAGGGGACACGGGAAACTCTGGGAGGTGTTAGATATATCTATTACCTTGATTATGGTGATAGTATCACGGATGCTTACGTATTTCCAAACTCACTGAACTGTACATGAAGATATGTGCAAAATACGTCACATCAAATATATGCAATACTTTGTGCATTAATATATGCAATTCTTTGTGCATTAACTATACCTCAACAAAACCATCTTTTAAAAAAAGGAAATAGAATAATAGGCAAAGAACATGAACAGTCCACATGGGAAAAATAAATAAAAATGGTTTTTAGATATATGAAGAGAATTAAAGAAATGTAAACTAAGAGAATAGATACAATTTTCCTACTAGCAAAAAATTTGAAGACTAATAAGATCCATTGGTTGAGGGTAGGCAGAAATGGGTATGTTCAAATATTATTGATTAGAATATTAGCTAAAGTAGCATTTTTGAGGAACAATCTAAGATTTCAACATGCTTAGCCTTTATCCCACTTCTGTGAATTTATCCTTTAGCCACACATATATTCATACTGTAGAATATTGTACAACCATTAAAAAAGAAGGTGTTCTGTATTATTGACATGAAAAATCAAAATCATACAATAACATGTAGAAAATCAGTTATGTAGAAAAAAATGAAAAGCTTTAAAACTCTCAAATACATACATATTCATATGTAATATATAATACCTAGAAACACATCTAGAATGCTATCCATCAAGCTATCAAAATTTTGTTGAAAATGGCAGGACAGAACTACAGAAGGTGTATTTGTCTTTTTCCTCCCTAAATGTATAGTTACCATGTAATGAAATTTTTAAAAGATACTCACATATTTTAATCCAGTAAATTCCATTTATAGAAGTGATCTAAAGATCTTGAAAGGTTTTATGTCTGAGAATTTTTATGAAAGTATGATTTTATAGCAGTGAGAACTATGGCAACACCCTACACATAACCTAAGTTTAAGTCAATGAGATCAAATCCACAGTAATGCTCTGTAGCCATTAAAATATTTAGAAAAAAAATAATAAAATCATGAACAAATGCTTACAGGGTTAGACTGGAAATAAGAGAAAAATATGCAATATGACCAATTACTTAAAGATTGCTCTTCAATGACATAGTGCTTTATAGTTTTCATGGGGGAAGGCCACCACTCACTATGTGCCCCTGCAAATGGTAGACTTCCTAATCCAAACAATTCTTAAAGGTATAGCTTCAAGAAAAATTTTAAACAACCTGAGAAAGTATAGTATGGATCACATGAAATCCTAGATAATCAAAGAATATATTTAAAATGCATCCTAGGGGCGCCTGGGTGGCTCAGTTGGTTAAGCGTCCAACTTCAGCTCAGGTCATGATCTCAAGGTTGGTGGGTTTAAGCCCCACGTGTTGCTCTGTGCTGACAGCTAGCTCAGAGCCTGGAGCCTATTTTAAATTTTTTAATGTCTTTTTATTTATTTCTGAGAGAGAGAGAGAGAGACAGCATGAGCAGGGGAGGGACAGAGAGAGAGGGAGACACAGAATCTGAAACAGGCTCCAGGGTCTGAGCTAGCTGTCAGCACAGAGCCTGTCACGGGGCTTGAACCCACAAACCATGAGATCATGACCTGAGCCGAAGTCGGACGCTTAACTGACTGAGCCACCCAGACGCCCCTAAAAAAAACATATTTTTTTAAATAATGCATCCTAAGACCTCCTGGGTGGCTCAGTTGGTGAAGGGTTGGACTCCTGATTTGGGCTCAGGTCATGATCTCACAGTTTATGAGTTCAAGCCCCACATCAGGCTCTGAGCTGACAGCCTGAAGCCTGCTTGGGATTCTCTGTATCCTCTCTCTCTCTCTCTCTCTCTCTCTCTCTCTCTCTCTCTGCCTCTCCTCCACTTACAATCTCTCTCTCTCTCAATCTCTGAAAAATAAACATTTTTAAAAATTAAAATAAAATAATGAATTCTACCTTCAACTGGAATTAATATTTTTCCTTAATCAGTGGCCAAACAAATCAAGCTGAATTTTTCTTTTCATGTCTTCTGTTAGGTGTTTAGGGGTAAAAAAGTTATATATCCAAAAAACTAACCATAAGAAGATTGAAGAAAACAAGCCTCAATAATTCACAAACCAGACTATGAGTTCCTTATTAATGCAGCTGGTTATAATGCCACCAACACATTTAAAATAAATTTTTAATTGTCCTAGATGTTTTAATTTTGTATCTTGGTTTAGAAACATACCAAATCACTTCCATAAATTACCAGTTTCTACAGATGTTACCTTTAACACTACAAGCTACATGCACATGACAGAGAACACAAACATGTTATAACCCCATAGCTCTAGAAGAGTTTTTTAAATAAAAGTTTAATTACAGAGCCCAAGAGATTTCTTTGAAAAGTGACTCCATTTTAAATAGCCCTACTATTTAGATAAACAATCAAAGTGTTTCTTAAACCGCTAATAATAGGCCCCCCCCAAAAATGTAAATGGATAAAAGCCTGATCAAACCAAAGCCTGAGAAATGAAGAACAGTGAGAGGGACTTTTCAAATCAAAATAAACCAGAAAATGTGAAGACTTGCAATATTTTGTCTTATTTTCGACCTTCCTGCCTCCAACGTTCCCACAACTAATTACCTCCAAAATAGAAAGTAAATGTGCATTTTTCCCCCTAAATTACTTTTTTTTCCTAATTATATTGTTTAAGTTTCTCAGACCTTAAACCAGCAGTCTGTTTCATCTTTGTGGCCTCAGCACTGGCGTGGTGCCCAGTTCTGTGCCTGGCCTATAAGCCCTCAATAAATCACAAGGTGGAGTAGATGTGTGTGGAGACCACTTATTTGTTGTTTGAATATATTCCTGTACTCAGTCACCATCAGTCAGCTTGGGGATTGAGGCTCCTGATCCCTTGATGCAGTCCCCTGCACTCATGGCCTTTGATTAGGGAGACAGAGCACACACCTGGTCACTGCTTTTGTTGCTGAGGGATGGGGGCTGTGAATTAGGGACGGTTCTCAGGCCCAATGGCTGGTACTGAGACTAGAGACCATGGCTGGGCCCTCTGCTAACGGACTCTTCTTACTGACACTGAACTCTTTATAAAACCCCAACAAGAGCTTTTAAGATATTAAAATACTATGTATATTAAAATCAAAACATAAAGCTCTCCTGAGACAGAAAAGACAATTTGAGTAAGTGGAAAGAATCGCAGTCCCAAATAACTTACCATTTTTACCCTACCAAAGTGGCAACGACTAAAAAGAGAATCATATGCATTTTTGGGGAAGGAACTTGGAATCTGGCTCCCTCACATACACTGTTGGTGGGAGGGTTAATAAGAAGAGAATGTCTGGATGGCATTTTGGAAACATGAACCAAAATGTCTTTAAAAACAACATACCTTTGTGCAGGAATGTCTATTCATTAGAACATATTTTAAGGACATAACTAAGAAGTGTGTGAAGATTTAGCTCTAAGGGTAATCATTCAAATATTGGCTTTTAATAGTAAAATACTGAGAAAAAAACCTAAATGTATGACAATATGGAACTGGTTAATTTGGTCATTCCCATTCCATGCAAAACCATGGGGCCCTTAAGAATATTTATCATAGAAAGCTATCCATGATCAATATTAATTTAAAAGATGAGTTATTCGGAATAAACCTAACCAAGGATACAAGAGATCTGTATGATGAAAACTATAGAAAACTTATGAAGGAAATTGAAGAAGACACAAAGAAATGGAAAAACATTCCATGCTCATGGATAGGAAGAATAAATATAGTTAAGATGTCATTACTACCT
>NW_024080711.1:1121254-1378037 GCF_003009895.1 Hyaena hyaena | reverse complement strand
AAAAAAAAAAAGAGATTTAATGTATCAAATATTTAGTAGCCTGGAGCCTGGCCAGGACTAGGAGCCAGTTAATCTAATTGCCAACATGGTGTTTATTTTTTCCCTTCACCTCATTGCCATTTAATGTATCAAATATTTAGTAGCCTGGAGCCTGGCCAGGACTAGGAGCCAGTTAATCTAATTGCCAACATGGTGTTTATTTTTTCCCTTCACCTCATTGCCATGATAGTTGCTTGAATAAACATTTTAAATATAAAAAAAAAAAAATAATAAAAGATGAGTTATTAAACAGTATGTAAATTACTATCTCATCTCTGTATACATAGCATATTTGTATGTACATACATACAAAAGACAGTAAAAATATAGATGTCAAAGTGTTAGCAGCGTTAGCATCTCTGAGTGGTAGTTTTTTATTTTTTTGGTTTTTTGTTTTTTAAGAGAGTGAGCAAGAGGAGCAAAGGGAAAGAGAGAGAATCTCAAGTAGGCTCCATGATCAGCACTGAGCCAGACATGGGACTTGATCCCACTAACCCGGAATCATGACCTGAGCCAAAATCGAGTCAGACGCTCAACTGACTGCGCCATCCAAGTGCCCCACTGAGTGGTAGATTTGAAAGCAATTGTATACTAATGATTTTATAATTAATTATGAATTAATGACCTTACCAAGGGGTTTTTTTCCCCTCAAGGGTCATTCAAATAACCTTAAAACTAAGGCTAGAACAAAGGAAAAATTTTTAACAAGTTCCTAAAGATTAATCTTAAACTTCTAAATCATGACTTGAAAGCCATGAAACTACTCGCACACATACAGGAGTTGTGTTATTTAACATCAAAAAACATAAAGTTCTGAGGGCACCTGGGTGCCATCCGACTTCAGCTCGGGTCACAATCTCGTGGTTTGTGAGTTTGAGCCCTGCATCGGGCTCTGTGCTGACAGCTCAGAGACTGGAGCCTGCTTCAGATTCTGTGCCTCCCTCTCTCTCTGCCCCTCCCCTGCTCACACTCTGTCTGTTTCTCTCCCTTAAAAATATATCAACATTAAAAAAAGCTTTTTTTTAAATGTAAAGCTCTGAACATTGTTTACATCGTGAAACTGAATGACAAACTAGAAGTTGAGATGTTAGCCACAATTTTGATAAAAGGATTAATCATTGTGTGTAAAGAGCCCTCACAAATCAATAATAAAAATGTCAGCATCATAGTTTTTTTCTTTAATGAGTGAAAAATAAGAAGAGGGCCCTGATAACCCATATGGTGCATTTGTACAGATGTGGAAGGTGCCCTTTCCCCTGGCAGAGGCCAAGGGGCATAGCTGTATCTCAGCCCCAAGGTCCCCTCGTCCAGGACACAACAACTTAGCTATGAGTAGCTAAGGAGCCAGATGGTCAATAAAAAGAAATATAAAGGACCAATAAACATCTGAGAAAATGTTAACTTCCTTAATTACCAAACTGACAATTAAAACAAAAATACCCTTTTATTTCATCTTTCACGTTGACAAAAATATTATAATTCTCATTTACTGAGGATATCATGTGCGAAAGATATTCTCTAACAAAAGTGTTACAATCTTTCTAGGAGTTGTTTTCAAATTATGAATCAAGAACCTAAAAAATATTAACGTCTTTTCATTCTTAAACTTCCAGAAACCTATTCTGAAGTAATAACCAGAGATACAAAGATGTATGTAGAAGCATGATTTATAATAATGAAAAAGTAAAACGGCCTAAATAAAAATAGATGGTTGATTTCATCTTTAAGTGTTATGTAGAGTACTTAAGAAACAAGTAAAATGCTAATAATATAGCATTAAATGGAAAACCCAGAATGGCATGAATGTTGTAAAAAGGGTGGATAATAATTTGTATATTCTTTTATAACCACATTCATATGCAGGTACTTATTACAAACTGTAAGAAAATATATAGTGTTAGGATCCTGGAATTGTGAGTGATTTTTCTTCTATAACTTTCTCTAGTTTCCAGTTTTTCCTGATGACCATGTACTATGTTCATAATCAGAAAGTCTCCCCCAAAAATGGCTCTTAAAAAAAAAACACACGTGTAAATGCAAAAGTGCATTATAAAAGAGTTACAGTGAAAGGCAGCTGGGAGATGGACTTGGAAGCAGTTTAGCCAGTCATTCAGAAAGGCTGCAAAACAGTGATTTACAAAATCGTCCAGCCTCTGGTCAGTACAATAAAAATCTCGGAATTAAAACCTTTCCATTTCCTCCATATTCGAGGAATATTGGTACAACAACAAAATCTAGTTAGTCCTGAAAGCTCTGAGTGGCATGCAGTTTCATCTGGCCAAGCACGGGTATGCTGCAATAGAAAAACTTGCAACTTGTAATTAAATATATCCCAGGTATCTACCACACAGGTATTTCATTGTTTAGGAAGGATCAGGAAGACAAAAAAAAGCGTATGGGTCTTTTAAATGAGGAAAGAGAAAAACAATCACTACCCCAGTCTATTTCAACTTCAGGATACTAGAAGTGATCAATGAATCATGTACCAAGATTTGTGGGCAAATTCAAAAAGCAAATTTGTGGTTTCATGTGGCTGAACAGAATACAAACCACACCAGTTAGGCTGTTTACTAAAATTGACAACAAATACAGAATAAAAAGAAAAACTTCGCTCATCTCTCCCGTAAGCCCTGTAAGAATATGTTGCTTTTATTTAGACTTTGAATATTCAAAGAATATAACGACTTTTGAAAATGTAAGATAGAGTATTTGAGACCTGATGAATTTCTGCACACTAAGAAGGAACATATAAGTGAGGGGAAACCAGGTAGGTCTGGGAGAGAAAGAGGCAACTGCAAATTTCACTTTTGAATCCACCCACAACCAAAAGGTATACCTACCATGAGTTTCTGCTTCAAACTCTTGTGTGGATTCCTACTGCCAAACATTGCTTTAGCTTGCTCGTATTTACAGAGTTCATGTCCATTAAAAAAAAAAAAAAAAAAACTCCCTCCACCCCCGAACTTTTCTTATCCCCCTTTGACATAAGTTTGGCAACTTCAGTGATTCGGTAAAGCCATCTTCTCCCTCAAGTTTGTATCGTGTACTTTTTGTTTCCTACTGTGGATGATCTTGGATATGTTGATAAGCAAATAATTTCATATGTTCTACAAAGACTCCATTACAGAGCCTGCAGGAAATCCAGTGATGGGGATGTCACACAGCTTAACTAACAGACTCGTGCGCGCGCATCTGGCGTGTTCTATGTACCAGCTTGTAGAAGCAAGTATATGAGTCACACGCTAGGCCCTCCAGGGAAAATGCAGGTCTACGTTACAGAGAAAAAAATAAATTGTTGTTAAAAAATAATAGAAACTCAAACTTGCCGACGACTGCTTTTCATTTTTAAAAAAAGTCATATTCTGGGCTCTCCCTATGACTCCTACAGCTTAAAAACAACTGGACTCACCATCAAGCCTCTCCTAAGAACACTCAGGTGGAGTGTGAGGCCAGACTCCTCCTCTACAAGAGAACTTTCTCAAAGGGAACCCACTGCCTACAGCCTACTGACTGGAAGGAGTTTCTCTCCTTCTTAGTCATTCCCGAGCTTCAAGGTATCAGGGTTGGAAACTCCTACACCCATTTGTTCTATTTTGAAAAAATAGCTGGAATCCAATAATTGGGCAAATCCAAAAATATGAGGCTGTTGAGACATAAACCCCACAACGCTACAGGTGAGGGAGGCATAGCAGGAGTTGAGGGCATGGAGAGAGGCAGGGACTTCTTGGAGGTATCAGTTAAACGCTACCAGGAACAAGCAAGCAGGTGGGCTTTTCTATTGTATAGACTATGGAAGCGTTGTTTTCAAATGTCTCCCTGGTGGAATGCTACTTTAAAATATAACCTTTAAATTGTTCTCTTTTATCACAAAAGCAGTACAAGCTCACTAAAGCAAACTGGAAAGACAAGTAAGAGACAGAAGTATCTATAACTGGTCCAGAGACCAAACCACTGTTAACCTTTTATGCAGTTACTGTTATTATTATTGATGCTTTATCTTCTCTGCCTATAAACTTTCTAATACAATATGTCATGAACATTTTCTCCTGCCATTCAATACTTTTCCTAATAGGATTTATTATGCTTGTAGAGTATCCCACCATCTCACTGAGCACAATTTACTAAACCAATCCTTTGGAGCTGGGCACTTGAGTGTTTTTCTGATGTTTCGCTTTCAAAAATAATGCTACAATTAAAAGCCTTGAGTATTTCTTTAAGACAGATCCCTACAACTGGAATCCAGGTGTGCTATCAACAAGTATGCCCAATTCAACCAGTTTTTACCAAACTTCCTTCCAGAAAGTTTGTAATACTGTATAATTCTCCTAGAAATGTATTTTCCTCAAATTCAGTTTTTTATAACTTATGTGCATTATCTGCTCATGTTCTTTGACCATATTTCTATTGAAGCATCTGTCCTTTATTAAAATGCTTTCAAAGATATGTAAGAAACCCATATTTTTAAAAGGAGACACCACTCCAAAGCAGGTAAAAAAAAAAAAAAAAATCATGGTCTGCAGAAGAAGAAAAATGTATGTAAAGGGTCTTGTCACCCAGAAAAAGTCCTCCAACATGAAAACCTTCCAAGGGCTACAATCCATTATCCATTTTGTCCTGGTTAGCAGTTACTGATTTCTGAGAAAATTGACTTCAGAGACCTTAAATCTTATATATCACACAATAGGATACCTGAGAAGGAGATTTTATTCTAGACCTAAATGAATGGTCATTATATGCCTGATGTGAAATAATACATTATCTTATAATCAAAGTGAAACTACAGATACTATTCTTATCCTTGTAATATTTAATACCTTTTCTGAACACTTGCTAAACTACTGGGTTGGTAATATTGTCTGGAAATGGGTGTCCCTGAATTATATTTTATTAAAAGGAAAAAAAGTAGGGAAGAGGAGAAGAGAAAGGAAGAAGAAAGGAGAAGGGGACCGGGGATGGGGAGGAGGAGAAAGAGGGAGGAACAGGGTAAGAGAAAGGGGAGGGAGAGAAGAAGTTCTCTCGATTTGCCTAAGGTTCTCAGCTTACTTACATCTTACTCAGTGTTCCATGTGTTCTGATACGGCCTCACTCTCACTCCTACCTTCCCAGAGTAACCCACTTCCTAGATTCTCTCTGGAAGGAGTTCTCAGAGTGCCTACCAGCCCTTTTTATCTGATTTTCTTGTACCGTTTATCTACCAGCCCAGTGGAGCTGTGTGAGGGTCCTCTAGGTAAGCCATTGATTTTACTTCCTAGCTGCCCTTCTGAATTCCACATGTCCCTCTGAATTTCCCCCACCTGCCAGAAGTCTTTTTCCTTGTCATTTTAGTCAGACCACCTTTTACTCTGATAAAGGGGTGAGGGTGGCTTTGGAGTAGAAGCAGGTCCCATTGTACTCAGTACTTTCCTATCTTGCTAACTAACACCCATCGCTGTTTCTGTGTTGCCACCAGCCCAGACCCCTCTGAAGGGAGAAAATGAGACTTGGAATGTTGCAGCATGTGATTAACCTCAGAGATCATGTATTTCAACTTTATTTTACAGATGAAAACTAATGAAAAAAGAATTCTCGGATCTTATGTTAATTATCTTATTGGCAATTCAGGAAAGAGGCAAAGAAGAGTTAGCTTTGTTCCTTGCTTCTTCAAAAAGTTAGATCCAAGAAGTACATAAAGCAGTTATTTTATGGGGCTCACTGAACTGAGAACTAAAAACAATGACTTGGGGTGAGTGTGGGAAGGAAGGTCCATTCTAACTCACATTAATGCTATCAGAATCTTAAACAGGCATTTCATATATTCATGTTCCTATTTTAAAAAGTAAATAAGCAATGCCTCTGCTGTTCCCAGTCTCCCTTCCCCCCAAAAGCCAGCATATTGTTTTCAAGTTAATCAAAATGTCAAATTTTCAACCCATACTTACAACCTCAACATGCAACACAGCAGAAAGAGTGTATGGCACTTTTCTTCTTACACTAAACGTTTAGCTCCAAATCCTATCTTGGTTACTCACATGCCCTATGTGATCTCTACAGCTCTCCCTAGCTCTAGGATTCCAGGTATCAATTCCCCAGAAGGATTAAATAAGCACATGCCATCCCTCACTAAACCTCAGCTGGGCAGCGCAGCAACTTTCCTTCTACTAAGAAAATGCTGGCAAATCTAACACTTAGACTCTAACCATTCTAAAGAATAGTTTCTTCCTGCTCTCTTTCTCTTCCTCACTTGACTTCATTCTTCACTTCATTTGCTTTTTCTAAAACTCCAACCTGAATTCATAGACCTTAAAAAACAAGACTGTGGTGAAGGGGGTATGGGGGGTGAGCTATAGTTGTACATCCAGTGTTCAGATGAAAGGTGAGCGCCAAAGTAAAGAGAAACAGCAAGCAAATCTTGCTTTCTTTTTCTACTCTGGAGGGCGTCTGCATTCACACTTGTAAAGGAAGCATTTCCTTGGGAGTGAATGTGAAGTCAGATCACTTTAAAAGTGCTCCCCAGAAAGTTCATTGCCATGTTCATTACAAAGTAAAATAAGGCTCTTCATTCGCTGCAAGCAGTGATTGCTTTCCACTGAATGCCCATTCAAATGCATGAACAATCTCCATAACCCTACTTATTGTTGAAAAGTACATTGAAAGCCCTTGAAATGTACCAGCTTTTCCAGCAGTCTCTGAAGAACTCTAAAAATGTGTATTTGTATGGTTTTGTATACAGCAATTCTAAACATGCTATTTTTTAATCTTGGTAGTCACCAAAACACATCAAGTTAAACACTTTTTAATCCTCTTCCTACTAAAAATGGGCGGGGTGGGGTGGGGGTTGGGAGGTAGACCCTCAAAGAGATACTTTCTTGTTTCTATCCCATTCAACCCATTATAGTCCAGTCCTTTTTACTATTTGCCATCACAAGACTTACAGCACGAAATACAATTTCCTAGTAACAGATAGATGGACAGATGGATGGATGGATACACAGATTTGAAACAAGGAGCTGGGACTTCTCTAAAGGATGGATATGCAGGGCAGGTGGAGAATAAGGTTAATCTTCACTTTGCGGGCCTCAATTTGAAGACTTGTGAAGCTGTCTGAGGGACTCCCAGCTACATGTTGTTGTTACTGAGCAACCACTAGCTCTCCTGGGCCAAAGCAAAAATTCCTATTCAACCTGTTGCTGCTTGCTAAGGAATTTTTCCTGAACAAGTTTGCCAAACCAATCACTACTCGATTTTAGCTTCGACTTAGTTGTTATAATTGAGCAGGAATCCTTGAATACCTTTTGAAAAGAAGAGAAGGTCCACACCCTGATACGATGCCAGGCTTCATAAGTAAGGACTCTAAATAATTTAGCATAAGGTTTTTCTTATACTAAGAACAACTCAAAAGTAAACATTTTCCAAGGTTAAACTTGGTTGACTTAAATGAAATAAGGCAACATCATCGCTACTACCATCTTCTTAACTCTTTGCTCAGGTAGAAGGATGGGATGCTGATGTTCAATGTAAATGTTAAGAAAACGCAGCAAAGTTCACTGACTAAAATAACATCTAAAATCAGATTCATATGTATCTCTCAGCACATAGAAGCTGTTCATGTGTCCATTTCCACCAAGAACTATAAGAGGGGGAAAAAATCAGGAAAGCAGTATCAAGAGACAGATGGAGGAAGAAAGGAAGGGAGGGAGGGAGGGAAGGGGAAAATGTTTGGCTCAGACTAGGGAGAAAACACTCTTTATCCCAACTGTTCATTTTTTAACCAGAAATGTATGCCCAGTTATATCAAAGTCACAAAGAGGAATCAAAGCATTTGCCTAAGTTACCTAAGACTTTTTAAAAAGTAGATTTAGGAGCGCCTGGGTGGCTCAGTTGGTTGAGTGTTCGAATTCAGCTCAGGTCATGATCTCCCAGGTCTTGGGTTTGAGCCTTACATTAGCCTCTGTGCTGACAGCTCAAAGCCTGAAGCCTGCTTTGGATTCTGTGTCTCCCTCTCTCTTTGTCCCTCCCCTGCTCGCACTCTGTCTCTGTCTCTCTCAAAATAAATAAATAAATAAATAAATAAACATTTTTTAAACATTTTTTAAAAGTAAGTTTAAAAACCTAACATCAAAATAATAATCGTGTTTAAATTATCTATAGATTTCAAACAAATACTTCTTGGGTTATTGAGTATTATTGTTTAAGTGTGCCTATGTATGTTTGACTCCACTGACTACTTGTTTATTCTCCTTTTGATTGCAGAGTCTAATAGAAATTGCTAGAGACAGCATTTCATCAACTGCTCCAGCACTTACTCTAATCTTCCTTTTTAAAAATTTTTTTTAATGTTTATTATTATTGAGACAGAAACACAGCATGAGTGGGGGAGGGGCAGAGAGAGAGGGAGACACAGAATCCAAAACAGGCTCCAGGCTCTGAGCTGTCAGCACAGAGCCCAACTCGGGGCTCGAGGCTCGAACTCACGAACTGTGAGATCATGACCTGAGCCGAAGTCAGACGCTCAACCGACTAAGCCACCCAGGCGCCCCTACTCTAATCCTCCTTAAATCAGAGAGCCCTGGGCCCATTTGGGTGGGCCTGATCTGGTAGTCATTTTAAAACAGGACCTAATTACAGGACAACAGGTCTACTACCATCTTATCAGGTAAACTTAAAGCTACCCTGAGCCCTAGAAATGAAACGGCAACCATCATCCCATTAAATCATTTCACCAGGGAACAACATCAGATTGGAACTTGTTATCTTTGACCTTGTGCTACAGAATAGATTCTAAATTCAATGACTGTCCCTAGAAAAGTGAGCACTAGTTTTAGGTTCCAATGTGAAAGTGCAGAAGGTCAAGTTTGACCTTCTAACTAACTCTAACCTAGCTTGCCGGTGAGCGAGCTCCAGCCTAAAATCTGAGCTTGACACTTTAGCTAGGAGCCTGGCAGAGGCCCACATGGATGACATCACTCCAAATCAGGTCTTTAGCAGCTCTGGAAATTTATGACCTGTCAAAAGGATCCCATTCTTCCAGAAGGGGCAGTTTAGTAAAACAACTAAAGCAAACAAAACTGACAGGAGGCCAAAGAATTCATAAACCAAGTTGAAATTACATCAGAAGCTGCTTAAACTGGGTAGCACAAAGAATGTAAAATACAGCTCCCCTGTTTCTTTTCACTGACACAGAGGATGTACACCTGAGAAGGGAGCACATAAACTGAATTTATTTTGTAAAATAATGTTGAGTATTCACTTAAAGGATTATTTCACTATCATTAATATACACAAAATGTAACTGGGACAATTTTTAAATTCAGATCTCCTGGCCTCTCTGATTCCATAGCTCGGGGACGGGACCCTGGAATCTGTAGTTTTACCAAATGCCTCAGATGATATTTTTGTAACCAGATGAAATTGGAAAGCAATGATTTAAAGGATTTCTTGGAGATTTCTATTATTAAGCATGGTATACAGAAAGACAAAAGCGTATTTATTAGGCACACATGTAATTCAACTTTTTTTTTAAGTCAATCCAAATTCTTATCTTGTCATTTAGCATGTTCTTATTTTTCAATATGTTAACTTTGCCTGTGTATTAGTTTACTTCATTGAAAATACCAAGCTAGTCAAAGCAGACTGGAGGGTCTCACGTCTAAACACAGTGGATACGTCTAGTTCCCTAAGAGATGCAAATTTGCAGAAACTGAATGAGGGCAGGAGGAAGGCAGGAGAGGCAAGCTTTATTTTGTAGGATAACGCGCAAGGGTTGAGACAGTGGCTGAAGGATGGTAGGTTACATTAAGGCAGGGTGGGGCAGCAAGCACCATCTGTACTCCATCCCTCTTCTCCTGTTCTAGTTCCCAGGAATCTTCTAGGATGTGTGTACTTACTCATCTCTAAATTAAGGAGCATACAGAAGTTAGTCCATTGTGGGGAAGAGAACACTAGAGCTTAACCATTAGACCGGTGATACTTGGGGAAAGAGATAAGACTGATGCTATTAGCTTATTATTTACTCACCTCTCCAGTGCCACAACCATTTATAATTGTCTATTTTTAAATATACAGATATCCAGACTATTAAGGAGAGAATTGATTGTGTTAGTTTACTTCATTACCATTATCTCTCTGTCTCTCTCATGTACGGCTCCCTTTCTGAATATGCCAAGGACTCTCCCACCTCAGGGCCTTTGCATTTGCTCTTCCATCGACCCGTACTCTTGCCCCCAGTATCTCCAGTGCATCTCATGTGAGAGGTCATCCCTGACCACCTTATTTAAAAATCACTCCCATTATTCTTCATCTCTTTGGTCTGCTTTGCTTTCCTTCATATCACTTATCACTCTCTAATGTGTTATGTATTCCTTCTTGACTGTCTGTTTTCCCTCCTACTAGAATGTAACCATGATTAGGGCAAGGACTCTGTTCTATTCGCTAGTGAATCTCAATGCCAAGATCAAGGCCTGGCACTCGAGATACATTTGCTGAATAAATGAATGATTTTTAGTGGTTTGAGGAAGATACGATTCCTTCTTAATGTTTGTGATCTTAAAATACATTTTATATAGCCACGTGGAAAGAAACATGCAGGTATAAAACTAAAGAGTAGAAAGTTAATGAAAATGTTTTCTCCCATTACTATCATCTCGTGTGGTATAACTTTGAGCAATTTCTGTTTCCTTTCTGGAATAATGACCAGACATTTTAAACCACAGAGAATGACTGAAAGTAATTGTCCTAGACAAAAATGAGGTGAGTAGGAAGAAGGATAGATATACCATGATCTGATAAATACATTATTATATTTTCTTTGTGACTTTTAGGCACTTACCAGGTATCACCTTAATTAAAATTATGTGTGCTCGTGTCTCACCTTCCACAAGAGTGTAAGCCCCTTGAGGATGTGGCTCACCTTGATACATCTCTTTATTCTCTCATAATGCCTATCTGAATGTGTTACAAAAGGTTGGTAATCAGAAAACATTTGTGTAATGAAAAGTACCTGTGGATATCAAAATTATATAATATTATATCCTCTCTGAATATATTTTGCATATTTTGCAGCAAAAAAAGAGTCTAAATCTATCATTGCCTTGCTAGAATACACAAGCTTGTTGACAATGATCATAAATCTTCATAAAATTTAAGGAGGAACAGAGAATCTTCAAATATGTACATAGACAAGCTGTCCTAAAAATACTTTGTTTTAATTAGTGATAGCATCAACATTACAGAACATAAAAAGCAGAACGTTTCAATCTGAAAAGTCCACAACCATAAAATAGATGATGCTACTTCAGTTCAGACTTGCTAACTGGAATTGTCGTCCTCTGCTAACCAAAAGATTACCTACAGTTAGATGGGTTTATGGAAAAATATCCAGTGTGTATTCTTCTAGGCTACTTCTAGAAAACTAGAAGAAAACTACTTCTCTGTGGATTTCCCATGAAGCTGAGAAAGCTCAAGCTTCGGGACTCCGCCTGCTCTTGCAGGAAGCCCCGAAGCCCCGGTAACTTGCTCTCCTGCCCTTTTTATTAGAGCCCACACCCCCACCCCACCTAACACACACAATGGCATATACTTCAGGCCCGAGAAACCCAGACCCACCCCTGCCGGCCCTCCATTAGAATACGAACATTAAGAAAACAAAGGCTAGAGTTCCCAAAATTAATCCCAAGTATCGTTTATTAATTTCAAGCATTTCTCAAAAGCCCAAGCAAAGAGAGGCAATTAGGGCGCAACAGTCTTTCATGGGTGTCGTTCTTATTAGCATTACTTTTCCCAGGATACAAAATTATGTCTTGGAAACTAGATAAAAGCTACTTTCATTAAATATAAGCAATCCCAAATAGTTATTATCCATAAAAATTAAGTAATGCATCGTGCTGCACTTATTTTCATTACTAAATAAATCGTTTGTAGGCGCGAGTTATAACAGGTCAAAATAAAAATCGACCCGTTTTCCACACGAATTCATTTCGAGTCATGTTGCATTACAAAACTAGGCAGTGCAACCAACTGTTAATCGTGTGATTTAATTAAGGAATTGCAGTTAAGTCGTATCCGATTTGCAACCATTTTTGACACGAAGATCAAAACAATCCAAAAAGGTCTGCTGTCATCCCTGGCCTCTGGCTACTTCAGTTTTCAAGCTCGAGTACTGAAAGGCTCCAGAGAAAATGTGTGGGGAGGATGTACTCCTACAATCACACACCTTCCTCTCCCTACCCCCACTCCTACCCTCTTCCAGCGTTTAACACCAGCTCTTCCCCTCTGCTGCGCAGCAAGCAGTCAGCTCTTCGTTGGTGGGTTAATCGGCACTAACATCTGGTAAAGGGTTTTTTGTTGTTTTGTTTTGTTTTGTTGTTTTTTAAGTACGACAGCCTGTGTTGTTCGATACGCCTACTCTACCAGCGGCTCTACTTTGAAGATGGCCCACCCCTCCACCCCTGGACAGGTCCTCTGGGCACAGCCGGGGCCCGCTCGGGGTCCGTCATCGTGGGACTGGCCGCGGGCCACTTCGGGAGCCGGTCCGACGGCCTCCCGGCGCGCGGTCCCGGCCCGGGCGGAGACACCCTCAGGAAGGTCTCCTTGAAGTGGCCACAACACAGAGTAAAGTTACCAAACCGAAAGGTGGCCCGTACGCACTTCCAAGAGGACTCAGCCAGTTCCCAGCCCGGGACGCGCCCGAGAGGGGGAAGGGAGCGTCGCCACTTAATCCCAAGTAAGGCCGCGGGACCCACCTCCGGCTCCCTCCCGCTCCCGCCCTCGGCCCCACCTCCCCCTGCTAAGCACAAAGCCGTCCCGGAGGCAGGGGCCAGGCCTGCGGGAGGCCGCCGGGACGCCACTGGACCGGGGCCCGTATCCCCGCGATTCGGGCCGCGCAGGCCGCCGATCCCGGGCGAGCCCAGAGCTCCCGCCCCGGACGGAAAGGACGCGCTTGCCCGCGCTGCCTCCGAGGCGCGGGAAGCCGGGCCCCGCCGCCCCGAGCCCTCCGAGTCCCCCCGGGAAGGCCCGGCGCGACCCCCGCCGCCCAGCCAGCCACGCCCGAGGTGGCGGCCGCGGGCGACGAGCGCCGGGGCCCAGGGCTCGCAGGGGCGTGCGCACGCCGGCCGGACGTGGGTCACCGACAAGTCGCAGGCGGCCTTTCCCGCCCCCACGGAAGTGCAAAATAGGGGCCTCAAATCAATGCCCCTCATTTCCGTAGGGCCCGGGCCTCCCGCACCTGCGCGAGGCGACCAAACCCCGCGGGGGCGTCGGGGAGGGGGGCGGGGGCCGGAGCCCCGCGACCCCGGCCGCCGCGCCCCGCGCCCCTCGCCCCGGCCCGGGGCGCACACGCGGGCGCGCACACGCACTCTCCTGCCCCAGTGCGGGAAGATGGCCGTTTCTGCTCCGGTATAAAGGCTCTTTGTTGCGCGCACACAAAAGCAGCCGGGACCCGCTCTCCTCGCAGGCCCTTTGCACACCTCGTAGGAACTCAGCTCAATTTCCAAATGGCCTTAGAAGCCTGAAGCGGTAGGAGCAACTAGAGGGTGAATAACAGGCCGCCCGCCCTCAGCTACCAAAACCTCTGTCAATATGCAAGTGTTCGCCCTGGGAGACGGGAGCTGAGACCATTCGCGAGGGAGGAAGAAAAGAGGAGAACATACTGTGACTATCAAGGCCCAAAGGGGGTATTAAACATTCACATTCTTGTAGGGTTCCTCCCCTTAACCGGGGTAGAAACACAATCTGGAAAAGTCTGGATACACCAAAAAGAAAAAGAAAAAGGAAAAAAAAAAAAAAGAAAGAAAGAAAAAAAATACCAACAATAGCAACTAAAAAAAAAAAAAAAACCACCAAAAACAAAAACATAACAAACCAGTTGCCATCAGCCCAAAGTGGTAGTAGCAGCAGCCGGCGCGTGTGATCCACTTACTTGTCCGACTCTTGTGACATGTTTGATCCAATGAACTCGCTCCCCTTTTCCTGGAGCCTCAGCCTCTGGTGAAACTGGACTTTCAAGTCTGTGCAGGTGAAGGTGTGTGAGAGCGCCCGAGATGGCAGAACAAGAGCTACAGGTAATTCTGCTTTTCCGTCCCCCCTCACCACTCTCGCTCGCTCGCCCGCTCGCGCCCTCACCTAGCCGGAAAGGTGGGATAAGGGGGGGGCCCTCACATGGGGCCCGAGCTCGGAGGCGGCCGGGCGGCGCGGAGTCCTCCAGGAGCGTGGCAATGGGCAGCCACAGAGCAGAAAGTGGCGGACTTGGGCGGCCACAGGTAACTTTCTCGCAAGGAGCTGAATTCTTTCACTAAAGGATACAAGCCCGAGGGACGAGCTGCGCGGTGATTGGCTGCAGAGCTGCCTCAGGTGAGCTGCCATTGGCAGAGGCGCGCTCAGGTAAGGCCCTTCTCCAAGTGCAGGTAACTCACTCCGTAGTTTACCTGAGTGGAGCGGCGGCACGCTTGCAGTTCTGCAGCAGCCCGTGGGAGCTGAGGGTCATTGCTAGGAGTAGACTTCACGCGACGCTTTCCTTCGTCCCGGAGGCCCCGCCGGGGGTGGGGGGCGGGGTGGGGGGAGCAGGAGGAAAAGAAACACTTGCCACCTCTAGGGATTGTGGGTCGAACGGAAGGCCTAAAGGCGAGCTGAACCCAGGTACCCCGAGCCAACCGAACCGGAGTCAAACGCGCAGCACAACCGCAGGGCTTTGAACACGCACTTGAAGAGGACTTTTGACGTTGTCAGAAGAGTGAGGGACTGAAGTTTACTCTCCGCGCCGAGGGGGGGAGAAAAACACAAAGATTGCTGAGTCTGTTGTGTAATTGCATTTTTAACATTCTTATCCAGAACAAACACTTTTCGTGTCCCGATGTGTAAAAGATACCAGGGAGATTACAGATTTTCACATAGGTGAGCATCCTCTCCTGAGCTGGGCAGATGGCCAGTGGCGTGGTTTTGATGAGGTGAGGAGATTTGGGGTGAATAGAAGCTAAGATGGCCCAGGCCTGCCTCTTCTATCGCAACTCTAGCCTGGGATTCCAGAGCTGCAAACAACCGCCGAATCCCTTCTATAAACCTGTTGTCATTTGACGTTTCCAGGCAGGCATCAACATTTACATTGTAATTCAATAGAAGCAGAGACTACAAAGGTGCTTTATCCTTCCAGCTTAATATGGTTGCTATGGAAACAATTCAGGATGAAACTGACTTTTTTGTGGTTCTCTTTCGCCTGTTTGGGAACACCAGTTATCAAAGGTTTAATTTATAACCACTGTTCCTAAAGAAATATTTGTGAAAGTTCTGACAGGAATCTAGTCCATACGTATGAGTACTAAAAGTAAAGAGGGCATGGAAGGCATATCATATTTTATTTCAGGTTAATACTAGGTTGCCAGAGATGATACGCAACTTCTATTTTAATGTTTATGGGTCAGATATCTCCTGAAAATTACATTATGAGACAAGGTTTGGTTGTTCCCTGTTTCACGCTCAGCAAGTGAACTTCAAAATTTTATTCTTAGTTTTTAAACACAATATAAGCATACACACTTTTTAAAGGTAATGTAGTATTTTAAGACAATGCAATACCCACCTCTTCCTTACCTTCTTAATCTTCTTTCTAGAGACATCCACTATCCACTTTTAGCTCTCTCTTCTGTCATTGACCTTCCCATTTCTTTTTTTTTTTAAGGTTTTATTTATTTATTTTTTTAATTTTTTTAATGTTTTATTTATTTCTAGGAGAGAGAGAGACAGTGTGAGCAGGGGAGGGTCAGAGAGAGAGGGAGTCACAGACTGAAACAGGCTCCAGGCTCTGAGCTGGCAGTCAGCACAGAGCCCGACGCGGGGCTCGAACCCACGAACCGCGAGATCATGACCTAAGCGAAAGTCGGACGCTTAACCGACTAAGCCACCCAGGCGCCCCTTAAGGTTTTATTTTTAAGTTATCTCTATACCCAACGTGGGGCTTGAACTCATGACTCCCAAGATCAAGAGTTGCATGCTCTTCTGACTGAGCCAGCCAGGTGCCCCAACCACTCCACTGCTAAATCATTTAGACTGCTGTCTTTGGATTTATCATTTTAGATGTTGCGCTTTGACTGCCCGTTGCCGTTAGATAAGGATTTAGCTCTTTCAAACCCCATAATTTCCCCTTCCACTCTTCTTCCAACAGAGCTCACTCACAGTCGAGGGCTACTAAGTAGCTGGTGACTATGCAAATACCAGTCACAACAGAGCCAATTAGTGCACTGTGGTTGTTTTCTTTCTTATAAAGCCTTTAATCTGTTTACTTAGTTTGTTATGCACACATCCTTATATTTTTTCTACAACATATCTATCAAATGACTATCAAATTTATTTTCCAAATGACCAAACAATCCCATTTCCACCCCCCCCCCCCCCACCCCCAAAACATTCCTCCAAAAGTTCACTGTCCTCCGGCTCCAAGGAGATGAATTTCTCTCAGGACCCGCTGCTTAGCTGTCCTCCGGGGACATTTCTTCATCTCCAGAGCACAGACCCCATTTCTCTGTCCTATGCCTTCTTTCCTGGTTACTGCTTCATTTCTCACGGTGCACGTCCCAGTCCCAACCCAAGAAAAGGTACAGAAGGTAACACTTGAAATGGTTCTATTCAACCCTTACTATAGATGGAACACTTGACCAAGTGTAGGGTTCTGACTTGAAATTCTTCATTAATAAATGGATAAAAGTTGCGCTTTTATCTTCTAATATCCAGTGTGTCTGTTGAGAATCCCAGGGCCAAATCAATTCCCATTTCTTTGTGACCTGGAATTTGTCTTTCTAGAAACTTGTTGAAGAGGCTCTTTATTTCTAATATTTTGAAATGTCATCATCATGCTCCCTAGTTCTCTAGTATTCTAAAATTTCACCATGTGGAAGTCTTTCATCAAATGTCTGCAGACCCTTGACGCTCCTTTCATACTTCAGAATGAGGTCATAAAAACCACCAGAAATGATGCTTAAGGATGAGAAGGTGAGGGCTTGCTGTATGGTCACCAGGTGAAGGCTCTTTGTTCTATAGGCTCTTCTTTCCTTTTGGGTCCTTCAGTTTCTCAGGAGAAGTATCTGCAGTCTCTTGCCTGAAGTGACATTCACCTGGCTGCCAGTATTCTGGAAGCAGTTCAGGGGAGGGGGTCCAGGTGAGTCACAGTTTACCATGCAATTTTTCATGTTCTTTTCTTTCCTGTAGGTGCCTTACTCCTGCCTTTCTTCATGCCCGGTGTACAAGTCTCTGCTGTTTCTCCAGCTGGAGGTAATCACCCGGCTGCAAGAAATGGGACAGGAGACCTGAAGATCTAACAACTCCAAATGCCCACATTCCCTCAGGCCCCAGTCTTTCCCCTCGTCCTCACTTCTGGGATCCTGGGACCTCTCATCAGCATCTTCCTCTGATGATCTCTGGACCCAGGGCACTCTGAATCGCAGTAGCATAATCTGGGCTTTTTCTGTACTGACCTCTAGGATGACACGAGAATGTAGCTTTTGCTGTTCTCTTAAGCCAGTTTCTACTGTTCCATCCACCCATCTTCCAGAATTGTACTGAAATATATCTTTTGCAGATGATCCCTCCTTCAGCCCCTTTGTTCCTGTGTATTTATTTTTTATGTTCGTTTATATTTTTAGGAGACAACTAAGATAAACAAGTGGGAGTCAATCCGTCATCTTTAATTTGCAGCTATTTACCGAATTATCCAAAAGCTTTTATCAAACTGTCCCATAGTTCTTGATGCAAACAAAACCAGCATTTATGGCCAAACCTTTCTTTGTATTGGTCCATGATGGTCAAGATTCCTTTCTTCTTCTCCAACATTATTCAGTCCCCAACCTGGTGACTGTTTATATAGTGGTTGACCACTGTCTTTACCCGGAACAATTAGCACATAAAAAAAAAAAAAAAATGAGCCTGGTATTTACCACAGTGCTCATCACAGACTGAAAAGTTTCAGTACAGTGTAGGGTTTGGTGGTCACTTTCAGTGGCACCACAAAGTAAATTTTCAGATAAGAATCTAGTGATAAAAAGGTATTGCTTTTACACCAAATCATTTCATTTATAAGATTAAAGTTGTAGGGGAGCCTAGGTGGCTCAGCTGGTTAAGTGTCTAGACTTCAGCTCAGGTCATGATCTCATAGTTCGTGAGTTCGAGCCCCGCGTCAAGCTCTGTGCTGACAGCTCAGAGCCTGGAGCCTGCTTTGGATGCTGTGTCTCCCTCTCTCTCTGTTCCTTCCCCATTCATGGTCTTTCTCTCTCTGTCTCTCAAAAATAAATAATTTTTTTAAAAAAAGGTTAAAGTTGTAGTTAAATTCCCAGGCAAGAAAAATGGAATTGTTTTTTTTATTATCATTTTAATAGTAATCTTTAGCATCTGTTATGATGACTAATCACACTTCCCTAAAGCAAAATGTTTAGCACTAGATACTAAATTGTTGTTTTATTATGGTGAGTCTATTACAGTGAGGCTTGGGGCGAAGGATGCCACTTCTGCAGCATCTGGGCAGAAACACCAAGTTTTCAAGGGCTACAGTTCTAGTCAATCAAGTCTGGCCACTGCTTGTTTGCCCGCTACACATTATCACACAAGGGCCACTACAGCACGTCTGTTATGGAACCTGTTGCAGAACTGTGGTCTTCTGCACTATAACAACCCGGACTTGTATGATTGGCTGTTATCCCCAAGAAGAAACCTTGGGAACAGTGAAATGTACCTGGATGTCTACATTTAAAATCAACATAGAGATTTATAACTTAGCCAACTGAGCGGTCAATAGCAGTTTTCTTGCAGTTTGGGGGCACTTCTGTTTTTCACAGTTGCATGGATATGTATATCTGCATCGACATTTACTGCTTCTGTGAAGGCTCTTGAACCAGTGGTGTGGAATTCAGCTAATAGTCAGCTGGGGTTTGCATGCTTCCTTCAGGAAAGCAAGTGTTTCTGTTTCTTGGGCTGGCCATTAGTCGCTTCAGTAAAACTCATGGCCTTGTTAAAACAGGGTGCACGGAATACATGTGTTTACTTCTTCCAGTCATCTCACTGACAGAGGAGTAAGAGAGGAGATGAGGAGGTTAAAGATGACAACAAAATCAGGGAAATGGAAAGTGACTGCAGGAGGAAGAAGTGATTTAGCTGGGCTGAGAAAGATGACCCTGAGGATCAAGCTGGCCATTAGTCACTGTAGGACCTCATAAAGGCAGAGCAATCAGTGCAGCGTCTGGGTGGTTCAGTCGGTTGAGCATCCAACTTTGGCTTAGGTCATAATCTCACCACTCATGGGTTCGAGCCCTGCACTGGGCTCTGTGCTGACAGCTCAGAGCCTGAAGTCTGCTTCAGATTCTGTGTCTCTCTTTCTCTGTCTGCCCTTCCCTGACTCGTGTTCTGTCTCTTTCTCAAAAATAGATAAAACATTTTTAAAAACAATAAAATAGTTTTAAAATTTTAAAAAAGAGTGATTTTAAGAAAAACAGTACAGAGGTGAAATAAAGATTATATAATTAATATATAAGATATTACAGTCATGAACAGGAACAGGAAACTATTTAAAAACAATGAAACATCATCAGTGAACCAAAATGAGTTTGCAGACATTAAAATGTAAAAGCTGAAATAGATCCTTTTAGGCTCTAAGAATCTAAGATAGAATCTAAGAAACCTCCCAGAAAATAGAATAAAAAGACATCAAAATAGACAATAGAAGAGAAAAGATAAGAAAATTGCAGGATCAGTCTGGAAAGTCTGATATGTGACTAACAGGTGTTTCAGAAAGAGAAAATGGAAAAAAAATATTGGAGAGAAAACTTGTAGAGGAAAGATAAAATACTACTTTTGAGAACTTAAGCATATGAACCTTCTAATTGATTTGACCACTAGTACTCAGTACAATGGATTAATGACGTAAATTGAGGCAATTATGATTAAATTTTGGGCTGACCTTTCCAGAGGATAAAAATAAAATGAAATGAGCAGGAAAACTACTCAGACATAAAGGATCAAGAATCAGAATGTATTAGCTTTCTCAACAGTACTTCCAGCGTGAAGATATTAAAAGCAATACCTTTGAATACTGAATTCTATGCCTAGACAAGTTATCAGTGAAGTATAAAAATAGAATAAAATTCCATTTCAGAAATGAAGAGTCTCAAAAGTGCCTCCCATACACCCTTTCTCAGAAAATTATTGAACAGTGTGCTCCATTAGGAATTAGGAGAACAAGGCAGAACCAAGAAAGAGATGGTCTTGAGACTCAGAAAACAGAAGAGGCAGTTAGAGGGAGGTCAGAATAGTGGCTTTGTAGCGGACTCAAAGAGAGTCTCTTTCAACAGAGGTCTCTGGGTGACAGTAGGGGTGGAATCCAATGATTACATTTAACATTGTGGAAAGTTGTACTGAGAAATTCTTTGAGGATGTGGAAAGTCTTAGCAATAGATACAAAGGAAACTAAGTAACTAGCATTCAGTAGATCTAGGGGGAAAGAAATTATAGAAGAATGGAAATCTTGGTAATCTTAGTACGTATTTGGCTTGACAGCAAATAATATTCATATGATCATAATAATGGAATTGCTGAATGATAGTTTATTAAAACCGGTGATAAAACTCAATCAGGAAGGAGGAAGATAGTAGTGCCACGCAGGTGAGGAGGAAGTGGAATGTTGGGACAGATAGTGATGTCATCATCTACCATAATAGAAAGTCAATAGTTGTTGCCTAAGTCTCATAAATCAAAAACTAGCAACATAAATATTGAGTAAGGAATGCTTTGAGCTTCTAGTAACATTAAAGCTGATTAACAGTGGCTTAGAAAAATAAAATTTAGCTTTCTTCACTTCAATTTTTTTAAGTTTATTTATTTTGAGAGAGAGAGCAGGGGCGGGGCAGAGAGAAAGAGGCACAGAGAGAGAGAGGGAGAGAGAGAATTCCAAGCAGGCTCTGCACTGTCAGCACAGAACCCGAGGTGGGACTCAATCTCACAAGTCGTGAGATCATGACCTGAGCCAATATCAAGAGTTGGTTGCATAACCGACTGAGCCACCCAGACACCCCTAGTTTTCTTCACTTTAAAAAAACAAAAGATCTGAAAGTTATCAGCTGCTTACTTCAGTTCTGATGCTTAATTCTGGAATCTCTGAGATCCTCTGGTCTTTTTCTTGTGGACACAGATGATCTCTTCAACATTAGCCATTGCATCAATGTTTAAGGCAGTAAGAAGGGGAAAGAGATGGTGTCATCTTCAGCTATGCCATGAATCAGGACAGCCATTCCAGCACTGATGTTAGAAGCCTCCAGTGCCTTCATGTCCTCATCCAGAACTGGGGTCACACAGTCACCTCCCTCATGCAAGAGTGGCTGGAAAAATGGGTATTTAGCTTTCCCAAACCCTCACATGAAGGCAGGCAAGAAAGGAAAAAAATGGAAATGTATTCTGGTCAGCCAATCAGCATATTATTTAGAAATATGGAAGTAAATATTAGAATTTTAAAAAGAAAGGTCATTAAAAAAAGGTTGCATCTTAGGAGTAGGATTGGACAGTGGAGCCAGAGTCAGGCATGGATTGCTAGTTTTCAGTAGCAGTATTACATTCTATATTATTACTTAATATAGCTAGTTGGCTTTTAAGCCTATGAATATAGTTTTATACTCATATACAACTTATAGACATATATCTACTTGTTTATATCATTTTAATCAAAATAAATTTTAAAAATAAAAGTACCAATTGCAAACATATCATGTTCCCTCTTGCCCAGGGTCTTTGCATTTACTATTCTATCTCCCTAAACTTTTGCTCTCTTTTGTCCCGCATCTAACTAGCTCCTAACTTCCCCTTAGATCAGTGCTTAATCATCTCATCATCAGGGAAGACTCTCTGGCTCTCCCAGATGGGATAGGCATACTGGGAAGATACATTTCTCCATTACTGCTGTAACAATATGCCCCTCTTCTTGAAAGCACATGTCACATTTGTAATTTCACATTTACTTGAGTGGTGTTTGATCATTGACCATCCCCCTTCACTAGACTCTAAGCTCCAGGACAGAGATTATGCCTATTAATAGGCTTATCATTGTTTCTCCAGAGCTTAACACCTTACCTACCATTTAGTAAATATTTGATGAATGAATAAATGACAAATACTCAGAATTATGAGCATCCTTCCCATTCTACAGTTATCTCATGGTTGAGAGACTTCAGTTGAGGGAAACACTGAATTGAGCACCTTCATCAGCAATGTTGAATGTATAAATGAATTCCATGAGCATATATGGAGTACCTTCTATATTCCAGGTGCTGAAATGGATTCCTCATTTAATTTTCAGTAGTACTCTATGAGATAAGTAATTACAATAGTTAAGAATGCTTTCAACAGCAAACCAAAGAGAAGCCAGCTAGCAGGGGCTTTTACCCAAGACTTTTATCTAATCTTGCATGACAAGAAGTTAGGATGAACAGGAGGAGGCAATTGGTGTTATTAGATTGGCAACTCCATAACTCAGAGGTCTGGATCAGTGTCTTTGTGCTTATCTACCTCTCAAGTAAAAAGTATCATGTCTTCACACAGCTGAACTTAAAACCAGGATAAAGATAGACAAGGCACTCACTTCAGGCATGAAAATCTTTCCCAGAATCCCCCATCAAGTTTTACCTTATTTCTCGCTGGTCAGCAGTGGGTCACATGACCAGTTTAGATCAGGAGCTGGATCCACGTTGGATCCGTCAGGAGCTGGATCAAGGAAATCTCCACTCAACGTTCAAATAAATAAGGGTTATCTTAGCAAGAAAGAAATGGAAGACTCACTTGTGGTTAAAAAGAAAAAAAATCAATGAATACAACAGTACTGATAGCTTCATCATACAGATGATAAATTTGACCTTCATTTTGGATTAGGTAGGTAGCAGATCTGGGATTCCAATCTAGATCTGCCTGATTCCAAAGCCTGCACAATGCCACTTCCTAGTCTTGAATGTGAAGTAGTTCTTCCTGCATCAAAATGTGGTAGTTTTCATTAGGAATGACTTCATAGAAGAAAAATACTTTAGGAAAGGTTTTGAAGGAAATAACACAGATCGATTTGACGGATAAAATGAGAGGATAGTTGTTGGGTATTATGTTAATACTTTCACTCTCGTATAATAATGATTTTAATGTATCCCACTGACCATGAGAGCATCTCTCCTGCTTTGGGGAATTATTATTGCTTCGATGGTCTAAATGAATTATAAATAAACTGAAAAGAGGCGACATTTACCCAAGGGAAAATGCCCAAATGAGAACCCAGAGACCATGGCTAGGGCTATAGCAGAACAGAATGTTCTCTCTGAGCTTTTTAATGAGGCATGCTCACTGTTGATGCTTCAATATACTCTTGAAAATGTCTGAACCTGGAAAAACATATTCAAATAACCTAATATGACTGTTTCTTCCCTGTTTGAAAACCTTGAACAATTCCTCAGCATACATAGGATAATCTAATCTAATCTAATCTAATCTGTGAATTGAGACCTACCCCAACCTGACTTCATTTGCCTGAATCCATCCCCGTGGTCTTCTGCTAAGAAAGCCCAAGCTGAGCATGGTCTGATGTGAGATGTGCGGGGCTACAGACTAGAGGGAACTGTCCTGTCTAAGCCTCGGAACTGCAAAACCATAAGTATGAGCAGAGCCATAAACCAGGAATGAAAGTCAGGAAGTGGAGCAAAAATGCCAGAAAGGGTATTTGGAGGAAATGTAAGTGGGCCAAAAGAAGGTAAAGCTAAGTCATGGATCCAGAGTATCAGGCCAAGACATAGGCATGATATGTCTAGCTTGATATCCCAACCCAGTTGGGAGAATTGAGATTCAGACACTAGAAAATTTAGGACAAGTCTGTAGCATCTGCTTAATAGGGATGATTTACTTGTATTATCTGCCCTGATCATACAGCTCCCTCCATTCCCTGTGTCACATGGTCTCAGTTCTTTCTGGGTGGTTCTGGCAGAAAGCCCTGAGCTTTTCCAGAGTACTGTAGAGAGAATCGGCAGGTCACTGTGGCACATACTGGCCGATGCCCTACTCAGTATACTAGGTTTTGGAGAAAACCAGAGGATAGTATGGTTTTCACTGTACTTTTTTTTTTAATATTTTTATTTATTTCTAGGAGAGAGAGAGAGAGAGAGAGACAGCGTGAACAGGGGAGGGTCAGAGAGAGAGGGAGACACAGACTCTGAAACAGGCTCCAGGCTCCGAGCTGGCAGTCAGCACAGAGCCTGACCTGGGGCTCGAACCCATGAACCGCGAGATCATGACCTAAGCGAAAGTCAGACGCTCAACCTACTAAGCCACCCAGGCGCCCCTCACTGTACTTTTTCCATCTCCAGTTGCAGAACGTCAGGCAGAGATGTGCATGAAAAGAGGGGAAGGAGGTGGTGACTAAGTTGAGATGGTCCAGTTCAACAGGAAGGAGATGGTCATGGGCTCTTACACTAGAGGCAAAAGCCATATAAAGGAGGATTTCTGAGGCCATGACTGGTCCCCATGTAGCAGTTTTTCAGGTTAGAAGAGGGTAGATTTGCCAGGAAGAGAGTCCTATAGTATTGGCCAATTCTTATGTTCTCCCTAATTCTTAGGCCCAGTTGTCATATATCATCAGAAAATTTCTTGAAAATCTCTGCTCTATAGCTCCTTCTGGCTCCTGTGGGATACTAAGTGTTAAAAATGCCCTAGGACCTCACTTCATAAAGTGAAGACACAGATCAGTAATTTTGGAATAACCTGAGGGCTTATTAGGAATACAGAGTCTCGGGCCCCTGAATTGAATCTACATTTTAACAAGATTTATATGTAGGTTAATATTTAAGGAGCACTTGTTTAGAGGATGGAGATACAACCATGAGTGGAAGCCATATCTCTTGGGGGTTCAGGGTAAAGAAGTATAGTTGATCCTTGAACAGCACAGAGATTAGGGGTGCTGACTTCCTGTGCAGTAAAAATGCATGTATAACTTTTGACTCCCCAAAAACTTAACTACTAATAGCCTAATGTTCACCAATAGCCCTAATGATAACATAAACACATATTTTGTATACTGTATTTGTTATACACTATATTCCTATAATAAATTAAGCTAGAGAAAAGAAAATGTTATTTAAAAAATTATAAGGAGAGCTAATACATTCAGAGTACTATGCTGTATTTACCAAAGGGGCACAGGGTGGCTTAGTCAGTTGAGCATCTGACTTCGGCTCAGGTCATGATCTCATGGCTTGTGGGTTCAAGCCCCGCATCGAGCTCTGTGCTAACATCTAGCTCAGAGCCTGGAGGCTGCTTCCGATTCTGTGTCTCCCTCTCTCTCTGCCCCTCCCCTGCTCATGCTGTCTCTCTCTCTCTCTCTCTCTCTCTCTCTCTCCTCTCTCTCTTTCTCTCTCAGAAATAAATAAAACATTAAAAAAATGTTTTTTAAATCTGCATAAGATGGACCTGTGCATTTCAAACCTGTGCTATTTCAGCATCAACTGTATAATAGATTGCTGTAAGTACATTGTAATCATGGTCCAGGTCTGTTGCTATAGAAAAGATTCCTCTTCAAAACTCACTTGAGATTATCGATGGATGAAACTAATATGAAGAATGGTTAATGAGAAGTTTAGAATGAGCTATTTGGTGGTTGCCACCTAAACCGTTGGTCAGTCTTAGCATCACTAAAAGTAGGACACCAGTCACTTCAGGCCTACATAGACTACAAAGTCTATGACATGACCTTTGAGGTGTTATTGCCTAAAAATGAAACAGAGTCTTATCAAGCCTCAGGAAATAAGGAAGATAGGGAAACAAATGTAATGACACCCGAAGAAGCCAAATAGACAAATCTAGACTACTTCCTTAAGAAGTAGGCTTTCTTATTGCAACAAGTCAATAACATGAAAAAAAAAAAAAACTGTGAGGTAAAGAGAGGAGGAATCTGCATTAACACAGATTTAAAGGACAAACAACTAAATGTGATTTGTGGACCTGGTTTGGATCTTGATTTAGACAACTAACATTTCAGAAATGTATAGGGAGATATGTAGAGGTGCAGTTATCTGAAGTTCGCTTTTAAATAGTTCAACAGAAGGGGGTAAAAGAAGCGATAAAGCAAATGTGGCAAAATTGTTCGTAATTATTAAATTTAGGTGAATGAGTATGAGAATTTGTTGTGTTGTTTCTCAGCCTGCTGTGTGAGTTTAATTTTTTTTTATCAGCAAAAAAAAAAAAAAAGTTTTAAAGCAACAAAATCCAGAACTCAGTTTCCGTATTTGTCCAGCTGCTATCCTGTAGGGAAGGGTGTGGTCAGGTGGAGGTGGGTATGGAGGGGCTTCAACCAGGTCTTTCAAGAACCAGAATATGTGGAACCAGCTGGGGTCTCCATGCTTCATTGGCCTCTGAGTGGGTAAGAGCTTGGGAAGTCTGTGTGTGTGTGTGTGTGTGTGTGTGTGTGCGTGCGCGCGCGCGCACAGATGCACATGCACATGCGTGAGGGGGGCACTCAATTTGAAAATACGACATTAAAGCAAAAAATGATACAGCTCTCTGGGGAGCTGTGAGAACTAAGCTAAGGATGAAACTCCTAAGGACCAGGTTTGCAGCAGGGAATTCCTTTCCCAAAATACCAGCCGAAGCCCAAACCAAGGAAGCAAAGGGAGCAGAAAGACACTAGATGAGAAAACAGGTTCCCTAAAGCCAGAGAGGTCCCCAGAAACAAGGAAGGCTCATGAATTAATATGGGGCAATTTCATGGTCAGGCCCTGGAGTCAGAGATAAAGAGAAAGAGTAAACAAGACTTGGGGAAAACAAGGCATTGTTTATCCACAGAAAATCAGGTGGGGCTTATCCCAGCTCCTTTAATCAAGAGAGAAAGAACATCAACTTACTTTTCTCAGTTTTCCCTTCTAACAGTCTCCTTCATCAACTCTGCTCTAGGCAAACCGCTGTGCACATTTTGTCTTAGATACTCACTGCATTTTTGAGTTGCTGTTTAAAGCAGTTTAACTTAAATACCTTAAGACTGTCAGTGTAGACAGCCAGCCTGGCTGCCTCAGTCGCAGAGCACATGCAACTTTTGATCTTGGAGTTGGGAGTTTGAGCCCCACATTGGGCATAGAGATTACTTAACATTAACTAATTAGGGGGATGGCTGAGTGGCTCAGTCAGTTAAGTGTCCAACTTGGGCACAGGTCATGATCTCACAGTTCTTGGGTTCGAGCCCCACAACAGGCTCTGTCCTGACAGTTGGGAGCCTGGAGCCTGCTTTGGATTCTGTGTCTCCCTCTCTCTCTGCTCCTCCCCCACTTGCACTCTGTTTCTCTCTCAAAAATAAATAAACATTAAAAAAATTTTAATTAATTAATTAGGGGTGCCTGGTGGTTGAGTCAGTTGAGCAGCCAACTCTTGATTTTGGCTCAGGCCTGATCTCAATTCGTGGATTCCAGCCCTGCCTCCAGCTCTGTGCTGAGGTTATGGAGTCTGCTTGGGATTCTTTCTCCCTCTTTCTCTGCCCCCCCCCAAAACAAATAAATAAACATTTTTAAAAAAACTAATTAATTAATTTTCTAAAGTCTATTTATTTACATTTGAGAGAGAGAGTGTGTGCATGGACATGTGCATGTGCATGGGATCAAGCAGGGGAGGGGCAGAGAGAGAAGGAGAGAGAGAATCCCAAGCAGGCTGCACACTGTCAGCACAGAGCACAAGGCAGGACTTGATCTCACAACCCGTGAGATCATGGGCTGAGCCAAAATCAAAAGTCAGATGCTTAGCTGACTGAGCCACCCAGGTACCCCTAATTATTTAATTAAAAAAACAAAAACTGTCAGAGTAGGAATAAAAAGAGAAGGAAGAAGAAAAGTGATTGCTCTTTATTTTAAGGATTTTAAAGAAATAGTCTTCTTGGGGCGCCTGGGAGGCTCGGTTGGTTGAGCGTCCAACTTCAGCTCAGGTCATGATCTCACGGTTCGTGGGTTCAAGCCCCGCGTCGAGCTCTGTGCTGACAGCCAGCTCAGAGCCTGGAGCCTGTTTCAGATTCTGTGTCTCCCTCTCTCTCTGACCCTCCCCTGCTCACTCTGTCTCTCTCTCTCTCTCACACAAATAATTAAAAACATTTTTAAAAATTTTTAAAAAAGGAAATAGTCTCCTTAAGTTTCCACCAGAATCATAAATAGTCCAGAAGGAAGACATCCCCAGAAATTATCCCAGCATCTTAGATTTAATCTTGTTTTGTTTTTCTCATTCTGTAACTTGCTGCCACATATTTTCTGTAACAATGGTGTGCTCAAAGTCAGAGCTGCCTGTATTTTTATGGCATGTAAGGCATTAGTAGGCAATTCTCTGCTTTAAAAATGCCTTTGACATTTCAATAGAAGCAACTCCTATAACAGTTTTAAGAAGTTTTGTTAGTAGTTTTCAATACGCAAGCATTTTTAGGTGAAACAATGGTATATTAGTTATCTATTGCTGTGTAACAAACTAGGCCAAAATATAGCACCCTAAAACAACAAACATTATCTCACTTGGTTTCTGAAACTTAGGAATCCATGAGCCGGTCTGCTGGGAGGTTCTGACTCAAGGTCTTTCACGAGGTTGTGGTCAAGCCATTAGCTGGGTCTGCAATCATCAGAAGGCTAGAGGATCTCTTTCCAAGTTCACTCCTGAGGCTGTGCCATGGACTGTTGGACAGAGGGCTCAATTACTTGTCATGTGACTCTCTCCACAAAGATGTCTGAATATCCTCAGGAAATAACATCTGGTTTCCCCTAGAACAAGTGACAGAGAGAGAGAGAAGGAAACAGGAGCCTTAGCATTTTTTATAACCTCATTCTGAGAGTGGTATACCATTCCTTCTGCAGTGTTCTGTTGGTCACACAAACCAATCTTGATGCAGTGTGGGAGAGAACAGCACCAGGGCATGAATATGAGGAGATGGGGATCATTGGAGCCATCTTAGACACTGCCTTCCACGCATGGGTAATTTGTAAAACTTAAGGAAAAACAAACAGACTTGAAAAACGAATGGACAGAGTAGACCCACACATCTTCATTTACGACAAAGCTATATGCAGTGTGGTAGGGATAGGACAGTGTTTTTAATAATAGAATCTGGGCTAATAGGATATCTAAATTAAGAAAGGAAGGAACTTCCTACTTCACACAGGACAAGTTAATTCCAGGTGGATTATAATTTTATTATAATTTTTAATTATTTTAAATTTAAAAAAATTTTAATGTTTATTTTTGAGAGAGAAAGAGAGAGAAAGCAGGGGAGGGGTAGAGAGAGAAGGCGAACAAAATCTGAAGCAGGCTCCAGGCTCTGAGCTGTCAGCACAGAGCCCAGTGCGAGGCTCAAATTCACAAGCCAAGAGATCATGACCTGGGCCAAAGACAGTTGCTTAACCAACTGAGCCACCCAAGAGCACAAGCAGGGAGTGGAGCACAGAAACAGAGAGACAGAGAGAGAATCTCAAGCAGGCTCCACACAGAGCACAAAGCCCAATGTGAGGCTTGATCCCAAGACCTTGAGATCATGACCTGAGCTGAAATCAAGAGTCAGACACTCAACTTACTAAGCCACCCAGGTACCCCAAGAGATTGTAATTTTAAATGTTAAAAATAAAACTATAAGCCTTCCAGAAGACAACACAGGAAAAATACCTTCATGACCTTGGAGTAAGCCAAGAGAAAGAAAGAAAGAAGGGAGGGAAAGGAAAGGGAAGGGAAGGGAAGGGAAGGGAAGGGAAGGGAAGGGAAGGGAAGGGAGGAAGGAAGAAAGGAAGGAAGGAAGGAAGGAAGGAAGGAAGGAAGGAAGNCTTGGAGTAAGCCAAGAGAAAGAAAGAAAGAAGGGAGGGAAAGGAAAGGGAAGGGAAGGGAAGGGAAGGGAAGGGAAGGGAAGGGAAGGGAGGAAGGAAGGAAGGAAGGAAGGAAGGAAGGAAGGAAGAAAGAAAGAAAGAAAGAAAGAAAGAAAGAAAGAAAGAAAGAAAGAAAAAAAGTGAAAGAGAAAGACTTGTACAAATCCATAAGAAAAAGACAGTCTAATGGGAAATGAGCCAATAAACTTGAATAAGCAATTCCAAAAAGTGGATATTCAAATCATCAATAAACATAAAAAATATACTCAAAAATCCTTGTTCTTAATATTTATTAAAACAAAGGCTTGTAGAAGTTTTATACACGTGTGAGGACATTGTGTAATATAGGTGTGTATGCACTTCTCAGAATGATTTCAAATCAGTTTTATAGGAAAGCTTAAAATGTTGTATATGTCTCTTGTAAAAGGTAGTTTTTATTTTGGATTCTGTAATATTTTATTGTTTCCACAAGAATTGAATTTTTTTTCCTGGCTGTTATATCTTACCCCAGACATTTTGCCTTTCTAATTGGACTAGATATTTCTTATTTCAGCTGTTAGCTGTGTTCCCCAATTGGTAGGATTCACAAGTATCCACCAGTCTACAGAACGTGAACTCCAGGTTAAAAAATAAAAACAGTGAGAATGGGCAGATTCAGAGGGAAAGAAAAGTTGAGGGAAAGAAGTCTGAGTGGAATTCGCCAGCTTGGAATCCGGGAGATAGTGTGGGTGAGTCACCAGGCGCCTGGGTTGCCCCAGGGCAAAATGTAAAATGGGTCCTTGGCCGGGACTAGCCCACCATACCTACCCACTGTGTTCCCTGCTCCAGGCATCTCAGCCCTGTGAAAGGAAGACAGCCTGTCCCAAAAAAGGGCCCCAATCCTGGCCCCTACAAATTTCATGACAAAGATAGTTTGTGCCCAACCACATTAGGAGCTCCTTAATGCCTCTGATAATGGGCAAATGGGCAGCCCTTAGGGAAGTAGGGAGGAGTCTGACCAAAAAACATATGTATTTTGTTGATTTGTTCAGTGATTCTGTTTGAAGTAAGGCAGTACTTTTTTAATAAAATTAATTAATTAATTAAAAAAATTTTTAGGGGTACTCAGTTGGTTACGTGTCCAACTCCTGATTTTGGCTCAGGTCATGATCTCACAGTTTGTGAATTCAAGCTTTGCATCAGCCTCTTCTCTGACAACATGAAGCCTACTTGGGATTTTCTATCTCTCTATCTTTGCCCCTCTCCATGTGCATGTGTGCCTTCTCTCTCTCTCTCTCAAAAATAAATAAATAGGGGTGGCCAGGGTGGCTTAGTCATTAAGAGTCCGACTTCGGTTCAGGTCATGATCTCACAGTTCATGGGTTCAAGCCCCGCGTCGGGCTCTGTGCTGACAGCCAGCTCAGAGCCTGGAGCCTGCTTCTGATTCTGTGTCTCCCTCTCTCTCTGATCCTCCCTTGTTCATGCTGTCTTTCTCTCTCTCAGAAATAAATAAAACATTTAAAAAATTTTTTTAAATAAATAAATAAACATTAAAAAAATTTTAACTGAAAGTTCACATAAAAATCAGGTTTCAGCTTCTTTTTAAAAGTCATATGATCTAGCAACACTGGGCAGTAATGGCCCCAAGTGAAGATAGATGCCTTATGTCAGCTCAGCTCAGCCCCTACCACACCTGCATCTCCACAGTCTCTGGCCAGGCATCAGTTGCCATTTCTAATCACCCTTCTACTTTTTTTCTAACATTGTTTTCAGCTCTTATGCCTTTAGGATATATGAGGAGAGAAAACAACCTTTAGACTGAAAGGGCCACCTATTTTAAGAAAATTGTGAGAGACTATTTCTCTCTGTAAATCAAGAATATTACTTTGTTTATTCTGTAAAGAATGACTGTATCTAAAGAATACAAATCAATATTTATTATAAAAAACCATAAAAGAACAAGAATAAGTGAGACAGTATGGGATGAAAACTTTGCCAAACTGTCATCTTTATAATTGAGAGGGACACACTTGAGGTCAGGGCTTAATGGAAGAACCAAAATGGGCCTACAGCCTGAACTCCAGAACTGCAGTCTCCTGGGGTCCTGGGCCTGCAGACTGACACAGTGGAAAAGCACAGGAAAGGCCGTGCTCCCTGCAGGCAGATATTGTTCAAGAGAATGAAAGCAAGCAAGCAGCCAAACAACATGTCCAGTTTATTTTCCAAAATTTTCAAATCAGTTAAGTGACTCTAACATTACCAGTGATGTGTTATATTGGTGAGTGCACAGGTGTGAGCAGTACCCTCTAGTTACCTGTATTAATGAATGATGGCAGTAAGAATTTGGATGGGACCAAAGAATCTTTAGTCACGGCAGCCATGATGGAAAAGATTTGGTGTTATATCCTGTGCAGTATAGGCTACACTGATAAATTTCATTGTATGACCTCTGATGGGGTCCTTGTGAAGGACTATGTGAATGTCAGACTTGCTTCAAATCTTTTTTTCTTTAAGTTTACTTATTTATTTTGAGAGAGAGAGAGCAAGCAGGGGAGGGGCAGAGAGAGAGGGAAAGAGAAGGAACCCCAAACAGGCTCTGCACTATCAGTCAGTGTAGAGTCCCCATGCGGGCCTTAAACTCAGGAACCATGAGATCATGACCTGAGCTGAAACCAACACCTGGATAACTAAGCGACTGAGCCACCCAGGCAATATTTTATTTTGTTTTTGAGAAAGAGAGAGAGAGAGAGAGAAAGAAGCAGAGAGAAAGGGAGACAGAGGATCCGAAGCAGGCTCTGCACTGACGGCAGAGAGCCCAATGCGGGGCTTAAACTCATGGTCATGACCTGAGTGAAAGTCAGACACTTAACTAACTGAGCCACCCCAGGCACTCTGGACTTGCTTCAAATCTTTTTTTTTTTTTTAATTTTTTAAAAATGTTTTTATTTATTTCTGAGAGAGAGTGAGACAGAGTGAGCAGGGGAGGGTCAGAGAGAGAGGGAGGCACAGAATCTGAAACAGGCTCCAGGCTCTGAGCTGGCTGTCAGCACAGAGCCTGATGCGGGCTTGAACCCACGAACCGTGAGATCATGACCTGAGCTGAAGTCAGAGGCTTACCTGACTGGGCCACCTAGGCGCCCCTGGATTTGCTTCAAATCTTAATCTGTGGTGGTAATATATTTACATTCATGGAACATACAAATGGAAGCTATTGAACTGCAGTAGAACGTGGCAACAAAAGCAAAATATGCCAATGCTGAACTAATTCAGGGATGTAAGGAAAGGTAAACGTTTGATGGTTCCCACAAAAGAGGAGTGAAATGCTACCTACTATGTACAGACAGCCTTGTGGAGTCTCTTCTCACCCTAGAGAATGTCATTCTATGGACTGGGTTTCTATAGCACTTGGAATTCATGCTTATATTAGTTAGGACTCTGAGCTGCAAGTCCTTGAGCTGGTTATGCAAGCAGGAATACATCATTGGGATCTAGGGGTCACACAGAATCCAAAGATGGAAGTGCACATAGGTCACAAAAGGTCTGTGGCCTGGAACTGGGTGGCCTTTTACCGCCTCTCATCTTGGTTTCTCTCTGATGGTCCTACCCTTTCTTCTTTCTTGGCAAACTACCTTGCTCTGTTACTCATGCACTTCATGGGCAGAAGATGGCTTCCCATTCCATTCAAGTGTTTATTGTTGACCCACATAGAAGAAACCCATTAACTCTTTCTCCCAGCCTTTCTCGCAGTCCTTCTCTCTTTCCCTCCCATACCTGTTTCCCCTTCCACACTCTAAGTTCCTAGGAGAAAAATATGATTGGCCTGGATAAGATGAGGTGTTGGGCAGGTGGGATCATGCAGGAGAAATAGCTACCACTCCCTACGCCAATCCCACTGCCACCAATATAGAAGGAGAGGGCTTATAGATGTCCATCACAACATGGTGTGAGGACTTTGCGATTCTTCTCATAAGAAGACTAAACACATACACACATGTGTGCCACGGCTTTGAACCAAAGCATTGAATCTTACACCTTTTCCTACTTTCTATTCCTAGCTCAGTGGCCTAGATGTTAGTGAAAGGAATATATGTAGTAAACTGAATATGTAGTTGTTGTATGATTGACTGTAAAATGAACAGACCCTGCTTTTAGGGCAAAACACACATCTATGGGCATATATGTACACACACACACACATACTGAATGAGTTATGTCCCTCTGGATTCAATCAGAAGAAATTAACTTAGGATACTTTTGCCAGAAACAGATTTCAGTGGGAACATATGGACAGCTCACAGAACCAAGAAGAAATCCGAATATTGAGGCTCAGGAGGGACAGGAACTGGGACTACTCTCAGGTTCTGAGTCAGCAGGAATGAGTTAATGGTCTCCTCAGGATGCTGGCATACCGTTTTCTACCCCTTAGCCCAAGATTCAGATCCCAGAGAAGGCATCTAACCGGCCTGCCTCTGGTCAGATGGCCTCCTGCCTGCTCGCTCCAGCAGATGGCCTCCTGCCTGCTCGCTCCAGCACCTTGACTGATAGACCCACCAAATGGCATCCGCTGGAACAAGGGTGGGGGCCCCCACAGCAACAGCAGGGAGAGGAGTACGGTCTAGATAGGGAAAGACAGCAGAGGTCACTGCAAAGAGCCCTTTGGACTATCAGTGATGCCTCGGGTGAGGCGCAAATGGAAAAACGAGCTGGCCGCCACCCCGTCCCTTCACTTTACCTGCCAGAAAGCCTGTGGGAGGCCTCTTCCTGCCTCGGCACCTAGCTGGGACTCCATCCAGGAATGTCACCTGACTATGCTCCCTGCTCTCCTGCCTTCTTAAATAGAGTAGATCTGGATGGGAGTCTGGACTAACACAGCTTCGGTGGAGTTTGACTCATCCCTAACCATTCTGGGGGCACTTTCTAAATCATGAAAACCACAAGAAACAGAAATGAGGGGAAGAAGGGTTTCCTTTTCCCTGGGGCAGCAGGGGAAAACTTGAGCTGGTATTTAGATAAAGCTTTGGTTAATTTAAACTGTTATCCAACTGAAGGATCTGGAGGAAATCCTCAAAAATGTATGGACCCAGCAGATGTCCTTGAGACCCTCTCCAGTCTTCTAGATCTGGAGTTTTCCAGCCAGGTGATTTTTTTCTCAGAGGAAGGGAAGGTGAAGTCTATTAGTTTTCAGATCGCGGGTTATTGGACTGAAGTGACTGGCCCCACCTCAGCCTGCCCACAGCTCTTCTAGACCATGGAATATGGTGGCTGGGAGAAGCTCCACCTCAAACTGAAGTCACACCCCTTCAAGGCAACCTGAGTGCAGAACCCTTTCTATTTAAAAAAAAAGAAAAAGAAAAAGCTCCTGCTTCCGTGGAGTCTCTCCAAAGCCTTCAATCTGGTTTGCATGGAGACCCTCCTTGTTTTCTTACTCATATTTCCCTACCTTATGCAATGTTCAAGTAAATCACTTCCATTACAAGGGGCATAAACAGGTCTGGTGACAAGGACAAGTCAGCCCTAGCATGCCCTTGCCCTCAACCGAGGGGGTCAGAGTCTCTTGGAAAGCAGTCCCCAGCCATGATGGGCTTCCTGCCTGATCCACAGAAATACTGACAGCAATTGATTCCAGTTGGTAGGTTTATGGGCGATTTTTTTAGGTATTATTTTATAGTTTCTAAAATGTGTGTGGGCTTCTATTAATTTTTATAACCAAAGAAATATGTCTTTAAATTATTTTTATTTTATTTTGAGAGAGAGAGAGACAGTGCATGAGCCGGGGAGAGGAGCACAGTGGGAGAGAGAGAGAATCTGAAGCCAACTGAGCCACCCAGGCATCCCAAGGAATATAGGTTTTTAAAGGCTTGTTTACACATTATTTGTGCTCAATATTTTTAAAAATATTTGTTAGGAATATAATAGAGATCATTTTCAAGGAGTTCGTGGATAAAGAGACTTAAAAAAGATAAAAACATCAGGGCACCTGGGTGGCTCACCTAACTGAAAGTTGGAGTCTTGATGTCAGCTCAGGTCATGATCTCACGGTTTGTGAGATGGAGCCCCATGTCAGGCTCTCCGCTGATAACATGGAGTCTGCTTGGGGATTCTCTGTCTCCCTCTCTCTCTGCCCCTCCCTGCACTCATTCGCTCTCTATCAAATTAAATGAACTTTTTTTAAAAAAGGAAAAAATATCTTTTTTTAAATAATGGTAAATAGAAGAGAGGTTTCTTAGATTTGTGGGGGACCATTGGGGTCTGCCCTACAAGCCTCTCTATGTAAATGGTAATTGAGGTGAGACCTAACCATCATAAAACCCCCTTAAGTGGGCCAATAAAGATAGTATTTTTAAAATTACCTTATATAGCATCATATATTTTTTATTTCCTAATTTTTTTTTTACCAAAAAAGTGATGGAATTCATTTCAGTAATCACTGTGGAAAGAAAGAATACAATAATCACTCATAATCTTAACCACCTGTTGGCATTTTTGTTACAAGTTATTTTCTGCTCTAGAACTTCAAGCCATTTAGTAAATCTTGCCCTATTTTTAGCTTTAGAACAACACTCAGAACAGGCCAGGGAGATGTTCTTGTTCTCATAAGTGAGGCGTGGCATCCACTTCTGACTGCTCTCAGCCAGAGGTTTCTCCGAAGACACGTGAGGGACACCTGTACCCTGGGGACCATTAGCATATTCCCCCGAGGTAAGTCAATTCCCACAAACTAGACTAAGATCACTAAGGGCCACAAGGAAAGATTAAAATCACTTATTTCAGTGATTTTTGTTTCTTTGTATGTGTAAGTCCTTTGTTTCATCTCATCTTTCAGAAATGTTATATTGATTACTTTAGGTTTTTGCATCTGAATTTGATGTAATCATGTGCAATATTTAATCTGCTATGTGGGATCCTTTTTGTAATGACTCAAATACCCATTTAGCTAACATTTAACACGAATTTTTAAATTGTTTAACTTTCTGGGGAAATACAAAGCAATTGGAAATAGGCCAAATATCCCCCCACCTGACCTCTTTAATTATAACAAAAACTCTGAATTTTTTTTTGTTCTATAACATTTTCTGAAACTATTATCAAACTGCAGAATAATTATTTTCACTGGGATAACTTTCTGGCACTTTTGTGTGTTTTAGCCCAGAGAAATTGAAGGGTGGAATCCAAACAAAACCTTGTTTACTTTTTCCACACTTCAGGAACCAGAGTAAATTCAGTCCAAAGAACCCTAGGGGAAAAGGGGGAAAAAAGTAAAAGAAAAAAAGGCTATTCATTGTGCACAACCGAAATTAGCAAAAAAGGCTTTATTTACACTGGACATTATCATCCTAATTAAAGGGCAAAGCAATACATCCATAATGATAGGTAATTGTCCTTGAGAGTACTATTAATGAGATCTGATCATTGAAAGCTTGCGTGGAGGCAATTGAGATGTTAATAGAGTCAAATTCTTTGAGCAGCCCAATTTTTGCAGAAAGAGCATTCCCTTTGGGCAGAGTACATTTTTCTGGGCATCCCTCTTGACAAAGCCTTTCCTGGGTTCAAAGTAGTACTGTTTTTTCTTGGGTGCTTTTCTCTTGGTTGGATTAGCTTCCGGGAGAAAGGCGGGCAGCGTTCCCTGCTCTGGGCTGTGGCTGGTGGCTGCGGTTGGTCAGTCCGTCCAGGTGGGCAGCGGGCCAGCCAGCCTGCCTCTGTTTGCTGTCACACCTGCAATTCCCCTGTTCCCATCTGTTGGCTCCAAGTGTGGGCCACTGCTGTTGGGCTCTGGTTTTCTACCCCAGTGAGCATTCAACAGTCTGTTTTGATGCCTTGCTGTTAGAACCCAGTTTAACAAAGCAAGGGATGGAACTGCCCTCCTGGGAAGTCAAGAAATATAGTGTGATTCAAGCTTCCGCTGGGGCGTTGCTACTATTACTGTTTTAAATCGAGGCAGGTCTTCTCCCTTCCATGCTATGTTAGACCATATGTAGTTGTTGCTTGTTAACCATTTCTTATTCTAAAACTATTAATTTTATGTGAATGAGGTTAATCGCTGAACTCTGTGAGGCACAGTAAGGTGAATTACAACAAAGGAAGAGAGAACTGACGTTTACTAAAGTCACACTGTCCGCTGGACATGATAACCCACTCATACCTCAAATTATCCCCAGAACGCAAGCTACGTGAGGCAAGAGGCATACTTGCCTTGTTCACAATCACCTCCCTATTTCCAGCACGGTGTATGGCTCAAGAGATATTCACTAGGCAGTGGCATAAAACGGACTAGGATGTCAGTAACAGCTTGCAGGGTGCATGTGAATGTGAGCTCTCTTAGGTATATATGATATATAGGAAAAGTGATCAGCAAGGTGCCTCACCTATCTCAATAAACATTAGGATGGAGAGACTGAGACTCAGAGAGATGAAATAATGTGCCCAAGGGTAAATAGCTCAGAAGCAGTGAAGGTGAATTCGGGCATTTTGGTTAAATCCCAAGCGCACAGTATTTCCGTCATGCTCATGCAGTTGTATTTCATCTAAGTTCCAGCCTTGTAGCTCTTTCTGTTTCGCTCCATCCCTGATTCTTAATCATGTCACCAGTGAGGTCTCTGGAGCCAGAGGGAAGGGCAGAGGCCGGAGGCCCCAGCTGCATCTCCATTGTCCCCTCCTCCCCTTCCCCACTAGCCCCTGAGAACCTGCGGGTGGCTGAGAGCGGGCGGACCAGGCTGTGCCATCTTGGCAGACATACCACTCTGCACCCTTGCTCTACCTCCCGTTCCCGGGGGAAACCTTAGTAATAATAAGGAGGAGAAGGATGAGGAAGAGGACAAATGAAGAGGAGGCAGAGGAGGAGGAGGAGAAACACTTCTATGGGCCAGTCTCCGCTCTGAGCTCCTTGCTTGCGCTATTTTGTGCACTGCTCACAAAATTCCATGATTATCCTCATTTTACAAGCTGAAGTCACTTCCACAAAGCCACACAGTACATTCGGACATGGCTCTATCTTATTCCAGAGCCCACGCTTTTAGCCCTTGTGACCTAAACTGGAACAGAAATGTCCCCATATTATTAAGAAGGAGCAGGAGAAGAGCTGGAGAAATGCCAAGACTGGGATATCATTTATTCTTTCTTCTGGTCACAAAGAGTCATCAAGGTTGCAATCGCTCAGAAGTTCCCACACTCCCCATAAGGCCCTGGTTGGGGTGTGGGAGAGCTCAGTCATTAGGAATAAGGAGAGTTGGGGCGCCTGGGTGGCTTAGTCGGTTAAGCGTCCGACTTTCGCTTAGGTCATGATTTCTCGGTTTTTTGGTTCGAGCCCCGCTTCGGGTTCTGTTCTGACTGCCAGCTCTGAGCCTGGAGCCTGTTTCAGTCTGTGACTCCCTCTCTCTCTGACCCTCCCCAGCTCACGCTGTCTCTCTCTCTCTCTCCTAGAAATAAATAAAATAAAACATTTTTTAAAAAAAAAGGAATAAGGAGAGTTGCAGGGGAGGGGAGATGCTGTCCTTGGTAAAACCACCCTTCAGGATGGGAGGCAAGAGAATTGGGAGAAGATGATGATGGACCAAAAGGAGAAAGTGGCACTGCCTGCAGGGTATAGAGAACGAGAGCGGGGATCCCAGAGCCCAGCACACTTAGACTTGAAACCTGGCTCTGCTGCGAGTTTACTGTGCGACCTTGGAAAAGATGCCCTCCCTCTCTGAATAGTTTCTTTATCTGTGTAAAAGGGAACTACTAATGCTGACCTCACTGGGTAGTTACAGGATTTAACATGAGGGTGTTTGTGAGAGACGGGCATACTTTAAAATTTTAATAAATAGCAATTCTCCTCCCTCCTCCTAGGGATTAAAGAAAGCAAATTCAACTTTGCTTAAATGCATTTAAAAAGGTTTCAGACAGCTTCTCAACAATGAGGATTTTTGTTGGTGAATATGCAAACCCCAAATAAAGAAGGTTAAGAAACCTTGGCTCCCAGTATCCCTATCTGTCCTTATGATCAGCCTCATCATGAAGACTTTCCTCCTTAGAAAAAAGCGGAGGCTCCTATTTGAGACACTCTGTCTCTGATGGGGGCGAACCTCCTCCTTCCCTGACTCCAGCCCATGCTGGGCACCAAAGGATCTTAAAGTGGAAAGCCCTCCCTCCCGGTGTTCCCTTTGTCATTAGCATACGGGCCAAAACTTAAAAGGAAAGATGAGGGGGTGGGGGAAGGGGGTGGGAAAGACAGTGTTGCCGTTCAGTCTTTCTGTGTGCTATGAAATGAGCAAAAAAGAAGACTGCTCATCAAAATCCACAGGTTAAAGAATTCAAAGCAAGACCACTAGTGTTACTGTGATAGCTTTAATGACATCGTCTGTCCTCAGTGTCTGATTACAGGTAAATTGGTCACAGGTACGACTCACTGAGGCATTTAGTGTTCTTAGCACACAATTTGCATTTCATTGACAAACATAAGAAACAATTTCAGCTATTTTTCCATTTGTAATTGTTTTCTTTGGACCCTGATGCTTTGGTCATTGTTCATCACGACTCATCAAAGAGCTTTTATTAACTCAGGTCTTCAGGTTAATTCTGCCTTAGGAAAGGAGTTGGATTTCAACGTGTGACCTCGAGTCCTTCAGGGGTTGGTGTGAACCTGTGCCTCTCCTTACCGCAGGATGTCTGCGCCGGGAGGGCCCTGCACGCGTTGCTCAGGGGCCCGCATTCCGTTTTCCCTCTCATGTAACCCAAGGCAAACATCTCAAATGGACCATTTAACCCCACTCCCCACTTTCCTTCACCTCTGTTTGATCTCAGTCTTTAAAAAAAAAAAAAGGACTGATTCAAATGGACTTACTCAAACTGACAAAATGCAGTTTTCTCTAACTACCCCTGAAAACACCATAGGGATGGTCTTTATCATTGTGCAGGATCAAAAAGGAGAAGCAAAGGGATTCAAACGACTGTTTGTTTATGTCATGCAGGAGGGAATGGGGGGCAGGCTGGAGAGATGGCATTCTCTTTCCTTCCCACTTCTTTCCTCCGGTCCTGTACATTAGCACTTGCCCTCGGGGCAAGCCGGCCAATTTTCTTCTGCTGGGAGAGACTGTGTGTCCTTCATTTGGCCCACACTTTTCTTTTCTTCTTCTTCTTCTTCTCCTTCTTCTTCTTCTTCTTCTTCTTCTTCTTCTTCTTCTTCTTCTTCTTCTTAATAAGTGAATATCTGTAGATTTCAGCCTGATTTTAGCTTTGAGGCCAGATGGCTGGTCTGGGACCCTTCGGCCTTTGCATGCCAAGAGAGGGAAAGGCTAAGGCTGAGATATGTGTGGATATCAGATAGGTCTGCTGATACCTTTCTGGATTAGACAAACAAGCCAGTTTACTTCCAAAAGCTTGTGTTTGTTCTAGCACTTACTTTCTTTTACTTAATATTATGTTTAGGTGAAATACCTGGAAGTGATTACGTGCTATGTGAATGGTTCTTTTATTTATTTATTACTTTTTTTTTTTTTTTTTAAAGTAGGCTCCACACGGGCTGGAACCCACCACCCTGAGATGGAGATCTGAGCTGAGATCAAGAGTCGGGTGCTTAACCTACTGAGCCATGCAGGCGCCCCAAGTGGTTCTTAATTCACAGAAAGAATTCAAGACACCAACAGCCATTCTGACTTTGCTTTTCTAAGATGCCCCAACCCTATTCCAGCATCACTGAGTTCTTAACTAAATAGAGTGTTGGCATGGCCACGATGCAAGAATATATCAGATATTGGCAAAGTGAGTGGTTTTCAACCTTCACTCTGCACTGCATTCCCCTGGGTGATTAAAAAAAAAAAGAATGCAGTTGTCCAAGGTTTGCCCTAGAGATTCTGATTCACAGGGCCTGGGTATAAGTACTTTTTAAAAGGTCTTCAGGTGATTTCAATGAGCGGCCAGGGTCTAGAACACTTGGGCAAGGCTCTCTCTTTTCTCAGAAATATCCAGAATTATTTTATAAGGATCTAGCCAATGAATTTGTGGTTTGGTGGTTTCTAACTACTGAACCTAGAGCTATATGATTGTGCCTTAGGTAATTAACTCCACTATTATTAACACTAGTGGACACTCTAGACTCCAGTCTCTTCAAATGAAAGATAGAGGAGGTTTGTTTCTGGATTCCAAACAGTACTTGGTAGTGCCAAATCTTAAAGCTGACTCCCTCAAAAGGCTGGTTATGTGGTGTGGTGACCAAACCAAACCAAACCAAACAAAAACCAACTTAATGGAACCTAGCCTCTTGTGATGTTGGACAGATTCCTTAAAGACTTTGCCTCAGTTTTCTTATCTATAAAACGGAGTCAATAAGAGTAGCTATATCACAATTTTTTAGATTAAATGAGCTAATCCACATAAAGTACTTTGAACACGATTGGCTATAGTAAGTTCTCTGTAAATCACTGTTGTTATTATGACTGCAAGACTCCTTCCTTTGACCCAAGCTCATTTGACTGCAACTAAAATCCTCTCCCTGCCTTCAGGTTCTATCTACTCTCTCATTAGCTGAATGAAATTCATGTCAAGAGGAGAGCAAGCCTAGCTGGAATTGTGAAGGCATGTCTGTTGCTTGAACCCCGTGAGAAAATACTACTTAAAAAAGGGACAAAGTCTAGGGGTGCCTGGGTGGTGTAGTCAGTTAAGCATCTGACTCTTGATTTCAGCTCAGGTCATGATATCATGGTTTGTGAGATTTAGCCCCGTGTCAGGCTCTACGCTGATAGCACTGGGCCAGCTTGGAATTCTGTCTCCCTCTTTCTCTCTCTGCTCCTCCCCGGCTCATCCTGCTCTCTCGCCCCCCACCCCCAAATAAATAAACTTTAAAGGGGGGGCAAAATCTACATGCTTGAGAGTGGTCATGCGCGCTCCCCCCCCCCCCAGAATAGTACCAGTGCCATAAGGTGTTCGCTCAATAGGGAGACCAATTTAGGGACTCCCATCAGAGCAGCATTGGAAGGCTCCTTTTTCCTTGGGAAAAAAATCAAGCATTCTCTCCAAAATCACACAGAGTGGGGTCATCCTAGATTTTGCCACACACACTGGGGGGCAGTGCTTCTGAAATACTGTGAGAGATGCAGGGAATTTTCTGGGGATTCTGCTTCCAGAAAATAGAGCATATTGTCTAATATAGTACACACCCGAGCTCTTCCACTGCTCAACTTTCCCCTGTCTAGCGTTGTAATGCCGGAAGTCACTGTGACCCTGAAAGGGAACAGCTCTTTATACAAGCATGATATAAGTTCTCTGCTACCGCATCTCTTAAAGCCTTGGGTTGTCCTTAAGCAATCAGAGAAAGTAGGTCCAATGCTTGGAAGAGTGATTCTTTCTTCAAAATAGGATACCTGTTGACTTGTGCAGAAGACAAAGGAGGAGGCAATGATTTGATTCGCTCAGGATTTCTCAGCTTAACATCATGGCAAGGTTCTCTTCATCGTTTTCCTATTGCCTTTCAAGTACAAGCTGACATACAAGCATTTGATTGGGTGTGAGAAATTAGAGAAGGGGGTTGAGTGTCAGAAGGCCCCCATAGTGGACAGGACACTTGGCCTCCAGTCTTGCCTCTGCGTTGGCCAGACCACCAGCTTTTAAAGCTTCAGTCTCTTTGGCCATTGGAAAGGATGAGTAAGGGCCCGAGGTTCCTACCCAGAGCAAAAAGACCATTTAAATCCAAAAGTCTGTTTATAGATGACTTTTAATCAGTCTAGTTAATTGTTTGTCTATTTTGCTGAGTTTTTCAAAGAACCAGCTTTTAGTTTCATTGACTTCTTTTTATCATTTTTCTAGTCTCTATTTCTTTAAATTTGCACTTTGTCTGTTTGTTTGTTTGTTTATTATTTGGGGGCACCTGGGTGGCTCAGTTGGTTAAACATCCAACTTGAGTTCAGGTCATGATCTCACAGTTAGTGGGTTCAAGCCCAGCATTGGGCTGTGTGCTGACAGCTCAGAGCCCTGGGCCTGCTTCAGATTCTGTGTCTCCTCTGTCTGCTCCTCCCCTGTTCATGCTTTGTCTCTGTCTCTCAAAAATAAAAATAAAAAACATTTAAAAATTTAAAAATAAACATTTTTATTTATGTTTTATTTTATTTTTTTTTTTATTTTAGAGAAGTCTGTGCCTTTATTGGTGGAACAGGTTATAGGGTGCTTACGTGGCTCAGTCAGACAAGTGTCCGACTCTTGGTTCAGCTTAGGTCATGATTTCATGGTTTGTGAGGTGGAGCCCCACATTGGGCTCCATGCTAATGGAGTGTGGACCCTGTTTGCGATTCTCTCTCTCCCACTCTTTCTGCCCCTCCCCTCTCCATCTCTCTGTCTCTCTCTCAAATTAAATAAAATTTAAAAGATAAAAAAAATTTATTGGTGAAACAGGCTACTTGAGAGAGATACAGAGGAGATGTAGGTGGCCCCGATGACAGGTCTGCCAGACTTCACAGGCTTGTAGATGATGGAGAACTTGTTCAGGTAGTGGCCAATCGTCTGGGGCTTGATTTCTACCTAGTTGAAGGTCTTGCCATTGTAGACATCCACAATGCTGCCACCATCTTGGGCAGGATGGACCATGTCCTACAGGTGCATCTTAGCCACCTCCAGCTTCCCTCTGTGGGAAGCCTCCTTCTTGGCCTTGCACAGGAGTTCAGTATCGAGTGCTCTTCCTTCACATACCTGGGCTGAGATGCCCATCTTTTCAGCGCTGCATCAGCTGCTTGTAGAGCATGTCCAGCAGCTGGTTGAGGTCTGCCTGGGTAGGTGGGCTTGTGGAAGGTAGGCTTCTCTTTCCGCTTCTCTTCTGCCATCTTGTCAGCTCTTCCTAAATTTCCATTTATATCATTAGTTCCCTCCTTCTGCTCACTTTTAGGTGTAGTGTGTTCTTTTTCCAGTATCTCAGGGTGGGAGATCAGATTGTTGGCTGGAGATCTTCCTCCTTAATATCAGCAGCCACAGCTATGAATTTCCCTTATAGCATTGCTATAGCTGAGTTCTATACATTTTGATATGTTGTGTGGTCATTTTCATTTTGCCTCAAATTATTTTTTCTAAGTTTTACTTATTTAACTAATCTCTACACACATCGTGGGGCTGAAACTCAAGACCCGGAGAACAAGAGTGTCGCACTCCTCCAACTGAGCCAGCCAAGCGACCCACCTCAAAGCATTTTTTTGATTTCTTCTTGATCCATTGGTTATATAGAATCGTGTTGTTTAATTTCCACATATTTGTGTGTTTCCCCAATTTTCTCCTGCTATTGATTTCTAATTTCATTACATCGTGATCAGAAAACATACTTTGTATTGTTTCTACCCTTTTTAACTTACTGAGGTTTGTTTTGTGGCTGCTGTAAGAAAACACCATAGATTGGGTAGTTTCAACAACAGAAATTTCTTTTCTCACCGTTCTGGAAGCTGGGAAGTCCAAGGTCAAAGTGCCAGCCCATTTCACTTTGGTGAGAGACCTCTTGCAGACTAGTGCCTTTTCTTTGTGTCCTCACATGGGAGAGAGACAGAGACAGAGACAGAGAAAGGGAGCTCTGGTGCTTCCTCGTTATAAAGACACTTATTCTATCAATCACTTGAAGTCTATAGTCAGCTTTAAAAGAATACTTCAACTGTGTGGGCCATATAGTGTCTCAGCTTGTAAGGATTGTTACACCTATCAAGTTAGGCATTCTTGTACAGCAGATAAATAATGAGATCAGTATTAATACTTTTTAAAAATGGACACATAGGGGCCTGGAGAAATTAGGAAGCCAGGATCACAATGAATGGGTGCCTGAGCAGGGCCAGCAGTCAAGTGTTTTAAGTGTGTCCAGTGTTACTTTTCCGTCAAACTAAACAGCTGTCCTTATGAACCAGTGAGGAGGCAGCAGATGTTCACATTGTGTGTGTGCATGTGTGTGTGACAGAGGGGGACGGACAGACATGGAGAGAAAGTGCACGGGCAATTGCAATGTTAAATTTCTGTTTATCCTAGAGCTATAGTCAGGTTTAATCATTCTTGGAATTCTGGTACATGAACAGGGTGTAGTTTTGGACTCATTATTTACACAACATTCTCTCCTCTCCCTCTTGCCTGAGGGAGAAAGGGGCTTTCTCTGGAGCCAGTAGAGACCTCCCTGCCTTATCCTTCTGAGCCGAAAGCCCACAAGCATGCCTGCTGCCTTCCCAGGACTGGATTTTGAATGTGAACTGGGGTGTCAGACTGATCATTAATAAGGCAGAGAAGCTGCACACAGCTTCTCTCTTCTGTGCTTCCTGCCTTCTCTCATTCTCACCTGGCTGTCGGCAAAGTGGACATTCAATCAATATTTATTGATTTGGTTTTGTTATGAGGCCAGGCTAAGTTATGCTGTAGTTAATCAACTAGTGACTTCAAGGAGAGATGGAGCTGACGTAGGGCCGTGCAGACTCCTGGAGTCTCTCTGAGAAAAATGTTAGATGAAGACCGAGGAAGGAAATAAGAGGCAGCCTGGCAGCACAGTGAGAGGGCCCCCGCCCCCCCCAACGCTGGTCCTGCTGCTGAGTCTCCTCCTGTCTTAAGGGAGCCACAGCCTCTGTCTCCCTGACTGTTTCGTGTGGGTGCTCCATGTAAGGGTCTCTAGGGCTTACTTCTGCTTTAACATTTTCTCTGCAACATACTTCATTCCTTTGCTTCCTTGCTTTTGCACTCGCACTCGGATTCAACATTTACAGAGCACATACTAAGTGCCGGGCACCAGGTAGACCAGAGGACGAGAGATGGGGACAGAGATGTAGAGATAAGAAATGAACCACTGCAGCCCTTGAACCCATCTTGCTGGTTGGAGAGAAAATGGGAGACATCCACATGGAAAACAAATACTGGGCAGGATTAGGTTAATAGCTCTTGGGGTAACTCCTCCACGCCTGCCTGTCCAGGAGACGCTGGCCTCAGGAAGCTGGGGAACTGAGGCAAAGCTGAGGGGAAGCTGGGAGGTGGGAGGACACAGCAGCCACTGGTGATAATTAGAAAATAACGGACATGATGGCTGTGTGTCTAGGTATTTTGGGTGGAGTACAGAAAGCACACGGAGGTATTTGTGCTATAGACTGTGGCCATCAAATCGGCTACCAGTGTTCTCTGATACCGGTTGCTGTGAAGAGCATGCATTTCCAGAGAGCAACAGAGCTCAGGTTGGTACAGAAAGAGGCCCATAGATCTCCTCGGACTGTACCCCTGGAAGAGCCTCAGTGAAGCCCACCTGAAAGCACATGGCATCACCTCAACTCCTCTTAGCTCCGCACCTGAAGACCACAGAGGCCACAAGCCAGATCAACCCATGTGTATGTCCAGTAGAGCTGGCATACAAGGCCAAAGCTAAAAAAGAAAATTAAAGAAATCCCAAGGGACTGAGAGCCTGAATAATCCTGCTGTCGTGCACAGGAGAGGTCCATAGCATCCCAGTTGGGCTATTGGATGATGGGACTCCAGGAATACATTCTCTTTACCTGTCTTCACATGTGGCCAAAGAAGGAGAAATCCCACGAAGATGTGTGCACACAGCCAGAAAGAGAGGCAATGTGGGTGTAATTAAAATTCCACAATGGCAGTAAAAATGGCAGCACAACTCAAATGATTGCTTACTGTATGCCAGACTCTGTGTTAGGCACTTTCTATACAGTATCTTACTTGGTTCTCAGTCCTATGAGATAGGTAGTATCATTGTCCCCATTTTTAGTAATGGGGAAAACAAGGCTTGGAGAATTTAAGCAAACAGTGCAATAAAATCCTGACAGGCTTAACTCCTAATGGCTCAATCTTAATCATTACCTGGTATTACACTTCTACTGGGTCTCTTTTACTGTAAGTGAAAATTAAGCCTCCGAACACACACCCTGGAACATTTTTCTTTTCCCATGGCTTGAGTTTTGATCTGAGTGTTTTTGTGTTTCTGAAACATTTGTGTTGGGTGTGTGGGTTTACTTTTGTGAGCTACCACAAATCCTTGATGGACGTAGGCACGTCGTAAAGCACAATTAAATAAAAAGGCGGCAGAACACACACAGAGATCATGGAAATCGTCTCCAGTCTCTGTCTGGTTATAACTGCTTGGGGTGGGGGCTGGGGGTGTTGTCTTCATGGCTGCCAGACAGAAGGTTATTTGAACTTGGCTGGCTATGAGAGCCAACAGAGTGAACTTGAAGAGAAAGATAAACATACAACAACTGTTCAAAGCTTCAGGTGTTATGATTGCTAATTGAGAAAGGCTCTAAATAATACCTGCTGGTGTGTAGGAATTTCACTCCCAGGGATTAGTGGCTCAGGTAACACTGCGATTCTGTGCCTTCAGATTCCCCCTTAAAGAAAATTTAAAATGCGGTGTCCCAGTCAATCAGGAGCGGGTATGCCTCAGAGTAACCCATGGCAGCTAAATAGCACCTTCATCTTTGAACTTCTTCGCTGGTACTCTTCATACATACACAGTCTCTCTCTCTCACACACAAACACAATGTCTCACACCCACATGCTGAGACTTACCACACACACCTCATGGTCACACACACATGCTCTGAGACACACACAAGAACACATGCTGTCTTATGCACACTGGCTCTCCAACATATCCGCGTGCAGAACACACACCAGATCACAGAGCACTCCTTCCTTCACACGCACTTTCTCACACACACACATTCCTACACACACACACACACACACACACACACACACACACACTTTATCTCTCTCTCTCTCTCTCTCTCACTTGCACAACATACTTCTGGCAAAGCCACTGCAGCTGCACTAACCTGCCCAAGTTCCTTTCCGGGCCCAGCCCAGTCAGCATTTTCCCAGGCCCAGGCTCACTTGTAGTCACCTTGCTGTCTTCCCTCAGAGCAGGGCCACACTGTCCCTGACCCCAAATCATGTATGTGTGAGGGACTGGAGGCTGCTGAAGTAGAGGAGGGTGGGGTTGAGCGAGCGGCAGTCCTGGAAGCCCCTCAGCTGACCTCCTCACGGGGACCACCCAGCAGCACAGCCCCATTCCTGCTTCTTCCTCTTCCGGTGACAGCTTGGGGTGGTGGACTGGGTTTCAGGAAACATACAGCCTGGGTCAAGTCCCCACTGGGAGGCCTTGGGCAAGTCTGGAAACCTCTGAGTCTCTCGATATTCCCTCAGCTGTAAAACGGAGTTAGTGTGTCACAGAGCTGTGGTGAGTAGCAAACCCCATGCTTGGTTCGGACTGCTATCTATTTGAGTGGGGGCTATTCACAGCGACTCTTCTGGCAGATGACATGTAAAATGTCTATCCTACTCACTCCTGACTCACACTGGCAAACTTCCCTGCCAAATGAGTCAGCTTTATGTTAACATTACTTCAAAAATTTTTTAAAACCAAAAGAGGCGCCAAAATGCTACGCCAATTACCATCACAAAAGACCATCTTTGTGCTGTTTCTAACAAATGAAAGCAGGAGGAGAAAACACGTTACAAACCTTTGGTCCTGCGTAAAAATTTCAAGAGTAAGTTTCCATTTCGAGTGACACAGGCCACCAACTTCGCATGTAATTTTGAAGGCCGAGAAACAATTCCCTCTTCCCTCCCAGTCTGCTCAGTTCTTCCCGGAAGTATTTAATGGTGCTAATTAAGTACTAATCCTAATAATAAAAATGTGACACACTGCAGTTTCCCAGTAGGGGTAAACCGCAGAGACAGAGAAGCTGCAGATACTGAATATAACATATCTCTTTTCACCATTTTTCTGAACATGGTGCCATTAAATATCTTCCCAGTGGCGAAGCAGGTTGTAAACGTCATTTCTTCACAGCTGCGATATCCCAGACACTATTTGGCATCTAATGTACTTTGTCTTTCTTCTGCCTTATAGCACTTACCACAATTGTAGTGATGTCAGTGTTGTTATAATCGATTTAATGCTGATCTCTCACTAGAGGACAAGCTACAGGAGGGGACAGGCCAGTCTGTGCTGTTCCCTGTTCTCTTGCTCAGGTCTAGTGTAGTGTCTGGCCCATGGCAATGCTTAGGAAATGCTCACTGAATGAATGGATGAGCTATAGTCCTTGCAGCAAAGTAGTGAGCTAGGCATTATATCTCCATTTTACAGATAAGGAAACGAATGCTTTAAAAAGTTAAGTGGCTTTCCAAGTAGATACTACTTTGTGTGTTGGGAACCCAATCAACGTCTGTTGACTCCAAATACATTTGCTCTCTTGCCTACCAAAGTGACTATTTATTTTATTTTATATATATATATATATATATATTTTATTTTAGGGAGAGAAAGTGTGAGTGGGGAAGAGAGGCAGAGGGAGGTAGAAAAGAGAGAGAATCCCAACCAGGCTCCATGTTCAGCTTGGATCCCAATGTGGGGCTCAATTCCAAGACCTATGATCATGACCTGACCCAAAATCAAGAGTTGGACGCCCAATTGTCTGAGCCACCCAGGCGCCCCTGAAGTGGCTATTTAATTAGAGCCTCTTCTGAGTTGCCTTAGTTGGGTTGTATAAACCCTGAAGAACAGTTGATAATAAACGTCTTCCTGGGTTTAGCTCCTTTAGCTGGCCTTTCATCTCCCTGATGGGTTATATTCTTACCTTTAACTTCTCAACTTATTTACTCTTTCCCATCCTGCCTTTGTTGTCAGCCCTTTTCTTTTTGCTTTGAGCAGAGGGTCCATCCCAAGACAATCCTAATTTACTTGTTCTTAGCTCTAGTCCCTTCCTCTGCCCCAGGATCCCCAAGGTAAATCTCACCACAGCTACCCCTCGTGATTAACAGCCGCCCTGACTCCCTGGTTAGAGCCAACAAGAACCTCCTTATTGCCAAGCCCAATAAACACTCCAGTGTTCTTACCCTTCTTGGATTTGCATCTGTATTTTCAACTAGTGCCTGCTCCTACTGGGAACCACTTGTGTTCCCCACTCCCACCCCTTCTCCTTGTGAGCCCTTCTTCCTCTAACTTCTTCGCAAATGGTGGTGTTCCAGGGTTCCCATTTCATCCTACTTAATCTCCCTGGAGCACCTCATCTACTTGCCCATGGCTTTGATATCATCTTTATCCAGAGATTCACAATGTTAGTGGGCAAGAGGATAATCTGAAGGAGACGGCAAATCATCCTAAGTGCTGATTTGTCAGGGCAGGGCAGGAGGCTACATTGAGATGATTCAGTGCAGGTTGTTCTCAGTTCTCAGACCACAGGATGAAACCCTGTGCTATCAGTTAATATTTCCCAATATCATGCCCTTCCAAGCTCTGGACTATGTAGTTGGCTTGATGTCTCCTTGGCTGTGGTGGTCATAGCAGTATGCTGCCCAGATCCCCCTTCAGGGAATACTTTTTGCCCCTGCTGCAGGGACTGCTGTTTGTATCCAGCTTTCAGCTGTCTACCCCTTCCAGCATTGCCTCAGCTGGAGAGACCCTCCTGGTCCAAGGTCACACTGCTTCTCAGGCAGCCACATCCAGTCACTTATCAGTGTGGGATATGAAGCCTCCGCCATCTTGGCCCAACTTGGAACAGCTCTGAAAGGCCATCTTAGTTCTTTTTTTTTTTTTTTTAAGTTTATTTTTATTTATTTTTAGAGAGAGAGCAAGTGGGGAAGGGCAGAGAGAGAGAGAGAGGGAGACAGAATCCCAAGCAGGCTCCTTGCTGTCAGTGCAGAGCCTGATATGAGGCTCAAACTCAGGAACCATTAGATCATGACCTGAGCCAAAATCAAAAGTTGGATGCTTAACCAACTGAGCCACCCAGGTGCCCCATGACCATCCTAGATCTAAAGTACCTTGAGAGGCGAACTGATGGGCTGGTTATCTAATGCTATGTAACAAACCACCCCAAAGTGTAATTTTAAGATAATGGCAACACTTACTTTGCACATGAATCTGCAGTCTGGTCTGGGCTCCAAGTTGAAGAAGGGACAAAAAAGATTCTTCGTCTCTGCTTCTCTCAGCATTTTCTGGGGTAGCTTGGAGGTTGGGGCTGGGTACATTTAAAAGCGCACCCAATCACTCATGTGTCTAGCACCTGGACTGGGCATGCTCAAACTGCAGAGAGCTAGACCACTGGCCTCCTCGGACATCTCTCTCTACCTCTACATGATTTCTCTACATTCTTTTTCCAGCATGGACACTTTAGGGAAGCCAAACTTCATACTTGTTGACTCAGGGCTCCTAAAATGGATATGGTGAGAGAGAAAGCCAGGCAGAAGCCATGTTACCTTTTATACCTAGCCTTAGAAGTCACACAGCATCATTCTGGTCAAGCAGTTTAAAAGTCCCCCCCAAGTTAAAGAATATAGACATAGACCCCACCTCTCCATGGAGGAGCTTCGAGCTCACCATAATAAGAACATGTGGGATGGGACACACATTGGTGTGGCCATGTTTGGAAAATATACTTCGCCTAATAACAAAGCTGTTATAAGGCCCGCCCTGAAGTCAGATCTCTCCTTCTGCCTACTCTTGTTTCTCTGTGTTGCGATCAAGAGCACACCCTAAGGAATACCCTGTTCATCAAACTGGGTCTCAGAGCCTATTTCCCAGGAACTGAGCCTGCAAGCCTAGCCCCCCAAAACCATCTTGCCCTGTTGTATTCCACCCCATCATCTCCTCCTCTCTGTGCTTTAACTCAATGAATGGCCCCACCTCTGTCTAGCATCAGCCCTTTCCCTCAGACACTCTCCATATCTGTCTCTCTGGGACACCATTGGCACATGTCCATTTTTCTTCTTTCCCCGGCCTTGTCCAAGCCACCCCATCTCTGACTCCAATCTGCACAATAGTCCCTAACTAGTCTTCCGTGCTTGCTGGGAGCCACACTGGTCTCGCTGGATGACAGTCACAGCGAGGAAATGGTAGCATTTGCACAGCTCCTGCCATGAGAAATGAAAACTGGTATCTCCTTCTGCTACTACTGGCTCATGTTGGAAATGAGGCTGCTGGTATTGACCAGGCCTCACAATATTCCAGATCAGACCAATATTCCCCACACAGATTGCTCATAAGGAAAAGCATATTCCTGCCTTTTCCAAAGAGATTTCAGATGAAAACATTGTGGATGATTGTTAAAAGGCTCTTCCTAACGGCCTTGCAGATCCAAGACTTACATAATAAAGGGGGCTTGAGTCTAGCCCTGAGACAAAGAGCCTAATTTAGAGTTAAGGGCAGGAGCTGTGCAAACGCTGCCATTTCCTTGCTGTGACTGTCATCCAGCGAGGCCAGTGCGGCTCCCAGCACGTGCTCCCTCTTGCCTCCCTATAGCATCAACTCTTAACTTGCTGCCAGAATTATCTAAGTCTCATATTTGATTATTTTGTGTGATAATGCCCAGACTTCTTAACTTGGTCCACAATGCCCTTTGTAACCAGACTTTGGCTTCCTCTGGAAGTTTCTATCCCTGCCCATCACACTCACTCACTCTGGTGAGTTTCTTTCAGCTCCTTTGTTATGTTATGAGCATGGTAAAATCTCTCTACCCTTTCAGGGATGTTCCTCTTGGTGGACAGCACCTTCTTCCACATCCCAGATCATCCTATGTATTTATCTTTCAGATTTTGCTCCAAATTTCAGTTCCTCCAGAAAGCCCTTCCTGACCCCTAGACTGGGTGAGGGGCCCTTATCTGAGCTCCTGAAGTGCCCCTCCCACCACTGCACAGCCACACTTCATGGAAATCACCTTGTGACCACCTTTCCTGGAGTCTGGAAGTTCCACCAGGGCAGTGACATTGTCATCTGGCTCACCAATGTAGCCAGGACACTTAGACCAGTGTGTGGCACATAGTGGACACTCAGATAGGCTGCCATGTACAACAGAGCAGGCTGTGCACTGGTCAACTCCAAGGAGCAACATATGCATAAACTGTGCTGTGACACATCCCCTAGAATTATGCAGTATGCCCCCTAAGCACACACAGTGGCCCAGCCAAAAAGTTTTAATTGTATAATCAAAAGAATAAATGAATTATGCTATCTTTGGTGCTCTCTGTTAGCCATGAAATTAATGTTTGGCAAAAGGAAAATTATCTGATTTCAGCTGTCTCTTTTCAAATGCCAAAGAACAGAACTTTTCAACTAGAGAAGAGAAAGAAAAAGCCTAAAATGCAGTTTCTCAATCCTGGATGCGCATTAGAATTACTTGGGAAGCGCTGGAAAAATACAGATGCCTGGGCATCACCACAGACCCAATAGAAGCTCTGGAGGTGGGGTCCAGTGGGATTTTCTTTTTACTTTTCCCCAGGTGTCTTTCTTGTCCAGCCAAGGTTGAGAGCCTCTGGCCTAAAGAGCATCCAAGCACATCCAAGGAGCTTAAAAAAAACCCACCAGAAATCATTAACCTTGCTCTCAAACACCTCACTCAGGAGCCACAGGGCTGAGCACCCAAGTTTAAAATCTTTTGGGGTTAAATGTACTTCTTCTCTGGGCTTTGGACCTCAGATGCAGAGCTGAGTTTGTCATATCCATCCATTCACAGTACATTGTCTTCATTGGGCCATGCAAGGCCCTCTCTTGTTTAACTTATTCCCTTTTACTCCATTCTCCTTTAAGTTTCTCACCCCCTCCCCCACAGGCAACCATCGTAATACACTAGATGCATATACAATGTACACTTCTGTTCGTATGCATTCTTGTCAAAATGTGTTTTGCTGCTTTCAATACCTGTCCTTTTTTATGTCAATGCATTGTGCTCCAGCCTTGTTCTGATAGTTCATCTTTCAGTCCATCCATGTTTCTCTCCATCCAGTCTTTTGTTCCTGTGAATATTCCAGTCTGTGCTTCCAACACATTTTCCCCATCCGCACCCCCAGTGGTATTCACTCACATTGCCTCCAGCTCCCAAACACCATGGCACTGCAAGAGTCATCCTTGTATATGTCCCCTTGAATACCTGCAGGGAAATTTGTCTGGGGTACGTTACCCTCTCTGGTTTATTAGCTATGTCTTTTAGGTCTCATCACGTACATGTTTTTGTGTAAGGAACACTTCTATTCCAATGTACCAAAAAGAAAAATCCAAGTGATTTGTATAATATGTTGACTATAATAATGGGGCCTAAACAATATGTGCAAGTGGTGGTAAGAAAACAATGTAACACATTCCTAATGCCACAAGTAGAACTGGGAATCGTGGCATCTCAGTGTCATTTAATCCTGATGCTCTGATGCTGGATTTTAGTAAAGGAGGTAGTCTCCGGGAGGGACAACTGGATCACCTTAAATGAAACCTCCATGAAATGTAAGCATTTCCTGGATTGTTCCAAAATCTCACTGAGTTAGACTTCTGACTCCTATGGATGTTTAGCTGAACCTCTTACAGGTTCAAAAGCAGCAAACACCAAATCCAGAAATTAGGTGGTATGCATTGAACCTAACCTCTATTGACAAAACTAGGCAGAATCAGATATGCTAGTTTGGGAAAGAATGAAATGTTGCCAAAACTCTATTTGTTATAATCAGCATTTTAAGCTGAATAGAATGTTTCGAGGAGACCCTGCAACATTTAATGGGCAAATATTCTGAGTGGTAGCGGTTCACTGAAAATCCTTTGTCTGATTGCTGTGTTATGAATGCGCTCATGCCCCTGAGATTTCCAAACCAAGTATTTGTGTTTCAAAGCAGGTGTTACTTCAGCAGAAGCAGTAGGTTAATCCCGAGGCTTCTGACAGCTTCTCTGCTCACCAGGAAGGCTCAACAGTTACTGAGCATTTACTCTCTAGCTGGTAGAGGATAGTGGTTAATATCTCAGGCCACTTAGTAGTTCTGTCTCTTAGGGTAAGACAATCAGCCTTTCTGTGTCTCATTTTCCTCACTCGAACAACAGGATGGTGTCAGGACACGCCTTTTTGTGGTGGCGGCAGGATTAGAGGATACCATACATAAGGCACTTTGCAAATACTAAGTCTCACGGTATCATAAGCCCTGAAGATACCCAGCAAGTATCCTTGTAATGATTTGTTCGGGCATCCCGGGCAGAGCTGGGACATTTCAAGTCCAAGTGATTTCTTTAAATTAATTTATTTAATGGGGCTGCCCTTTGCTGGCTAATCCCATGGCATAGTCTCTTCTGCTCTCAGACTTCCTGTGTCCCCAGGTAACCAAGCCTCACAAACTTTCTTCACTCATCCATTGCTGTAGACAGCTCGCACTTCCGTGTGCACTGGTTTGGTCAACCCAATTAGATTAAAATTGGAGGGAAGTAAGAGAGAAGCAAACCAAGAAACAGACTCTTAACTATAGAGAACAAACTGATGGTCCCCAGAGCGGGGGGGGGGGGGGGGGGGGGGTGGGGTGGATAGGTGAAACAGATGATGGGGATTAGGAGGGCACTTGTGAGGAGCACCAGGTGGTGTACAGAAGTGCTAAATTACTACATCATACGCTTGAAACTAGTCTTACACTGTATGTTAACTAACTGGACTTTAAATAAAACGTTTTTTAAAGTAAAAATAAAGTAAAAAAATAATAAAATTGGAGGGAAGTGATGATGTCGTCTCAGAAAGCCCTTGGCAAGTTCAAGGATGCACGATAGGCTGCTAGAGTGCTTCTTTTCGAATTTTGCTCACATAAGAATTGTACTTTCTCTTTTTAATGTTTATTTCTGGGAGAGAAGGAGAGAGAGAGCACTGGTGCAGGAGGAGCAGGGAGAGAGGGAGAGAGAGAATCCCAAACAGGCTCCACGCTCAGCACAGAGCCCAACACAGAGCTTGATTTCATGAACCACGAGAACATGACCTGAACCCAATCAAGAGTCAGTCACTTAACCAACTGAACCACCCAGGTGCCCCTGTACTTTCTTAATATAGCTAATAAATATAATAATACAACCCGAACAATGTAGCTATTCCTTCCCTCTTCCTGAAAGAAGTTAGGCTAGTGTCTTTCTGCAGACAGCTTTAGCCAGTTACTCCATTGGATGGTCCCTTTTTCCCCAAAGCTCCCGACAGGGTCAGCACTGATTTGCTTTGAACACAAATGGATCTGCAGTCCTATGACTTTTTCCATGGAAGGACTTCCTGTTGAAGTAAGTGAGCAGCACAAATCCTGTTTCGTGTGTGTGAATATGTGTGCATGTGTGTGTGTTTCAGCCTCGCAGGGCTCACATGCCATTGCAGGCCATTATCATTCATTATTATGAAACATTATTACCTTCTGCAGGTAGGAGGTTGGATGCGTTTCAGTTGCTTCACTCAGCCACTAATTGATTCACGTAGTTTTCTGACATTCAAGTTTAAACGTATTTCTTCCATAAACAGGAGCAATACTTTCCATTTGGAGATATAGCCTGCACATTCTTTTACGACGCTCACTCATAAAGCACAAGCTGATTTCTGCAGACCTTTTGTAAAGAATGTTTCCTCATCTGGTGTGATTGTTTTCTTTAGCTGACTCAATGGAAGCTACTGATGACATGGTGGGTTTTAGTTCTATATTTTTACATTCAAGGAATTTTTTTCTTAAATTTTAAAAAAGTTTATTTATTTATTTTGAGAGGGGGAGGGCCGAGAGAGAGGGAGAGAGAGAATCCCAAGCAGGTGCCATGCTCAGAGCAGAGCCCCATGCAGGGCCCGGCCCCACGAGTGTGAGATCATGACCTAAACTAAAATCAAGAGTCAGTTGCTTAACCAACCGAGCCACCCAGGTGCTCCCTAAGGAATTTTTATAAGCACCGTAACTACCTTTCTCTTCTTAACTTCAGTATTTATTTTTTTAATATTTATTTTAATTAATTAATTGTTTTGAGGGAGAAAAAGACAGAGCACGAGTGGGGGAGGGGCAGAGAAAAAGGGAGACACAGAATCTGAAGGAGGCTCCAGGCTCTGAGCTGCCAGGACATGGAGCTTGAACCCATGGACCGCAAGATTATGACCTGAGCCAAAGTTGGACACCGAACTGACTGAGACACCCAGGGGTCCCAATATTAATTTCTATTTTATTTCATTATGTTGCACCTTACCTCATCTCAGAAAAGATTTATGATGGCTAGGTTAAGAAAAACATTCCTTTCTCACATCATTTGTTTAGTAAATCTTGCTTCGTTCTCTAAGTTTTGAACTGATGATCTTCATTCTTTCACCATCTTGAATCCCAGCCCTTGGAGCGGAAACCAGAGGTCCAACAGGCAAGGGCTCTGGGGCAAAGCGAACAGGATGGGAAGGAGCCAAAGCCACTGGATGTGACTCCCTTCACACTTAGAGTCTTAATTGTCTGCTCCTGTTCATATTTATTTCCAATCAAAGCCCGTGGCTAAACCATGTTGACTCTCATTCTCTGTAAGGGAAGGAAGCCAGATCAGTTGATGTCGTCATGTCCTTCTTGTCATCAACTCAGACATTGAATCCTCAAGCCCTCTTGGGAGTACCCAGGTGAGACATCAGAAAGCACTTGGTTCACACTATTTGCCTTCCCATGCTGGTTAAAGCAGTTCAGATTCAAGCTCTCCCTCCGCCATGTCTCTAACCACCACCAGTACCGGGACAGATGGTTTCTTCTGCATCAAATTTAGTTTGTCTGTGAGCTCAGGAGCACTGGGCATCTCTGGAAGGGAAGGGTGCTGGCATTCTTGCGTCCCCCCCCCCCCACCTCCCAGAGCCCCTCCACGTGTCATCCTCCCCCTGGCTCTTCCTCCTAGTCTCTGGGTGGTCTCTTCTCTCTGGCCACTCTGGCCACTCCTTACCTCTCAGCCTTTGGAGGACTGCCTTTCAGACCTCATTCCCTCTTAAAACTTTCTAATCGCTAGTGTCTAACCCAAAATAAAAATGTGCGTCTGTACCCAAAATCCTATGTATGAATGTATGTGTGTATGTATGTGTTTATTTTAAGTAGGCCCCACACCCAACTTGGGGCTTGAACTCACCATCCTGAGATCAAGAGTCCCATGTTCTACCGACTGAGCCAGACAAGCACCATCCCCCCACCCCCCACTTTTACAGAATGTGGCTGTAAAGGTGTCTCTTAAATACGTGAGTAAAAATGACTAATCTAGGGGTGCCTGGAGGGCTCAGTCAGTTGAATGTCTAACTCTTGATTTGGCTTAGGTCGTGATTCCAGGGTCATGGGATTGAGCCCCAAGACCAGCTCTATGCTGAGCAAGGGGCCTGCTTAGGATTCTCTCTCTCTCCCTCTGCCCTTCCCCCACCCCTCACCACTGCTTGAGCACTCTCTTTCTCTCTCTAAAATAAAAAAAATAAAAATTTTTTAAATAAAATTGACTAGGCTAGTGTGGCTCAAACAGCAGCTGCTCCCAGAGGACCCAGACGCCTTCCTTTGAAAGGTCACATGTTCACTTGAATTTGAATTTGAGACTCACGAGAATCTCTTGATCTCCTTCATTATTGCTTCAGAGCCTCATTAACTAATTATTTGACCCCTGACTCATTTAATTACAGAGTGAATTGAGTATTCTTGGGACAGCTTCTTGTAGAAGTTAAAAGCATAGGCCTCAGTGACATAGATCTGGATTAACACAGACTCTGTCTCTGTCTCAGTTGGCTGACTGTAGGCGAGTTGTTTCATGTCTTGAAACTCGGTTTCTTTGTCTGTTAAGTGGGCATGGTCACACCTGTGTGGTCCTACAGATTACATGAGAAAACACATACTGAACAGCCCATTGAAGAGTCTGTGATAGTGACTGGGATGGAGCATCTGCCTGTTATTGTACTGGCGAGAGCTTGAGAGGTTGTTCAAACCGGTTTGGTAGAGTGTAGACATTGCTGAAGACAGTGATGCATAGGGATGGACAGGGGTTAGGCAGGGAGGGTGTCCCAGGAAGAGGGAACAGTAGGTGTGGTGTGCTCCAGGTTCAAGATGGGGAGTGGCCAGGAGTGAGGCTGGAATGAGAACTCTTAGCTAGACCATCAAAGGCCACATAAACCATTCTTAGAAGCTCATTTAGGATGCTGTTGCATTAATTCAAATGCAAAACCTCAGTGCTCTAAGTGGCAGAGCAATGAGAATGTGGAGCAGTCAATAGATTTGAGAGATTTAGGGAGTAAAATGGAAAGGATTTGGTGATTCAGTGGATGTTCTGGGCTCAGTCAGCCAGAATTCAACTGTTTGTGTAGCACACCATCTGTTCCAGGTAGGACCTTGACTGATTTACTTCCTTATCAACCCCTGGGCCAAATGTCCAGCAAACCTCCTCGTCCACCCCAGCCAGAGGTCAGGCTGCTGTTACTGGGGACAGGGCTCTGGCCCTGCCCTGTGGAGTGTGCTTGGGGTAGCCCCGGGCCATTCTGATTTTAGAAAAGGCAGAGCTTTAACGAGAGCTGTCAACACTTGAGGATTTGGGAGCTGATTACCCTGTTAGTAGATTCGCTCAGGCTTTAGACTCCTTTCTCTGAAAGCCTGCTTTGTGATCAGTGTGGTGACCTAAAGAAAGGGTCAGGGAGGGACAGGCACCCAATATCATTACTGCCATGTTGTCATTTAGACGAGCTATAGCCAACAGAGGAAGACGAGGGTAGAGAAGTTCCCAGGCCATGATCGGGAATTCCCTCTCCTTCAGGGTGCCTTTTCTAATCACGCTTTGGAGTCTTTGATGCTAAAATCTGTTTTACACCCCCCCTCACTTACCAACAAATGACCAGTAGAAGCAGCGAGAAGTACGAGGGACGGCAGTGGAAGAAGCCTGGAATTGAAGGCAGCGCGTGGACCATCAAAGGCTGCTATGATGTGTGAGAAGCCCCCTTTCACAGTGTTGGAGACCAGCAAATAAAGAACTCCGAGTTATTCTGAAGTTACTTTTTGATCATCAGAACTACCATTCTGTAACTGGGCCTATTAAAACTATTTTAATAAGTTTTATGGCAGTCACAGCAACAAATATAGCTGATATTAAATGCATAACGTGTGGAGCCTCATACCAGGCAGAGAACGCTATCTTATTTCTCCCACACAGTGAGGCCATGTCTTAAGTAGGACATCGTTCCCATCATGCAGTGAAGAAAGCTCAGGAAGCCCACACAACTGATTGGGTGGTCCACAGCCCATACGTGGTAGAGGGAAGTGGGGAAGAGTATGAAAATCAGGATGTGTGGCCTTTGATGGAAGCTGACAGCTGAACAATAAATTATGTGTGGAAAGTTTTGTGTTTGGTAATGAGAAGAAGACAATGCTAATCAGGTATGTTGTGTAAATACTGTGTAATCTGTATTTTAAAGCAACCACATAGTGGTCTACACATTCCCGAAGGTCTTCACAAGGAGACAAAGTGCTCGCTCATCCAGTTTGAGCTCTGAAGGCACCTTCCGTCCATATAACCCTTTTGTGTGTGTGTGTCTGGGGGGTGGGGGAGAGGTGGTGTGGGAATAGGTCGTGGCACCACAGCATAGAGCAGCCCTCAGGAGTTAATGGCACCCAGGGACCAAGCCAGGCAGGCTTCTGGTTGGAGTCCATCTCCTTGAGCCCATGCACTGTACACTGTGCCTTTCTGAAATGCTCAACCCATGAGAAGGATGCTAAACAGGCCTGCAGACCGCCCGACTCCACCATGCCAGAGCCTCAAGGAAGTTTCTCTACTGAGAGCCGGCCCTGCAGGTTTGGCTCTGGCAGACAAGTCTGAGCTGGATGAACGAGCAGGAAGTGCCAGACCCGGCTCCGCATGCAGGGATCCTCAGCTCTTTGTAGAATAACCTGTCCAGCCCAAGAGGAGAACCTCCCACCGCCTCCCCCTTCCCCGCTGCCCCATCCCCAGCAAACGAGCCCGACAGCACCACCCATCTCAGAAGAGAGAGCTTGTGTTCTTTGCTGGGATTTTTGACATTCCTTAATTGGATCTGCCTTGAGAGGGAGCATCTTTCGATGTCACTTTTCTGGCAGTGATTCTGCTAGCCCACAGTGTTCGCTAACTCCCACGGTCCCTTAAGTGCAAAGCCTGGCTAACTGAGGGACATCTGGTGACTCATACTCTTTCTCGAGCCTTTAGATTCTTTATCTGTAAAACGAAGCATTTGGATTCAGTGCGCCTGTAGCTTTGGGTCTGAATTCATTACCAGCAGAGTAAAAAGGATAGTCTGTACTACCAAAGCACTCGAAATAAGCACCTCTCCCAATTAAGGACTGCACCCATGAGGTGAGATACAGAGGCAGAGATGGGTGTCCTGTACTCTATCCAGGTTTCCCAAGAGGGGAAACCCATGCTTGAGGAAAGTCCCCAGACCTCGTAACCCAATCAAGATGGCCTCAACCTGGTCCAGTGCCCAAGCCTCCCACCCAGCCCCAAATAGTGAGGATAAAGAGGCATTGACATTCCTTTGACATGATCCCCCTACTTTGACTGCAACTGGAAGAGGCCTTAGAGCCTGTGTCGCCTCCTTCTACTCTTTACTGGGGAGAGAGGAAGTTAAGGCTCGAATAGTTCCTGTGACTTATGCAAGGTCTCATAAGCAGCAAGTTTGAGGCTGAGGCCGATAGGGCACATTCTCAGCTGCCAGCCCAGGGCCAGAAAAGAGAGGAAAGGAGTTTTCACCTGGGAGCCACCTCCACTTTTTAATCCACCCTAGGGAATTCACTTGCCATTTGGTCGGGGTGGACAGCCTGTGATTTCTATGAGTGATTTAGGGCTAGTGGATTTCATTTCAGGAGCTCTGCTGCCCTGATCTTTGCCTTCTGGTCAGTTTGAATTACCATGGTGTGCTAGTCCAGAAACCCCTAACACTACGTGATCAGCTTTACCATCCATGGTGAGGGGAGAGAAAAGAAACTATGTGCCCGTTAAAAAGTCATCATTTGGATTTAAATCAGCCCTGGTTGAAATAATCAAGGGAATCAGGGTAACTATAGAGAGGTCAAAGGTTTGCAGGTTTAGGGTTTCGTGGGAACATGCGCGTGTTTGGACCAGACCCAAGTGCCTGGTTGACCTGTTTGACAGGTAACAATTAGAGAGTAGGAGCTTGCCTGGCTGGAATGTGGCTGCAGAGGCCGGCAGAAGGATCTGGTTTACCTGCTCAGCAAGTGGGGCCTGCCGAGGCCGACAGGCATGTGCACGCACAGCATTCCAGAGAATCGGTTTTCTTTTAAAGACACAGCGATGGCTCCGGGGCACAAAAGGGTTGGGTTGAGCCCTGGCTGGAAGCCGTTAGCTATTTGCAAGGTAAAGAGGCAAAATAAATAGTTCCCTCTAGACAGCTCCAGGAAGAAACTGTAAAGACATTCAGGACTCTTTTTTTTTTTTTTTTTTTAATGTCTAAGATGAATATGTGCTTCTTGTCTCAAGACCTGAGAAACTCCAGACTGGTAGAAAGTAGAAAATGCCAAAGATAATAGAACTGAAAAGTCCTTCCTCTGTCCCTCCCATGCCTCCCCCCCCCACCTTTTTCTTTTTAAAGAGGCTATAATATTATTAAGAGCAAAAGATAGGCTCCTTGAAGGTTGCTGTCTGGGTTGAGACAGTCTAGTAATGTTAGCTACTTTTATTAGCATAGTTACAGAAGACACCAGAAAAGTAAACTTCCAGATTTTGTCCCTCAATAAATTGTACATAATCCTTATATTCTGAAAGTTAAAAATACTGTTCTGGTAAAACATAATTAAAGAAAGTAGTTTTGTGGTTAAAATAATAGAAGATTAGGACAAAATTAGATACATAATATATACAGTATAATGGAGAGTCTACATATAGACCCACCATGCATCACATGGCTTCCTTTTGATTCCAAGGGGTTTTTGGTATATCACTTTAACTTCCCGGTATCACATTCATCTTTGATGAGAAGGGAGAGAATCAAGTCAAGGGAGATTAGGACCTGAAAATTGATTGCAATGTTATAGGGTACATGGCTGAAACAAAAGCAAAACTCTGAAAATTTCTAAGTAATTTTTAAAAATTTACCAAGTTAGGGGCGCCTGGATGACTCAGTCGGTTAAGCGTCTGACTCTTGATTTTGGCTCAGGTCATGATCTCACGGTTCGTGAATTCGAGCCCCGCGTCCCCAGCCGGCTCAGCACTGATAGTGTAGAGCCTACTTGGGATTCTCTCTCTCTTCCTCTCTCTCTGTCCCCCACTCTTTCTCTCTCTCTTTCAAAACAAATAAATAAACTTAAAAAAATTTTTTTTACCATGTTAGTTTTCTTTAAGACAAAACCCAAAACCTCCCCTTCTTTCACATTGTCTCTCTTTGTTGCAGAAATTATTTAAGTCACCTCCAAGTAAATCATAGGTGCTTCCCCTTCCTCTGTGTGTTCCCAGAGCTCTGAAGTCCATCACTGGGTGCACATCACTCAAGTCCTGTTAGTGAGATGGGAAGGCAGGGGAGAATTGGCAGCCGGTGATTACACAGAAAGAGCCTTGCCAGTTCAAAGAGTTAATTATAGTGAAGCAGAGGATCTTAAAATTCAATTGGCAGAAACAAACAAGCAAACAAAACCTTAGCTGCCTCATTGTTGACTATTGCTGGTGGTAACACAGCTGCAAATGTGGCAATTTAACTCTTTGGGTATCTGTGTAATGTGAGAATTATGGTGTACAGACCGTGTACCAGGACTGATCCAAAGTCGGTGGTAATGATATTGAAGAGTCAGAGCAATCACAGCTCTCAGTTAGTGAGCTCTTCTTGTGGGGAATGTGCTCCACTGAACGGTCCACATTTTCTCATTTAGTCTCATTTAGATCTCAACAATCCTGAGATCATTATGATCTCCATGTTATAGACAAGACCGAGGCACAGAGACGGTCCAGAACTTGCGTAAGATCACACGTGGTTAAGTGCAGAGCTGGGACCTGAATGTAGGCAGTTTGCTCATTCATTCCTTCCGCTTTGCATTCTTGTTCTGAGATGGGCACAGTGACAGGGTCCACAGGACCATGATGAAGTCTTAGAGTTGGTCCTCTGTGAACAAATTCGAAGCCACAGAGTCTAGTTATTATTTGTGACTCCAACACTGATTCTCTTAACTATCCCCTGGACGACCCCTGACTGGTACACACTCTTTAAAGTTTGCAGTTGTCAGGGTGCCTGGATGGGTCTGTCAGCTGAACGCCGGACTTTTGATTTTGCCTCAGGTCATGATCGGGTCCTGGGATTGAGCTCTGCATTGGGTTTCGTACTGAGTGTGGAGCCTGCTTAATATTCTCACTCTCCCATAGTCCCTCTACCCTGCTCTTGCATGCTCTCTCTCTCTCTGAAAATACATACATACATACATACATACGTACATACATACATATATAAGTTTGCATTTGTTCCTGAAACCACTGATCACCAAACCAGAGACCACTACCTTCATACCCACCATTTTCTAGCCATACTGAGCAGTGTCTCAGTGCAGTAAAGGTGATGGCCAATTTCTAGGGCAATACGTGTATACTCCACACCTACTTTGTTTTATTTGCCTAATTAGTTATGGGAGCTGTAAATCCAAGTTTGAAAGTCTTGTGAGCAGAGCTTACTATGGGTGTGATAAGCCATTTTAATTTCTAAGTATTCTATCAATAACAAATACCGGTGGGGTGCCTGGCTCACGCAGTTGGTGGAGTATGCAGCTCTTGATCTCGAGGTTGTGGATTCGAGCCCCATGTTGAGTGAAGAGACTACTTAAAACAATGTTAAAAAAAAAAAAAAGAAAGAAGACAATATTTGCATGTTGGTTTTTATCCCTTAATAATTAGAACTTGGTCTTCATGGATTTTGATATAATGACTGCTTCCTGAGAATCCTCCCCCCCAAAAAAGGAAAACTAAGTTAGCTTGCACTTAACCTACCCAAAGGAAAGTACCATAGTTTCCTTAACCTATAGCATTGCACATTTTCCCACAAGGTTGTTTTTATTTCCCAACTGATATTTTCTTCTGGTAGTGTCTATAAACTCCGACCTTTGTGCTCTTTGACCAATCTGTCTTTCGTGTGCCTTTAAGCAAACTCTGAAGGACAGACATGGTTTCTCTGACAGACATGGTTTCTCTGGCAATGACCCACTTTCAGTGGCCATGGAAAGGCTGAATGGCCACTTTCTTGGGACAGAGTAATAATAATAAACGGTAATAGTAGTAAGTATACCAAGGACCTACTATGGGGTAGTCACTGTGCCAAATACTCTACATGCACTGTCTCATTGAATAATTACAGCATCTATAGGTTTGTATAATGATTACAGGTATCAGGAAAAGAGGCCTACCCATAAAACATAAATAACTTACCTGAGGTCATATAACTAATTCATGGCAATGCTAATGAAGAATTAGGCTCATTAGGCACTAGAGTCTGTATCAGGCAGAAAGTGAAAGCAAATGACCATTTGGTCTTTAAGGTTCTGTAGGTCCAGGATGCTCTTCTCTACTCTGCTTTGAACAACGCATATCAGAAGTGTTACCCTTGAGTTCCTCTGGCCCCCATGCTTTAAGTGGGAAGAGAAAGAAATCTGAAGCAGGTTTTAAGGAGAACCACCAGTGGAGAAGATACTCAAACCCTATCATGTGAGGACAAGCTTACGGGACCGGAAATATTTATAGCCAGATTTGAGGAGACCAGGACTGGAGAGTTGGGGCAGCATGGGGAGGAGGGTATGCTAATTGCCTTCAAATAACTGAAGGACTGTCAGATGCTAGAAAGAATAGGTTGGTGCTGAGTGGATCCAGGTTGTAAACTCAGGACCAGTAAGGAGAGGTTGGAGGGAAACAGGTGTTGATCCTATACAAGGACAAGTTTGTTATTCCTCAGACTAGAAAGTGGTGGAAAGACTGTTTGAATGCCAATTCCAACTGTGGTAGGCATCTGTTGTTTTGCTTTCCAGAGTCCATTTCTCTTTATTCTAAAAGCAATAGCCTGACTTCTTTTGGGGAAATGACATTTCCCCATTAACAGCAGTCTTGGTGGGACAGTCAATCAAGTTGTACCACTCACACTTGGCCCAGAGTTGAGCATGTGCCCCAAGTTGGCGCAGTCATATTCTTTTTCCCAGGATGCTATCTTGAACTGAGTTAAGGGTGGAAAACAACTGGAGCTGATTCTTCCCTGAACAGCACCCTGACTAATGATCGCACCAAAATACTCACTATGTTTTATGTAGTAAGCCTCTCCTTCAAGCTATGTCTACTCACCATTTGCTTTCAGTCTTTAAGTAGAATCATCAAGGATTGTATCTCCAACCTAAATTCCTTATGATGCAGTTTGCAATTCCATGCATTACTCCTATCTTCCCAATAAATTCTATTTTTACTTAAGTTAATAGGAATTTTTTCAATGTGAGCAAAAAGTTTAACTGATACAACCATTAACTAGATGTGTGGCTGTAATTGTGGGAAACAGTATGGCCTCTCGGAGCCTTAGTTCCTTCATTTGAAAATGATCCTAGTAGGTTTTAGAGTGTAACATGACACAGCATTTATAAAGAGAAAGGCACATAGTAAGTGCTCAATAAATGCCAATTCTCTTCTATTTCTCCTTTAAAACATAAGTAAGTGATTTGATTATAAATTTCTGTCACTGGAAGTATTCGAGTCTGGCCTGGAAAATGGTTGACTAGAGATCTAGAGAGGTGTTTCCACATCTGAGGTGAGTGGTTGGACATGATAGTATCATTTCATTCCTACACCAAGTGTCTGTGAATCTATCCTGGAGAGATTTAGCATGGATGTGCAAGAGATGGGCAGCTCCTTTAAAGCAAAATGGCAGAGGCAAAGGTCTTGGTATGAGAACTGAATATGCTTGGGTGCATCTCCTGGGCTGATGTCCAAGACAACATTGAGGAAGGGTCACCAACCTGCCCTTGAAGAGGACTCTGATGGTCACCCAGATTTGTGTCCCACAGACTAACTCATTCAGTGCTTCTACCAGTTTTATCTTAATCAGGAACACAGACTCAACTCATGTTGTTCTAGGAATAATGGAATTTATTGAAAGGACATATATGCATGAGGGCCCAGGAAGAGCCAAGGAACTCAGCCTCAGGAAAGGCAGGAATCAAGACATCTCTGTGATAATGCTCTTTTCACATGTCCAATTCTCCCCCTCACAGAGAAGTCTCTCCCTGTATGTTGTCTCCTTTACCTTCCTCCTTGCCAGCTGGCTATTTTTGGTTATTTGTACACATACAGCCCAAGATGGCCATTCAGTCCTTAAATCTGCATGGTCATCCAGGTCCCACTACCATACCTAACTTCCATCTGGGTGTCTTTGCCTAAATCCCAAGAGAAGGATTTGACTTTAGCCGTTGAGTCAGGCAGTGTCCCAGGCTATCCACGGGCTGTCCCTGAGACCGATGTCCTCACCAGGTACAGTGAGCTGAGTGTGGGGGGGGGGGGGCAGGCCCACCTGGTCTGTTGCCCACGCAGCAGGAGATGTGGACTGGTCAGGAAGTGTTAGCAATATCTGGTGAGAGGCATCTTACCTGTGATGATACCAAAATATAAGATGCAGTTTTGTATATGAAATTTCTCTTTGAAGGTATATTTTTTGTACCATTTTCTTCTAGTTTTTAAAGAAAGTTTCCAAGGGTTATATCTCCCACCTAAATTCCTTTTGATGTGGTTTGCCCTTGAAGATCTCCTGTGAGATTGTGGAAATCTCCCTTCTGTGGTGAATGCAGAGTGTCAGCTTGAAACAACCGGGTCTTTAAATGTGTTGAGTAAAGTTCTTGAGCTAGCAGGAAAGTGTTTCAGCTGAAAGAAAGACTTCAGTTTCCAGTTGGAGGAGAGGTGGAAGGATGCCCTCAGGCCATGGAAGTGGGGAGAAGTTGGCAATAAGGGAGTTGGGTGTGAGAGCTGGGTAGTAGCAAAGAGAGGCCAGGTGAGTACTGGAGCTCGGAGTGAGAGGCAAGCCAGCCAAGACCACAAGCCAGACAAGAAGCGTTGCCTCCACTGTGTGTTCCCAAATTTGTAGAGTGAAACTGGGAAAGGACGACAGAGTCAGGCAGAATGAGAAGGCTGGGCTAGGTGGGGGCTTGGCCCCAGTAAGATTGTGGAGTGCCAGCGATGCATGAGGCATGTAACTTCCCTCCAGGTTTGGAGTTGTGTTTGCCTTGTGAGACTCTAATCAGCTTGTATTTGGCGTGAACACTTGTAAGGTCTTAGCTACGATGGTCTCATGAACTCTGACTAAAGGGCGGTTCAGAGGCAAGAAGGAGGGTACATTTTTAAGATCAGGTGAACGTCTTGTCTTAAACCATATTTAACACAAAGGAGAGTGCAACATTCTAAAAGGGCCCTTGAACATAATGTTCCCTGAGAAGTTTTGAAAGCCAGCCCAGGGATTGCCCTGTAATTTGTTGTAGGCTTGCGTGCCATTCAGATGCTTGTGAGATCTGACCACAGGGCTGAACTCACATCTTTCCAAATTGTTTTGGGACACTTCTGTGACACCATGTCTCTAAGAAAGCATTACCACAAGTCTCTATCCACATGGACTATCCATGGGCCTCCAGGGACTGGACTAAGTAAGAAGAGGATTTGGGGTGCGAAATTTGGGGCCTGCACACTTCCTTTCTGAGGATTAATGCTTACTCCTCCTCTGAGGGAAGCGGGGGCATGGTTTAAGCCTCCGCTTGTTGATTACAAATGTTCCAGACACAAATCTTGAAGGTGAGCACTTTGTGAATGATGAAACAGCCCCAGGAAAACTCTGCAGAAAGCCTTACCTCCACTCATTACTCAACTTGGTGAATTTTGAGGACTTAATGAGACATTTTAAGTAAAGAAAGGGATTATTTAAAGGCTGAAGATATCTGGGACCAGCTTAAATTGGGCAACGAGAAACCTAAGTTGCCCTTTGAGGATATTATTCACCCTCTAAAAACAAAGCGTGTTTTTTCATAGTAAACATGTCAGAACGGCAGTTGTGTAGACAAGTGTAGACTGGTTGCTCTCCAATCTGCCAATTTTCAGATAAAAGACCAGGATCTGATAAGTGACAGATTACCATGAGAACATTTGCCACAGGATCTTTTCTGGTTCATCATTTAGCGTCAAACATTGAAGTATATCAATAAAAGTTCAGTACAACTGCTATTCTCACAGTGTATTTACAATATTCATCTTAAGGGGAAAAAGGCTCTGTCTGAAGGCCACCTTGGAAGCATTGCAATCCCATGATGGATGAACGTAAATGAGCAATCCTGGAGTTTAAGGACAGGGCAAGACTAGATCCCCGACCCAGAAGGAAAAGTATTTTTGTTGTATTTACGAGTAGATACCATCTCTTCTCCACCCCCCAGCTAATACATTTATGAAAAGGAGAGAATTATCCTGTTCAGCGTGTCCCACATTTCAAATTGAACACCAGCTCATGATTTTTGCCGAATCATCATACCTTCCATAATATTATTTATGGACTTCTTTCTTTAAATCAACCCACTTTTCAAAAAATCTAAATGAATGTATTTTTAATAAAAGTGTTCATCTCCTTTAAATCAGTTTTACCTGTCATAGCTTTTGTGGGCTAATTATTTTTTTCTAATATCAATTGAAACAAATACATCGCTATTACAACAAAAATGTTGACCCATTTTATTTTATTTACAAAATTTTGGTTTAATGTTTATTTATTTTTGAGAGAGTATGAGCAGGGGAGGGGCAGAGAGAGGTGGGAACAGAGGATCTGAAGCAGGCTCCGTGCTGACAGCACAGAGCCCCATTTGGAGCTCAAACTCGCAAACCAAGAGATCGTGACCTGAGCCGAAGTCAGATGCTCAACTGACTGAGTCACCCAGGCACCCCTCACTTAAAAAAACAATAGCTGAAACATCTTGGGTAACCATGAATGGCATGCAGACCACATTTTTGAAAATACTGCCCAGCTACAAGAAGGATGCTGGGTGCGATGGACACTTGATGCAGTCTGCCCATTTTGTCCCTGGAAGGGGTCAGTAGGTTCTGATGCTCATTAGCTGTCTGATCAATACTGGGTTAGTCATTCACCCCCTATAACTTCATTTCCTCCTCTAAGGAAGCTGGACGAAATAGGCTGTGAGGTCCTTTCTGTCTCTAGCAATCTGTGATTTTCCATGTTCTGTTGCCGGGCCCAGCACCCTGGCAGGAGATGCTCTCAAGAGCAGTTTGGCAATGAACAGAAGTTCGTTTCCTGGGAGCACTCTGAACATGTGCTTACTCTTCCTGGGAATTTTGTGGAAGTTTGCTTTGTTTTTCGTCAGCAATGGTTAGGGGAACAAAAGTCCCCTTTCTCTCGTTTGGGTGAGTTGCAGTTGGAGGGAAAAGGCAAGTGGGCACAGGAATTTGTAAGGTGACTTTGAAAGGTTGCTGATTTAGTCCTACTAACACCCCAACTACTCTGGAATGATCTTGGGGAAAAGGAGAACCTAATTTGATTACTCCACACCTATGAGCGCAGTGATGATAAATGATGAGAACAATGATGCATAATTAATGTGTTGTTAGTCTCATAAAGTAACAGCAAGTCAGCTACCCTCACTGAGTTTTTGTTTTCTTAGTTGAAAAAGACAGAATTTGAAACTGATGATGTGTGGAATTTCTGCTGGTTCTATAGTTCTTTGAATGTATGACTTCAGCTTTTATTTTTATTAAGTTTATTTATTTTGAGATAGAGAGAGAGAGAGTTCAAGCAGGGGAAGAGGAGGGAGAGGGAGAGAATCCCAAGTAGGTTCTGCGCTGCCAGCACAGAGGCTAACGTGGGGCTCGAACCCAGGAATTGAGAGATCATGACCTGCGCCAAGTCAAGAGTCAGATGTTCAACTGACTGAGCAACCCAGGCTCGCCACAGCTTTTATTTTTTTAAAGCAAAAAAGCACTAGATTTTAAATTTGACAGAATCTCTTTAAAAATCTATTATCAGAAGACAAGAATGAAGTTACCTTTTAGGATAACCATATATCAAACTTAACATGTAATTTCCATAAGTTTTCAGAACTATGACATGGTTTGTGGTACAACCGAATCTAAATGTGACATGTCCATGTTCTTTATTATTCCATTCATTTATTTGGTCATTTTTTCCTCAAACAGTCACTGCACTTCTGCTACATACCTTGTATCATAACATAATGATTAACTATGGAGGCAAAATAATTTGGATTGAATTTCACTTGCACTATGCATTAGCTCTCCGACTCTGGGTTAGTGACTTAATCTCCTTAAGCCTTGGTTCCCTTATTTATAAACTGGGGGTGACAAAATATTGATCATTATTATAGGATCATCGAAGAGTAAAAGAGATAGCATGTGGAAAGTCAAGTGTCAGGTATATAGTAAGCGCTCAATAAGTGGCAGCTTTTAACATTCTCCAGATCACCATCATTATGGGCTGAATTGTGTCCTCCCTCCCCCACCCCACCCCCGCAATTCATTGTTAAATCCCAGTACTTCAGAATATGACTGTATTTGGGGACAGGACCTTTAAAGAGGTAATTACAGGGGTGCCTGGGTGGCTCACTCAGTTACGTGTCCAACTTTGGCTCAGGTCATGATCTTGCAGTTCGTGAGTTCAAGCCCCGCATCAGGCTCTGTGCTGACAGCTCAAAGCCTGGAGCCTGCTTCAGATTCTGTCTCCCTCTCTCTCTGCCCCTCACCCACTCACACTCAGTTTCTCTCTCAAAAATAAGTAAACATTAAAAAAAAACAGAGGTAATGATGGTAAAATGATCTCATATGGGTGGGTCCTAATCCAATATGACTAGTGTAATCTCCTCTTATAAGAAGAGGAGATTAGGACACAGACACACACAGGGTAAAACCATGTGAAGACACAGGGAGAAGATGGTTATCTGGAAGCCAAGGAGAGAGAGCATGAAATTAACCCTGCCTATACCTTGAACTTGAACTTCTAGTTTCCACAACTGTGAGAAGATACATTTCTGTTGTTTAAGCCACCCTCTCGTAGTATTTGTTATGGCAGCCCTTGCAGCAGATATGATCATCACCATCACTGCCATTCCCATGCACTGAGATTCAAAGATGACTATGCCATTAACTCCTTTTCAGTGGATTCACAATCTAGCTGAGGGAGACAAGCACATAAGCAAATATACTTTATATTGCAGCCCAGTAAGGAGAAAAGTAGAGATCTGTACTTATCACAGCATGGGAGAGGAATGCTTTGTAGTGTGGAGGGGGGAGAATGTACTTAAGGAGAAGCGAGGGAGAACAAAGAAAAACATTTTAAATGTCTCTTGGCTTGAAAAGATGGAGGAAGGTCACTTGGTAAATGAGGGAGACAGCACATATGGTAGAATTCTTGGTGAATAAGGACATTCTTCAGAACTTCAGAACAAGAACTTCAGAACTTGTTATTTAGGAATAACTCATTCTCCAACATGGGACCTCACCTGTTTAGGATAGAGAGAAAGTGAGTCTTAACAGAAACAACACGAGGTGCTATTCGTCAACTGGCTAAACTTCTGCCTGAACATTCATTTCTGTGGTCCAGAGAAGCTGAGGATAGCCCAGAAGGATATTCCATTTGGCTCTACCAGGAGCATTCAGCAGGTTGAGTGTTTGTTTTTAAAAAAAATTTTTTTTAATGTTTTATTTACTTTTGAGAGAGAGAGAGAGAGACAGCGTGAGCAGGGGAGGTTCAGAGAGAGAGAGGGAGACACAGAATCCAAAGACAGTCTCCAGGCTCTGAGCTAGCAGTCAGCACAGAGCCCAACGCAAGGCTCGAACCCACGAACCGTGAGATCATGACCTGAGCCGAAGTCGGACACTTAACTGACTGAGGCACCCAGGTGCTCCGAGTGTTTTTTGTTTTGAAGCTAAGGTAACAGGCCACCTCAGCTGGAGTTCAGAGTAGATAAGAGGACAATGAGAAAGGGGCAGAAGTAGCCAGGCTTGGAGGAAGTGATTAAAATGTAATCCATTGGTTCTGGTGTGTACATATGTGGAGATTTAGAATACATAAAAATTTGATTATAACTCATTTCACATAAAGCCCTCATCATGAGTTTGAATAAATCATACCTTTAAATGACTCAGAATAAGTGCAGTGAGGGAGGTAATATTATTCTCTGCCTGCTTCATGGATTGTTGAGGATTAATGAGCTAATGTGTGTAAAGCTCTCCGGCAGTGCAGAAAAAAAGAACTAATGAAGGAGATACCATTATGCCCTCCCCCTGTCCCCTGCAAAGCGAAAGGACCAAGTACAAAACCATCTGTCTTACTTTCTTGCTTACAATAACAAAAAATGATTGAGGAACATTTTGTTAAAAGACACACACACAAAATTTCCCCTGTTATTACTCTATGGTTCCTCCATCTTTATTCTGATTACACCCATTGGTTGTCACCATTCATGTCTTTGAAATACCTACGTATTTTGCATTAGCTTTCTTATATTTACTTAGCATCATAATTTGCTCCTGTTGCTACATAGCTTTTCAAGTGTTATGTGGATGTGTAACTTACATACATAAAACACACCCATTTTAGTGTTGTTCTAGGACTCTTCGTAAATGTGTATCGTTTTGCGATCATTGCTAAAATCCAGTTTTAGAGCAATTCCATTTCCCCCAAATTCCCCTGTGCCTGTTTGTAGTTCCTGGTTTCATCCCCTGCCCTAGGAAACCCCTCATCTGCTTTCTGTATCAGAGATTTATATTTCCTAGAAATTTTATCTAAACTTCGTGTCTGGCTTATGTTACTTAGTAAAATGTTTTTGAGGTCCATCCACAGTGTAGTATATAGGTCAGTAGTCTGCTCCTGGATAATATCTATTGTGTGGATATACCACATTTTGTTTATCTACTCACCAGCTGCTCAACACCTTGGACCAGTCCCAATTTTGGGCTATTATGAGCACTGCTGCTGTGAACCTGTATCTTTGTGTGGACATATATTTTCGTTTTTCTTGGCCAGATGAGTTGGAGTGGAATTGCTGAGTCATATGGTAACTCTGTTTAACTTTTTAAAGAAACAACCAAAGCGTTCCGAGGTGGTTGCTCCATTTTACATTCTCACCACCAGCGAGGTTCCAATTTCTCCTCAGCTTCGCCAACACTTATTATTGTCACTCTTTTTGGTTGTAGCCTTTAAAGTGGATGGGAAGTGGTATTTCATTGGTTTCAGTTTGCATTTCTTTAATCACTAATGATGTGGAACATTTCTTCTTGTGCATTTGCCTTTTATACACCTTCATTTTGGAGTGGCTTTGGATCTTCTGCCCATTTTTAAATTAGTTTGTTTTTCTTCTTGTGTCTGGTTTATAAGTGTTTTTAAATATATTCTGGACTTACATCCTTTGTTAGATATACCATTTGTAAGTATTTTCTCCCCTCATAGCTTTATGGCTTTTCTTTTCATTTTCTTGGTGGTATTTTTTTTTTGAAGAGAAAACCTCTTTCACTCTGATGGAGTCTAGTGTATCAGTTTTTTTTTTTTCTTTTACAGATTGTGCTTTTGGTATCATGCCTCAGAAATCTTTGTCTAATCCAAGGTCACAAACATTTTCTCCTCTGTTGTATTCTAAAGTTTTATAATTTTCGTTCTTGTATTTAGGCCTGTGATCAATTTTAACTTAATTTTTGTGTCTGGTATAATGTAAGATCTAAGGGTCTTGGGTTTGCACGTGGCTCTCCAATTGTCCCACAACCATCTGTTGGCAAGACTGTCCTTTCTCAGTGAAATTACCTCTACACCTTTGTCAAAAATCAGTTGACCACAGAGGCAACTGGGTGGCTCAGGCGGTTGAACATCCAACTTTTGGCTCAGGTCATGATCTCATGGTTCCTGAGTTCCAGCCCCACATGGGGTTCTGTGCTGTCACACAGAAGTGAAGAGCCTGCTTCAGATCCTCCACCCCACCTTTTCCTTCTGTCCCTATTCCAGTCGTGTGTGGGTACACACTCTCTCTTTCTCTCTCCCAATCTCTCAAAAATAAACAAAAATTTTAAAAAATCAGTTGACCGTAAATGTAACTAAATATAATAGTGTATTTTTGGACGCTCAATTTTGATTCATTCACGTCTATCCTTAATGCCAATAGCATATTGTTGTGACTTCCGTAACCTTACAGTAAGTGTTGAAATTAGGTTCAATTTTGTTCTTCTTTTTCAAAATTCTTTTGGCTATTCTTTGTAACCCTTTTTAATGGTTGCAGAATGGTTCATAAAATGGATATTTTATAATGAGCATACCTCATCATTTAACCATTCTGGGTTTTTGGTTTTTTCTATTGTATTTTTTTCTCTTGGTTGTATAGTTTCTTAAGGTGAGTTCTGGGAGGGGGTGATGGATCAAGGGCTATGAATGTGTGTATCCATGTGTTTGTTATAAAAGAGACAGCCTTGGAGCGTCTGGGTGGCTCAGTCAGTTAAGTGTCAGTCTGTTGATGTTGGCTCAGGTTATGATCTCACGGTTCATGACTTCAAGCCCTGCACTGGCTCTTCACTGACAGTGCAGAGCTTGCTTGGGACTCTGTCTCTTTCCCTCACTCTCTTCCCCTCCCCCACTTGTGCTCGTTCACTCTCTCTCAGAATAAATAAATAAGCATAAAAAAATAGGACAGCCTTGACAGGTAAGGCAGTGCTTTTCACACTGAAGGGCTAACATTTATTGAGCACTTGTGAGGTACAGGCATTGCACTAAATGTTTTATCCCTATTATCTCACCAGCTTCACAACTGCTCATCAAGTAGATGTGATTATCCCCACTTAACAGGAGGGTGAGGTAGATGTTTTGATCCAGTTTGACCAGTAGACAGATGGTAGAGCCGGGATTGCAGCTCAGAATGTCTCCCTGACCCAAGTACTGAAATATCTCCGTTCAATCTTGTCAGCAGTTACTGGGAGGATCATTTGGGACGGGGGCATTCGCTCATGTTTCCCAGTCTTCGTCAGCTATTCTCATCTTCTCTGGGTGTCTTTATTGACTCTTTCATTACCTGTCACAGGGCTGCCTTGTGGACTGAGGTGGCACATTTTACAGGCAGGAAAAACTGTTAGGAGCTTAATAAGACTGCCACAAAATTAAAGGTTAATAATCACTGGAGGAGGCCAGGAAATGATTCTGACTCTAACTAATGTGTCTTATCGTCTTTGGTTTCTCCTATGTACTACAGAATGAAGGGGAAGCTTTCTAATTTCGTTTTATGTTATATTTTGAATGTGAAGTTTCATTGAAAGTCTTGCCCAAAGGCTCAGCGCTGGGCATTTGCACTCTCCATAGACATTCTTACTCTACAACTTTTTCCACCCTCTCTTCCCACCCAAGAGCTCTGGAGCCTTTTAAACTGGGGACACAGCATCTCTTGCCTGGCCCGGAACACCGACCAGCAGAGCCGTCCTGCGGAACAAAGAAGACTCCAGCCCCACTGCTCTCTGCTTGCTCAAAGGAGAGGCCATGAACAAAGCAGGGGGGCCCTGCCCAGGAGCCTGCAGCTCAGAGTAATGGACACTCGGCTCCGCTGAGTGCAGGTGGCACTCGCCAGGGGAGGCTGGGTGTCTGCTTTGTGCAGGCGGGAACTGGGGCTGCCTGGCCCCGTCTCGGCCCAATCTCAGTCAAAGCTGGCATTGATGAGGGCGGCGGGTCCTGTTTCATTCCAAGGCTGTGGCCTGAAACAGCACGAGGCTGAAAGTCGCTCTCCCTTCCCTGGGGAGATGCGGAGAAGGCACAAAGCTGAAGCCTCACGGCCCCGCTTTCCAACCACCTGCAGACAGAACCAACCCCACACTCCAGGCTATTATTCCAATGTGTCCTCTGCCCAAAATGACCTTTCCACCTCCCCATTTGCCATTCTTCCAAGGGCTGCTTGAATCCTATCTACATCACCGATTCTACACGAATGCCAACTACATGACAGGCACACGTCCCACGCTGGGAAATTGTCCTGGGTCCCCCTGGTATGAATCATCTCTCCTTCCCCAGCACTTTGCCTCAGTCTCTACTATAGTCTTCACGTGGCTGGGCTGTCATTCTGCTCTACCCTCTAGGCCTGATCTCTGGAGCTTCTTTGCGACTCCATTCTGAGCGTCTGCCTTCCAGTCTTGGGCTCAACAAGCTTATTCTGATCCCCTGGTTCTGATTTAACCACAAGATTCTTTTGTTGTTTTTCTCATAGTGTCCCTTATAACCAGTACTTCCTGGCATACACTTTGGGAAATACTGCTATACTTATAAGCCTAGCCTGGAGATCTGACTCAGATTTTCATTGCTCCCTTGACTCATGGCTTGATTTTGGCCTTATTACCCTCAAGCAAACCTAAGCTATGACCATCCAGTCATAAAACCTTGGTGGCAAGAGCTGCTGTCCTTCCTTAAATATGTATTTTAGTTTTAAGTGGCTCTTGCTCTAGATAAAGTTACCTTATAGTGGAGGAGTCTACTTGTGATGGTTGGTTGGGGCTGATATGGGCATGGGGAATAGATTGTTCTGACTTTCTTGAAAATGTGCTTCTTTCAGAAGGTATTGAGAGTGAGGATTGAGTTCAGTTCAGCCTGTGAAGGGAAAACACTGGGGCTGCAATGTCATCACTTAACTGGCTATTTGTCCAGTGGTAGATGTTCTTTTCCAGGGTAAAAATGCTACTGTAATCAATCCATCAGTCTGCTGTAGCTTCTGGGAGTCACACATGTGTGTTCAGCACTGGATGAAATGTGCAATACAAAGAAATAACAGAGACGGTCCTGCCCAGAATAGACTGTTAGGGGACTTTTTGCCCAACTTGCAATGTCCCCCTTAACTTCCCACTCTGTACTCATTCACATGAAGCTGGCTCCCTGCAGTTATGCTCCTTGAACTTGATCTTAAACCCTGGGCCCAGCTGATTGGACCACAGGTGTCCTTTTGACTCACACAGAACCAGCCAGAGCCCTATGCACAGTACATGTCAGGGTGGGGCGGGGGGAAGAAAAAGAGAGAGCAAAAGACAGTGGAAGGCACTGGAGGAGGAAATGAAAGCTTCTGCCTTTAGCCCTAAAGATCAGAGCCACCGTGAGATCAAGAATGGCATGAAGAGAGTCAACTGTGCCACTGGGATGGCCATGCCCGAGCAGCAATGCCCCCTTTCAGAAGCAGAAGCTGTGGTCCCCGGTGGCACAACTCCTACAGGAGCTGACAGCTGTAATATGGGACGAAGGCAATTGCTAAGGGATTCTTTTGTGTGTGTGTGGTTGTTGTTGCTGTATTTGCATAGTATACCCATTGTTTTCAGTTGGATTGTTTATTTTGGGAGAGCTTGAGAAAGAGGAGACTAATTCTCCCAACTACGTCCTGGCACTGCTCCCAGCTGTATCAATGAGCAATTGCCACATACTCTTGTGTAACCAACCACCCCAAAACTCATGGCTTACAACAGCAACCATTTATTCTCACGCTCACAGCTCTGCGTGTCTTCTGTGGTCAACAGTGACTGCACTGAGGTCCAGCTCCAGCTGGGCTGGGCTTCTCTTGTGGATTGAGTTTGGTCTGTTCACTCTGGGGCCCAGGCCAAAGGGGCAGCAGCTGGAAGGGCGAACTCTTTTCATGACCGTGGCAGAGGAGCAGGAGGGCAATCCCAGGGGTCTGGCTTGCATTACAACTATTAACAACCCATTGACCAAAGCAAGTCACACAGCTGACCCTAAAGTCAAGGGATAGAGAAATATACTCTTACCATGGAGGTAGACAGGAAGACGTGAATATTCTTGAACAATCAGCCGTCTATTGCCCTAGTGTTCACGAACATTTCTCTGTTCCCCATACCTGCCCCAAAGCAGCATGAGAAGTAGAGGTAACTTCTCTCTTCTAGATGATCACATGTTAGTGCTCAGGGAGTGTGTGATGAGTCTTGCTGGGCACCTTACCTACCCACCCAAAGAACCTCCCCAAGATGTGATTTGAACAGACCACTCCCAGAGGTCTGACGCCCCTGTCCCCACAGGCAGTGATTACAATTGGTCATTTTGTTTACCGTCTACGCCCTCTCCTCCAGATGATAAACTTTACAAAGACAAGAGCCTGTGTCTGTTTTACTCACCACTAGTGGCCCCCATGTCACTTACAAAATAGGCATTCAAAAGTATTTGTTAAAGAAATGAGTGAATAGGACCCACAGCAATAGATATTGTATTGGAGCTGTCAGGTTTTCAATATTTCCCCAAATATTGGCCACATGCCTCATGTCAACTTCTCCCCAAACCTCCCCCCTCCCCGACTCTTTTGCCAAGTGAGTGAAGGTGGCTGGATCACAAGGCTGAGTGGTGACAGAACCCCTCCATCACTGCCTCCCAACTCCTGGAGTGACCTCTGTTAGCAGGTTATCTGCCTGGACAAGTCACCTCTGCCCCTATCCGGGTGCCTTCTGTGGGTCTCCTGGCCTGATGACAATCAAGGTGTCCTGATAGGCTGCACATTGCCTTCTTTCCTCAGAGCTATCAGGGTATAAATGTGTTGGGATCCATTGATTTTCTTCCCTCTCTCCAACTCCTCTTTACTCAGGTGCAATAAAATAATCTCATGGTGGAGGATTAGGGGAGAGATTTCCTCCTGGTGACCATTGAAATCAAGACTTAATAAGCTCAAGGCACAGTTCTCTCTAGATTTGGGACTTGCCTAATAGGACCTGAAACAAACAGCAAATGCACAACCAGTACATGCTGAGCCTTTCCAAGGCCTTTAGAGAGAAAGATATGGGTTCAAATCTGATCTCTACCACTTTACTAAGCACCTGACTGAGGACAAGTTTTGAAGCCCCTCAGTTCCTTCGTTTGTGAGTGTTAAATGGTGCTGCCCCGTAGTACACTTGTGAAGATTCAGTGAGAGAGTCTAGTTCAAGGAACTGGCACAGTGCCTGCCAAACGCTGAGTGCTCCAAACAAGGTATCCTTCCTCATCCCATCCCAAATGCTTATTCATTTATCTATTTTTTCCCTCTGATTTTTGCAGTAAAGGCAGGTTAGCACGAATAATCACATCAACCTTGAAGAAACCGGGTTAACCAGTAAAGTCTGAATTTGGGAGGAAAGAACAATCCCAGGCTTTTTTTTTTTCCTAACCTGCTCAAACTATGTGTCTGATAAAACCTATGATATACAAACTTAATTATTCAGAATATTTTCTCATTTTTTTGGGAGACTTTCATGTATAGTCAAGATTTGAAATTCATAGTAAGCAAAAATAAGAAACATTTAAGTTGCTACAGGATGGTAGGCATATCAGGGATGTATTGATAGAGAAGATTCTGGATAGCTGACACAGGGATGATGGACTAAAGTTCAAAGTCCCAGCATATCACCAAGGACAGCATGTCACTGCATTGTACTTCATAATGGAGTATGGGGGAGGAGTGTTTCTCACACTGATGTATTCTACAATGTTCAATAAAGTTTAGTGTGCCAAGGGCACCTGGTGGCTCAGTCTGTTAAGCGTCCCGCTTTGGCTCAGGTCGTCTCACAATTCATGGGTTCAAGCCCCGTTTTGGGCTCTGTGCTGACAGCTCAGAGCCTGGAGCCTGCTTGGATTCAGTGTCTCCCCTTCTCTGCTTCTCCCCATCTGACACTCTGTCTCTCTTTTTCTCAAAAATAAATAAACATTTAAAAGAAAACAGAAGTTCAGCTTGGCAGCTTACAGTCACGTCAGAGCCCTCTGTAAGCATCCCAATGTAGCTCTCCCTCCCTCCCCCAGCTGGCCGCCTGCTGGGAAGTGTTCTCAAGCTCCGCTCTAGCCTCCACCTCTCCCTGGACCTTCCTGCCTATGATGGGCCTGCCTGCGCCTATTGCCCTGGATGTCCCATAAGCCCATAACACCCAGCACTTCCGAAGCAAGGCTTGCCCTCACCCAGTCCTGCCTTCCTCGCTGTTTTCCTTCATTGCAGCCATGGGCATTACCAGCTACCCAGCCACACAGGCCAGAACCACAAGCCTACCCATTCTGTCCTCCATTTCCTGCACTCAGCCTGTCTCCACATTTGTTCATGGTCAGCAAGCATGTACTGGTCATGAGGCAGCACCTCAGACACCAGAAACCCGGAGGGGAATAAGACAGGCCCTTCAGCTCCTGGAGCTTTACCTCCCACATATTTTTTTAAGTTTATGTATTTATTTTTGAGAGAGAGAAAGAGAGAGAGAGCGAGCAGGGGAGGAGCAGAGAGAGGCCAAGGGCAGAGGATCCAAAGCAGGCTCTGGGCTGACAGCACAGAGCCGGATGCGGGGCTTGAACTCACCAACCGTGAGATCATAACCTGAACTGAAGTTGGAAGCTTAACCGACTGAGCCATCCAGGCGCCCACATCCCACGCATTTCTTGCCTTTGCTCGTTCAGTCCTGCCCTTACCACCCCTGCCCTGGCCGAGGCCTCTTAGCCACCTCTGCCCTCTGTCCCTCCCTGCCATCCGCCCCACCCTCCCAAGTCACGCTCACATCCTGACCGGCTTTTACTCCAAAATGCAGATCTGTGTCCCTGCCTTGCTAACCCCCTGTCCCGATCCCTTTGACCCTGCTTCCCGTACATCTGGGTTCTCTAGGGGCAGTAGAAAAGATAGCAATGCAGAGTAAAATAAAATAAAGAGTAAAATTAAATAAAATAATATTGGAGAGCTATGTAGAGCTGCCAATTTTTTCTTTTGTCAAGTACGTCATTTGGAACAATGACCATTTAATGATCGGTACCTTTTCATGAAAGAAAGGTCATTACAACTGAACGATAAAAAAAAAGTACGTAATTTAAGAAAAAACAAGTTGTTTCAATTACACAGATGTCCATACTTCCCTCATTTCAACAGAGCCTGTGAAAACTCTGTCATGAAAGGAACCAGGGCTTGTGGGAGCATAAACAGCCTCCTCAGGATGCTCAGCCCTTGGCCTTGGCCTCCTCCCACCTGCCCCCACCCCTTCTGGAATCACCCATACAGACCCCCTGCCAGCTCCTCCCACAGATCCCCTGCACCCCCCGTTCTCCCTCCTGCGTTTTGCCCAGAACGTTCATGCCCCCTGTCTCCGCTCAGCTGCTCTTACCCTCAGAAGCCCAGCCTAGGCACCATCTCATCCAGGAAACCCTCATGATGACGGAAGTTGCCCCCGACCCCAGAGTGTAGGGTCTGTGGTTATCCCAGTCAACTAGCCTTTTGAGGCGCTTCTGCCTTCAGGGCCTACTCTACCCTCCCGGCCTTTACCATCCTGCATGTGCCCCTTGCAGCCCAGCAAGTCAAGCTCCTTCCTCAAGGTTCCTGAGCTGCCCCGGGGGCCGCATGTCCCACAGTCAGTTGGCACCCTATTCCCTGCTGCCTCCTGGGTCCTCAGGGTGGCTTTGTCCTCCTCTTCCCTCAAGTGATGCCAACGTATCAGACTTTCACTAAAGCTTTGGGGAGAAAAGGATTAGATTGCAGCCAATGTAATACAGGCAGCAGCTTCAAAGCGTGTGTTCAGTAGAGGAGGCCTAACATTCTCCCAATTGTTTCCTGTCCTCAGAGAGCCCCCTTAGATGTCTGCCCTGTCATGGGGTTTGTCTCAGCCCAAAGCCCATCAGCTCGTGCCCACCTTCCTTCTATTCACCAGCCCTAACTCCCTTCCATTCACCAGCCCTAACTCCCTTCCATTCCCCGTGCACAGTGGTTTCAGTCCACACACCACCCCCCACAAGTTCTGGGTCTACGTTTGAATATCTAAAACTCACAAATGAGTAAGAGTGCTGTCTCTCACAGATCGGCACTCTTTAGCAGGATACGTCAACAGCAGGAGCTCTGAAATCAGTTTTGCAAATACATAGGCAGAGAGGTAGCTCCTTCAGACACTGGGCTGCATCCCTGGGAAGGGAGCCATCCAAAAAGCCAGTGGGGTTTGATCAGTGAGACTTGGTTGGTTTGTTTGAGGTAGTGATTATTTTCTTAGAGATTTGTCAACACAACTTCTCTGCTAGGCTGGAGCTTCTGGGGACAGGGACTTACTTATCTTTATCTCCCCAGGATGAAGCACTTAGTATATGTTTGCTGAATGAATTAGAGAACTCATGAGTGGAACCAGCTCAGTTTAACCAACAGTGAGCATGCAAGGAACATTCTGTTGGATAAAACACTAACTTGAAGATTGCATGGCAGCATTATTTACAATAGCTAAATGATGGAAGCAGCCCAAGTGTCCGTTGACAGAATAATAAAGAACACACACACACACACACACACACACACACACACACACTGGAATATTATCCAGCCATAAAAAAGAATGAAATCTTGCCATTTGTAATGACATAGATGGAGCTAGAGAGTATAATGCTAAGCGACATTCAGTCAGTCGGAGAAAGATAAATGCCATATGATTTCACTTATATGTGGAATTTAAGAAACAAAAGAAATTAACATGGGAGAAAAAGAGAGGAAAACCTCTGTAACTATAGAGAACAAACTGATGGTTACCAGAGGGGAGGTGGGGGGTGTGTGTGAAATATATGATGGGGATTAAAGAGACACTTATGATGAGCACTTAGTATGTAGATAATTGTTGAATCACTACATTCCACATCTGAAACTAATACAACACTGCATGTTAACAATACTGTAATTAAAATGAAAAATTTTAAATAAGTATTTGTTGAATAATAGAGTGAACAATGGATTGATGAATACGTTCTAAACTGCTAGGCCTTACTCCACTTTCTTCTTAGCAGGTTCATATCTATCTGTTTTGGACTCAGACCATTAACCTGACCCCAACTCCTCATGACATTCAGCTTGGCTTGGCCTTGGGCTGTATAGTGTTTAGTGATTAGGGATGCAGTTTCTGCAATTGAATGGATGAAGTTTCAAATGTGTATCACTTAGGAGTCCTGCATGACCTTGGGCAGGGCACAAGGCTTAAGTCTGAGTTTCTTCCTAAAATTCAGAATAACAATAGTACTGATCTCAGAAGGTTTGGGGAAGGATCAACTGAGATAATCCCTATAACATAGCTAGCATAATGCCTTAATGTCTAGCACCATAATAAGCATTCAATAAATGATGGGTGCTGTTATTAATTATTGTCATTATCTCCTCTTTTTTATTATTATCTCAGATGTCTGGGCTCAGGACAAAGTTTTGCCTCCCTGTGAAGATTACCATTTACCCCTCTTTGCAAGGTACAGCTGCAGTAAGTAGAGATGTTCTAATTACTCTAAGTGGGTGGTCTGAAAACCTAGTTTGGGAAGGAGGTGGTTTGTTTTAACAACATAATTTTTTTTCTCTTTTAAATAAATTTTACAAGAGATGCCAACATACAGTGAGATCAAAGTGGAGGTTTTCATGATGTGGTGTTTATGAATGCGGCTTCTAGAGGCCACTTGCCTCATTGAAATCCTAACTCCTTCAGTTACTAGTATGTGAAATTGCTCAAATTACCCAACTAAGCCTCAATTTCTGCACCTGCAAATGAATATAATACTGCTACAGTTGGCAGGGTAGTTGCATGAGATAATGAATAAAACAAATGGCATCTACTGTGCCCTCCAAAGTTAGTGATTATTATGTGGGTGTCTGAGAATGGAGGAGAGGGTAAACCAGCTTTCAACCATGGCTCAGACATCTCAGCTGGAACCACATTTGAAAACTCTTGATCTTATTGGTTGCACTGTTCTCATTTCATATCTGCCTAGATTGGTGCCACCGCATCTAGGGACATTCCAGAGTGCCTCTACTGTGACCAAGCACTTGGTTTTATTCATAAACCTCAGTATAACAGAAATTTGCTTTGACAAATGTCAGTTCTTTTTTTTAAGTTTATTTATTTATTTATTTATTTGGGAGGGGAGTGGGCCAGAGAGAGAGAGAGAAAGAGAGAGAGAGAGAGAGAAAGACAAAGAAAATCCTAAGCAGGCTCCCACGCTGTCAGCACAGAGCCCAAAGCAGGGCTCAATCTCATGAACCTTCAGATCATGACCAGAGTTGAAACCAAGAGTCAGATACTTAATTGACTGACCCACACTCGTGCTCCTGAAAAATATCAATTCTGCCCCAAGTTCATACCCCCATCACGTCCTTTATCCTTGGCTTTAAAAGCTAAATTTGTGGATGGGAAGGGGATTGCATCCAGATCATGCAGTCCCCTGCCCGTGTTATATTCAGTTTAATTGGACTCACTCTGAAAAGGATGCTTTTGCCTTTTTAATTGTCAGTTAATGAAAATGGAAGCAATTGGGCAATTGGTATGGTCTAGTGTGTATCTTCAACTTTTTTCAAAGTCAGTAATAATGTGCATCAATCTGAATTAAATTGGTTTGATCTAGAAAAGATTTAAAAAAGATTGTCACTTTTACAAATGTGTCACTTTTCCAGGCATGATTGTTTCCAGCTATATAAAGACTGCAGATGATTAGGATGCCATTTGTAAATCTAAAAGGAGCTAGATTAAGTAATGAGATGTATGTGAAATCAAAATGACATTTATAAAAAACACATCAGGATTTCCTCAATTAAAAGGAGAAGGTAATTTTTAAAAATCAGGAAATATAAATAAATATAAGCACTCTTTCCTTTAGATTTTATTTATTTATTATTTATTCACTTATTTATTAGATTTTCAATGTAAATAGCCAGAGTAATAAGACATAGCTTTAATAGGTTCAACAAATACTTGATTAGCTGGAATTCTTCAAGAGTGGCATGCTTTCGTTAGTTGGATTTTCTTCACCTTGGAAGAAATATTTCTAGAACATAGTTTTATTCCTCCCTTTCTCCTTCCTTCCTCTCTCCTTTCTATTTTCCCTCATTTCCTTCTTAAATATAAGTATAAGGGATATAATTTGTTTGACCCTTCTGGACAATCATTCTGAACATGAAATTTTGCTGTTCAGTTGAGGTATGGAAATTAACTGGAAACTAATTATGGAAATTAACTTGATTGATTTTTTTTTTGGACAATTGATTAGTGAAGAAATCTACAGTTATCTGGCAAATTTGATCATTCTCTATGACGTAGTCTTGATTTCTTCATAACATGCATTGCTAACTGAAAACAACAATTCATTTATCTGTGTATGTGTTTTCTATCTGCCTGGCCCTCTCAAATGGAAGCTCCATGGGGCACAGACTTTGTCTGGTTTTTGACTGACTCCTCAGCACCTAGCCTGGCACGAGGTAGCCACTTAACGAAAGTTTATTGAAACACAAATACCTTAGTTTCTTACTCTCTGCCTATCACTAAAAAGCCTAATGTGAACATTCCTCCTGGGTTCTGCTTCAATGATGTCTTGCCAAAATACCATCACAAGAAGTCCTTTTTGTCACCACGTAAGTGTTCCAGAGGACACCATCATAAAGCTGATTGCTACAAAGCAAATTCTATTTTCTCAGAAGGAGGGTGAGTTTCTTTTGAGGTAAAGGTATTTATTTAGAGAACATCTTGAAAGAACCCATATATGTGCCAAAATTTAAAGCCAAAAGCCAAAACAAAACCCTTAAACCACTATAAAAAGTCACAATATTGAAATAATCTCCTAGATCACTGGTCTTCAAATTGTGCTCCTCAGATCCCTGCAGGTTCAGCCAAGGTACACTGGGGAATTCCCCAGGGTATGAGAGGAGGGACCCATGAACAGGCCTCCACTTCCCTAACGCTCTCCCATCATTTAGCCCCTTAGTTTCATTTAAAGAAAGGATTCCACATTTAAAGAAGATTTGAAAAACAGAGTGTAGGTCAGATTGCCATCATACCTCACTGGACCTTACAGTACCACAACTAATTTCTATTCACTTAGCCATTCAAAAATATTTCCTGAGTGCCTATTGTCCATGGCCCTGGAGATACAGCATTAAATCGAGTAGACAGAGTTCCTGACTTCACTGAGCTGGCATTCCCTTGGGTGAAACTACCAAAAGCAAACCAATAAATACATATGTCAGGTAACAAGTAGTAATGAGCACAATAAACCAGGGTCAGGGTTGGGAAGGAGGGTGATGAGGGAAGGCCTCACTGAGGCAACATTGGAGTGGAGGCATGAAGGAAATAAGAAATGAGCTGGGCTGGTTTCTGAGGGAAGATATCTTACCTGAGCAAAGAGCACGAGCAAAGGTTTTGAGGCACAAGTGTACTTGGTGTCTCCAAGAAGTGAGAAGGAGGCTGGTGAGGCCATGAGGAAGAAGATAAGTCAGCAAGATTGGGTTGGGCTGGTCATGGCTCTGTGACACTTTGACTTGTACTCAAGTACAAGAGATGGGAAGGCACTGGAGCATTTGTAGCAAAGGAATGATAGGATCCTTCTGACAGCCATGTTGAGAATAGATTGTAGAAGGGCAAGAATGAAGTCAGCAAACCAGGTAAGATGCTTCTGCAAAAATCCAAAAGAGGGATGATGGTGACTTGGTCAAGGTGGTAACAGTGGAAAGAAGAGGTCATATCCAGTGTATATTTTGGTGGTAGGACCAGAAGGACTTGCCAATGGATTAACAGTGCCATGTGAAAGAAGGAGTCAAGGATGACCCCAAGGTTTTAGCCTAAGCAACTGGAGGGATGGAGTTGCTATTTTACTGAGATCCTCAGCTTTCATATAGAACATTCTCGAAAAATGCCCTGGTGTCTTCTGAGAACTCCAGGTAATGAGGAGAGGGTCAGTCAACCCTAGCAGAATCACAGCAGGCCTTAGCTGCCAGGGGGTCTAAGAATTCATGTGGTTGAATGGGAAAGGGTTGTAAGAAAGTTGCCTCCCTGAGAGATTGCCCCCCAAGAAAAGTGGAGGAGACCAGCTGGGGCTTTACACAACCCCAAATCACCTCGCTAAGGGATCCCTGGAGGCTTAGTTGGGCAAAACCCAAGACTCTCTGATCTAGGCTTGGGATAGTTTGGAACAGAGAATGCTCCTAAATACTCATTCCTTTTGGTCATCCCCCTTTCTGCTTTTCCTCTGGTTGTCCTGTCTTGAGCTCTTTCTGCTGAAACTGTTCTCATGAAAATGGAGATATATGTCTACTTTCTGCAGGGGCAAAAATGTTTATTAGCCATGTTTGTCTCCCCAACACCTGGAACCTTGCATTTATTTGGCCATCCACCCATCTGAAGATTGGGAAAACAAGATGAAAATAGGTAAAGATTCAGGAAGTCCCACCTTGATGATTTGGTACCCCAGAATGTCTCTGCATGTGTATAAGCTGTTCCCCTTTCCTGAGCCAGCTTGATACATGGAAGATACCAGCAGCAGTCAGCATGCAGTATTAAGTAGGCTGGGAAGGCTTTATCTCCATCTTCATGGGTCCATATTTAATTTAAACAAATAAATGCTTAGGATCTTTTAAATTCTCCATTAGTAACCTGTTCCTCTGTTTCAAACACTACCATGTATTTGGGGTTCTCTGCCCCCATTGTGAAAATGAGGCCAGCTTTCAGACAGATAGAATGGAACTGAGCTCAAGCTCTGAATCTAGTAAAGAAATGCTAAAAAATAAGTGTGTTCTGTCAATTTTGCCCTATTTTTTATCATCTTTACAACAAACAAAATGATATCTTCATGTCTCTAGTTGAGGTCTCCCATACATTCATTTTACACGTGGGAGGCTGGATGCTCTAAGGGCTTTTGCTGGGTTTACCTTTTCAATGTGCACTGACAATTGCTCGTTGCTTGGGGGAAATAGATTTCCTATCTCCTTGCATCATTATCCACACTTGCTGCTCAGAGAGATTAAAACAAAACAAAACAACAACAAAGCCAATTTACTCACCCCTTCCAGACTAGCCATCATGATACCCACTGATCAAAGGGAGGTGGGTGATGGTGAAAGGGTTTGGGCGGGGGCAAGGATCTCCACCACTATGCTCAGAGACGAGGCAAGGGTGACAGTGTTAAGATGAACCTGAAGGAAAGCAAAAGCAAAGCTTCTGGCTATGAAAGTTGCTGGCAGGGCTGAGGAAGCCACTAACATAACATGGAGATGCCTGTGGACACTGGACAAAGAAAGATCTGACAGGAAAGAGGCAAGGAGGTGAAAGAATGGGAACCCATTACCTCCTCCTGAAAAAGGAAATGAGCTGCACGTTAGCAGTTCCAGAGAAAACAAGACTCACAACCTCATAGCCAGTTCGTTTAGATTTTGTCCTCTTTCTGAGCAGTTCAAATCAGGACACTGCTATCAACGAACTTTTATGAGTTATTACTATCATGTTTGTATCTGAAAAGATGCTGTACATTTGTGGTCAGAAATGATAGCCTGGCAGCTGAGAATTGATTTTAACCACATTGGGAAGTGACAGACCTCAGTTCTAAGTCCCAGACGGAGGTGGAAAAGGTGGAGACATATGAGCGGGGACTCAGGAAATCAATAGCAAAGTGAGAAGTGGGAAGTGACAGGTGCTTTCAAGAGAATTCAAGCCGTGCCTCTAAATTACCATCTCTTTCAAGGACAGTCAGGGAAAATATGCTTGGCTACTGTGTGCTCAGTAATGTCTAGATTCATAAGATATCCACATGCATGAATTTTCATACTATCCACATACATGAATTTTCATGCTATCTGGCACTTTCTTTTTTGATTGCCAATCCTTGTCTTTTGAGTCATTTTGAACAGATATCTTTCTAAGGCATAGTGTATGAATTTCTTGCCTGGGCATTGGAGCACAGACACAAAGCATGGGGCTGGGATAAGCTTCTTTGCAGCAAGACTTAGAGAATAGAATGGGAGCACTGGTAAACCAGGGCTCAGCCCAAAGCAGGGATATTGACTGGTCAGGTGAGAGATAATCCCTCTAGGGTGTCAAGAAATGTCTGCAGATTGGAAGGGTTCAAGGGACCATGTTAGTCATGAGAGAACTTTCTACTTCTGTCTATGCTGAGGATTCTGAGGGAGCTCTACAGGTAAGATTCTTTTCCAGGCATTGGCCCCAAATGACCATCTGGAGTCTTTGGCCCCTGATGAATGTGGATGGACCTCATAGAGCAGGGAAGACTCTTTTGGCCTCAATTAAAACCAGGCTCATGGCCTTCATGGCTCTTTGGATCTTACCACTATTATGATGAAAAGGCTCAGGGACAATTAATCCAAAGGAGGAGTGCTTCTCCTGAAGGCTCAGAACAGAGCTGGTATGAGCAACCCACAGCTATCTTGGAGCCAGAGGGCAATGGCAGCCCCAGACTCACCTACTCTGCCAGCCTCAGGGGAACTTCAAGGATGAGAAAGAATGCAGAAAGAAGATGACACAGAGTCAAGCTGAGACTGCAAAGCTGCCAGAGTTTCTCACCTCTTTGTTCTTTAGCCCATAAGGCTCCACCCAGATCACTGGGACTTGACAACATTGTTGACCTGACCCATATTAGTCCCTCCTATGCCCAGGGATCATATGGGGAGGGAGCCCTGAAGTCCCATAGCTGGAGAAGTGATCTGGGCATCAACCCTAAATCTCAGACAGACAGATGTGCAGATAAATGTTCATCACCTCCCTGAATCCTACATGCCTTCTGAGTGCCAGACCTTTGCGAACTGTTTTATGAAGATTCTAATACAGAATCTTGACTGCAACCTTTGCAAGATATCAATCATTACCCTCATTTTATAGATGGAGAAACTAAGATTCAAAAGGATGAAAGAATTTGCCCAGGGTCAGATGGTGTGGGATGATAACTCCAAAGCCCATGCTCTTCCTTCTCCACCACATTTCTCCTGGGTGGAGGGCATGTGAGCAGAGTTGCGCAGGACCTTCCAACAAGCAATTTCTGTCTAAGCCAAAAATAACTTCAGCCTTTCTTTGTCATCCAAGAACATCATTATGAATGTCCTCCACTGAAATGCATTATAATTCAGCCAACTCCATGAAGTATGTCCCCAACCAGCTGTGCATTTATTGGTAGTTTTCCTTCGAGCACTACTTGTTGCAGTCTGTGTTTCTCAGTAGCTTCTAGTCCTTTTGGTATCTCTGTGCACAGCTGCTGTGCACAGGCCTGAGACTGACGCTACCTTTCCTATGAGTTTATGAGAGCTTTTAGCCACCCAAAGACCTATTTTCTGATTTCAGTATATGTGGCAATTCTCTGAAAGGTTGGGTCACCAAACACTCCATTTCAGCATCACAGAGGTACTAATCAAATTTGACTTACAAATTAAACTGGTTATTAATTGAAACTTTTCATTTTAGATTTATCAATAAGTTGCAAAGCTAATGCAGAGTTCCCAATACTCTTTACTGAGCTTCCTCTATCATCTGACGTAACAATGTGTGTTTGTCAGAACAAAGAGATCAACATCATTTGTATATTTTAATATGCTTCAGGACGTGCACCCTACATTGTGTAACAGGTATTTCCTAATTATCTAGGTGATCTCATTTGTACATCATAGTCTAGGAAGCCGATTTCTTGATGCCTCTGCTTGTGAAGTCCTTTGTGACAAGCGTGTTCTATTTTACCTTGCCCTGCTGGAAAGTTTATAGCTCCTGCAAATTCAAACTTTTGGTACTTTTAAAAATTATTATAGAAATGGATTAAGAGAAAGAATGAGATGTACTCAGAGCAGAATAGCAGCTAAGTACATGATTTCATCATCACTGGTTTGATTTTGTATAACAGGTCCTCAGGTTTGTGCCTGTGGGTAAATACTGTTTACTTAACCAATTATGGAAGAATAAATATTGCTGCACGCATTTCACCTGACCCAGCAGATAAACTCCATTTTGCCATTTCTCTGTCCATTTCAGACAACTTGAGCACAGCTGTTGGGTAATGTGGTTATTTCTAAGGAAAACCGAGAGACCAGAACCACTATCTTATAGGTTCTCTGTTTAGCACCTGTGTAACAACACGATCATACAAACAGAGAAAAGAAGAAGGCTTAAGAAAGATTAGAAGAAGTGAAGGGAAGAGAGGAAAAAGGGGCATGTAAAGCTGTTGAAGCAAAAAAGAAACCAGGAATGAAGATATACAAGAACGAACTTGTACGAATTCCAGGTGGCAGAAAATGAGGTAAGAAGAAAACCAGGAAACTTTGTTATCCTAGGTCAGGTCTCCTGGAAATGAATTCTGGGATGGAGATTCAGGACATCCCAGGAGCAACATCTTTAGGGAAATGAGGGAAGCAGGATTGGGCAGAGGGAGAAATTCAGACATGATGCTATGGTCTTCTCAGTCAGTCCAGCCAAGCTCTGGAGCTGGGATGGACCTTTAGAGTTGTTCCAAATTGAGGCAAGGGAGCTGGACTTTGCCCCCTCACATCACCTCACATCAACCAGTCCTTGGGTATGGACTACTCCTGAGAAGGGGCTTAAGTTTGGGCAAGGCAGTTTGTTTATCTGAGAGCAATTCCCAGAGATGGACTGAGACCCAAGCTAATAACCACCAACATGCTTGACAATGGGAGGAATGAGTTCCTTGGCCTTACTGGGGGAATCTGACTGGCACAGCAAAGCATCTATTATATATGGTATCCTCAAATCCAAGAGAAGAGACTATTTCAAGAAAGAAGTGGTTGACTGTATGGAATATTTCTGAAAGCTTGACCTAGATGAGAATAGAAATATGCCATGTTGGAGGTCTTGGTCACCTTAACCAACATAATTTTAGTGGAAGTGGAAGGATGAAATCCAGTTAAAGAGACAGAAGAAAACAGGAGATGAGGAAACAGAGACAGCAGTGCAGAGAATTCTTCTGAGATCTGACCCGTCAATAGGAGCAGAGAGATTGGGTGTTAAACAGAGAAAGACATGGAGCCAAAGGAGGTTTGTTATTTAAGTTGAAAGACAATAAACACATTTGCTGAGCCAGAAACTGAATGATGGGGGAAGTTGAGACCCAAGGGAGGGCTGAGACCCAAGACAAGGAGAGAAGTAAGATGCAAGTCACAAATGAAGGACTGGCCTGGGATAAGGGACAGGGTATGTCACCCATTATAGAAACAACTTAGGCCTCTAGTGGGAACCAGGTGGCTTTAACTCCTTGCCTTTATTCGACAGAAAAGAGGCCTAAGTGGGGCTATTAGACTTCCTCTCTCCAGAATTTGGAGCAAGGATTAAGAAACAGAAGTCAGTCTGGGAATGTCTCTTGAATGGTGATTTGAAACCAGGAATCAAGGAGTGGCCACTTTCCGTCCACCATGTGTTCAAAGAAGTGAAAAGAGCATGAAGCAAGTGCCTGCAGAGATGAGAAATGAGAAAGGTTCCTGTTGACTTTGCATAATCCAGGGTCCAGGATAGTCGTATTAACTACAATATGGAGCACTGCCTGACCAATAGACAATTAGCCTCACTCCAGATACCCAAGAAGGCATCCTTGACTTGAGCCAGCCTTCAGCAGCAAGAACTGGTCTGCCACATGACTCAGGCCCTTTCTTGGACCTAGACCGTGGATCATATATAAAAACATTTCTTCTAGTGTCAACTGGGTGCAAAAAAATGTAAAGTCATAAGGAACAATTAAGATAAATATGACCTACACTTTCAATGAGCAGTATCTGGCCATTCAGATGGACTATTATGAAGACTACATGGAAACATAAGGCAAAATAGGACACTGATTTTAACGGACATTATCATAGCATTGTTAAAAAAAAAAAGGCATTTGGAAAAAGATGGGGGAAATACATCAAAATGGGAATAGTAGTAGTCTTAGGTTAATGGGATCATGTGTGTTTCCCCCTAATTTTCCTATTTTATTTCTAAAACATGGCTATCTTATGCAGACAATTCTTCTTCCTACATCTCACATCTGAGCAATTTAGGTAGTTTCTGTGAGGCCCTCAAATCATCACAGATCGTATGTCTAAAAGGAACTGGGATCAGAGAAAGCCACCAGAGGAAGTGGTTGTGCGCATCAAAGGGGACGCCCACCTGCTGGCTGGGACATGAACTACAGTCCCTCAATAAAGTCCCAGAGGAGAACGGGGTGTCCACTTGAGCATGCTCAGATCTTGCAGCCTGTTCCCATTGCAGAAAGTCTGCCACAAAATAGCTGTGAAATGGGAGGAGAGGTCAGGCCACATCTTCCCAATGAACACAGGAGTCAAGATCCTGACCAGGCACTGCCTTCTCTCCCCCTCTTCCTCCCCCTGATCACCCACTCCATTCCTCAACAGCTGTCCTCCCAAAAGCTCCAAAGATTTTCTTAAGAACCATACTCAGTACTGAACCTGAACTTCATCTTTGCTAAGTGTCTCCAAATTATCTTAATGAGGATTCCCTTCCACCTTCTGGGAAGTCAGCTCAGGGCTGTCCTATGACTCTTCTTTCCAGGAAGGTACAACAGGTCACCAAGGGGCTTGCCCAAAGCCCCCCCCCCCCCCGGGAGAAGACCTAAAACAAGAACTTTGTGTTCCTGGTGCCTGGGAATGTTTCTAAGCTTCCTGAGCCTGGCTAGTGCTTCAGGACAACAAGCACTGAAAAGAATAACCAGTGGAGGGCAATGAGGGCTTGTGACCCAAGCTCTGCCCTGAGAGTGCATAGGCATGCTTCTGTGCACCTTCTGGCTCTCTGAGCTTCCTGTTGTTACAAATCCATCAAGCCATACCTAGTCCTCCTGCTTAATCTTCCAGCTTGTACAAACAGAGGCCAAGGAAGGATGGACTGCTATGGGTTTAAGTTCATCAAAGTAGTGAGACATCCATACCAGAAGCCAAAATATAAAGTAGCTATTGGTCTTATATTTGTGGGTAGTAATTAGCTCAGGTAGATAGAAGTATGTTAGCAATAAGTTCTTCCCAGAGAGCAAATGGATGTGAAAATAAGGGGAGTGGAGACCCCTACCCAGAGGATCAGAGTGTTATCAAAAAAATTGCGCATTACTTACTTTATATCAAATATTACTATTTAGTGAATGGCTGCTAATTAGTGCAGGCCCTGTGCTAGGTGGGACTCATTCTGTCCTGCCCCCTTCAGGTCTTTGCTTCAATAACATTTCCTCCCAGAAGACACCCCTGAACCCTGGGACCCTACATTCCCCTGTTAGACACTCAGATTATAATTATAGCATTCACGAGTGTGACTTCTAAAAAAATTTTTTTTGACATTTATTTATTTTTGAGAGACAGAGTGTGAGTGGGAGTGGGGGACAGAGAGAGAGGGGGACACAGAATCTGAAGCGGGCTCCAGGCTCTGAGTTGTCAGCACAGAGCCTGACTCGGGTCTCGAACCCATGAACCATGACGTCATGATCTGAGCTGAAGTTGGATGCTTAACTGACTGAGCCACAGAGGTGCCCTAGATGAGAATTTTTTATTATAGTCTGTTTTCATGAAAATAGGAATGAGAAGGTGTCTTAATGACCACAGGTGGGCATTCATCCTGGCTCTAGTACATTCTCTATAAATATTTAGTGAGCTGATATCCTTCACAGCACTTGCCACATGGAAAGGATGTAAGCCCTTAGGTCATTCTTTCTCAGCTGCCTTGTTCATCACTAAGCTTCAAGTCCCAAGTACACAGGGACCTCCTTTATCTTGTTCTCCACCAGCATTGGTGCGGTGCCTGCATATGGTGGCATCCAACCCTGGTGGCAGGAGTGAATAAAAGAATAAACAAACATGAATAAAAACCTACAGCTCTAGAAATGGGTAGGAAAAGGAAGACAGTACTGACAGGTCAGGAATCAGATATGCCCAAGAATGGAGCTAGGTGAACAGAAAGAAAAAAAGTCTAGGACTTCTGACTGAGTGGACATGGGATGTCCAGATTCTCCTTTCCAGGTGTTGACTGGGTGATGTGTGTAGCTAATGGTACAGAGAAGACAGGCCACAAGATTGGAGATGGTAAACCAAGGCCAAGGGCCTCTTGAGCCTAGAGAAAAAGCTAAGCCAGTCATTTCCTACCCTACAAAGTTTCTTTTGTGAGATGAAGCCCTGAGCTCCCAAAACGCCTGAGAACAGAGGGACAGTGGTTTAGCAGCTGCAAAATCAGGGTCACATATAAGGATGTATCCCAGCCTCTTGACTGGGAGCTTCAGTGGATCTTGCTGAGGCGTGGCTCATTAGGAGATGGGCTTTATGTCTGGTACATAGAGATTTGAACTTATGTCATTCAGGGCTGCTGCTACTCCAGCCTCTAATCCCTCTTCCCAGGTGTGTACAGACAACCTCGGAGAAAGGTTCAGAAAGGCGAGTGAGCCTGCAATCCGCAACAGGAGGACTATGGAAGATGGGGGCCATCAGCAAAGCTTCTGGAGGTCTCTCTCACCTCTCTCTTTGCAACACCATCTCTCCCTGGATCACTTGCCAGAGCTGGCTGCTAAGGCAGGGACCCTCCTGGAAGTTAAGAAACCAAAGACTTCGTGTGAAGAATCAGGAAGTGTAAGCCAAGTTCCAGATGGGAATTGCTGGAACAGTCTTCTCTTTCTGGGCCACCTCCTCCTCCCTCCATTACCATTCTAAAACTTGTTTTAATAGGCTGTTTTTTATGAAATTCCCTCTTATTCATACTTCAGCTTCCTATTTTACTGGTCACCAAAAGCATTCAATTTTTTTTTTTAATTTTTTTAAGTGTTTATTTATTTTTGAGAGAGAGAGACAGAGACAGAGCATGAGACAGAGCATGAGTGGGGGAGGGGGAGAAAGAGAGGGAGATACAGAATCCAAAGCAGGCTCCAAGCTCTGAGCTGTCAACACAGATCCCAACACGGGGCTTGAACCCATGAACTGTGAGATTGTGACCTGAGCTGAAGTCAAGACGCTTAACGAACTGAGCCACCCAGATGCCCCAAAAGCACTGATTTTTAAAGCAGCTGCCCTGTGCCCCCTCCAACACAGAAACACTCACACACACAAACACACACACACACACACACACACACACACACACCCCACCCCTCGACACACATACACTACATCCCTGCAAAACACTCTATCCATTTTTAGCAGATGAAAAGGGAAAGAAAAATGTGATGTCTTTGATGGTTTGTCTCATTACTTGGTTAATCCGTTTGGATGGGGAATGATAAACTTTACAAAAGTGCCTCATATTTTAGGCTGGCTGCCCTGTGATTGCCTCAATCTTGCTGCAAAAATAAGACTTTTGTCACTAATACTCTGTAGGGCCCCTTAGAGGGTAGAGGTGGCATGCCCCATACCCAGCTTGTCTAGAAGTTTTTATTTGTGCTAATTTTACCAGTCTTTGAGGGGACAGGTCAAAATCTTTCCCTTGTTATATGTGTATATGTGTGTGATTATTCTTGTATTCAGTACTTCAGTCCAAATCACCCAAGAAAATTTTCTAGATACATTTACTTTATTTGTTTGTTTAATCAAAGTGTCACAAATGTTGGATATTTATAAATTGCCCTGAATTCATTTAAGCCATTGTCTAATTTGACCTCCACTATAACGTCAAAAATTCACTAGTGTTTTATTAGAAGCCAGTACTTTATACATGTATTCAAATTAAGTGTTCAAAGTCACATTTTTACTTAAATACCAGTATATAAAATTTCCAGGAAAGAGTACAGGGTGGTAACCCTAACTTGTAAGTTTTTGGAGTGATCTCTGCAAATACACGGAGCCCAGATTATGGGTCTCCATGCTATAGGCAGGGCAGGGGCTCCTGCTGTGGCCCTGAACTGTCACTCGCCTGCTAGCGGTGTAAGTGTGGCTCTGTCCCTTTGCCTTCTGGGGTCCCTCTTTCCTTCTGTGGCACACAGGGTGACTGGATTTGATGGCTTCTAAGGCTCCCTCCAGTTCTGAAATGTCATGATACTTAGAATAAAGAGGAAATTTAGAACCATCTAGTTTAGGGGCCAAGTCTGGCCCACTGCCTGATTCTGTGCATGACACGCTAGGAATGGCTTCTACATTTTTTATGTGGTTGGTTAAATAGTATTTCATGAAAAGTGAAAATTCTGTGCAATTTGCATTTCAGTGACCATAAATTAAGTTTTATTGGAGCCATTCTCACTTGTTTGTATCCCCGGTGACTTTTGCACCACAATGGCAGTGATGAGCAGTTGTTAATGGAGATCGCACAGCCCACAAGCCTAAAATACTATCTGGTCTTTTACATCAAAAAGGTTGCTGGCCCTAATCTAGTCCAACTGCTTGACGGATGAGAAAATTAAAAGTTGGGCAAATTCTGGTTCAAAAAGACAAAAATCACAGTTATAGAAAGATGCAAATGGCCATTTTGAAGCATTCGAAGGGAGAAAAGCAATGAACAATGAACAAAAGATTTAGGATGCCGAAGAAACTTTCCCCTCAGATGGCAATAATGTGTTATTGAAGAGATAATGGCAAAGAAATTGTGAAGCCCTTGGAGCACCCTGCATTTGAAAGAACCGATTTTTTTTTCAAGTTTATTTATTTATTTTGAAAGAGAGAGATCATCAGCAGGAGTGTGGCAGAGAGAGAGAATCCCAAGCAGGATCCATGGTGTCAGCATAGAGCACGACTCAGGGCTCGAATTCACGAACCATGTGATCATAACCTGAGCCAAAGTCAAGAGTTGGACACTCAACCAACTGAGTCATCCAGGCACCCCAGAACTGATGCTTATTTTTTTAGTTAACAGAATTATTTTATTTTTTTATTTTTATTTTTTCTTTCATAGTTTATTGTCAAGTTTGTTTCCATATAACACCCAGTGCTCATCCCAACAAGTGCCCTCCTCCATGCCCATCACCCCCTTCCCCTCTCCCACACTCCCATCAACCCTCAGTTTGTTCTCAGTATTCAAGGTTTGCCTCCCTCCTTCTCCCCAACTATTTTTTTCCCCTTCTCCTCCTGCATGGTACTCTGTTAAGTTTCTCTCGTTCCACTTATAAGTGAAAACATATGGTATCTGTCTTTCTCTGCCTGACTTGTTTCGCTCAGCATAACACCCTCAAGTTCCATCCATGTTGCTACACATGGGCAGATTTCATTCTTTCTCATTGCCATGTAGTATTCCATTGTATATATAAACCACATCTTCTTGATCCATTTGTCAGGGGATGGACATTTAGAGTCTTTCCATGATTTGGCTATTATTGAAACTGCTGCTATGAACTTTGGAGTACATGTGCTCCTAAGCATCAGCACTCCTGTATCCCTTGGGTAAATTCCTAACAGTGCTATTGCTGGGTCATAGGGGAGGTCTAGTGTTAATTTTTTGAGGAACCTCCACACTGTTTTCCAGAGGGGCTGTACCAGGTTACATTCCCACCAACAGTGTAGGAGGGTGCCTGTTTCTCCACATCCTTGCCAGCCTCTCGAGTCTCCTGATTTGTTCATTTTAGCCACTCTGACCAGCTTGAGGTTGTATCTCAGTGTAGTTTGATTGGTATTTCCCTGATAATGAGTGACACTGAGCATCATTTCATGTGTCTGTTGGACATCTGGATGTCCTCTTTGGAGAAGTGTCTGTTCATGTCTTCTTCTGCCCATTTCTTCACTGGATTATTTGTTTTTCGGGTGGGGAGTTTGGCGAGTTCCTTATAGATTTTGGATACTAGCCCTTTATCCAATATGTCATTTGTAACTATCTTTTCCCATTCCGTTGGTTGCCTATTAATTTTATTGATTGTTTCCTTTGCCGTGCAGAAGCTTTATATCTTGATGAGGTCCCAATAGTTCATTTTTTTAATGTTTTTTTTATTTACTTCTGAGAGAGAGAGAGAGAGAGAGAGACAGCGTGAGCAGGGGAGGGTCAGAGAGAGAGGGAGACACAGAATCTGAAATGGGCTCCAAGCTCTGAGCTGGCTGTCAGCACAGAGCCCAATGCAGGGCTCGAACCCACGAACCACGAGATCATGACCTGAGCCGAAGTTGGACGCTCAACCGACTGAGCCACCCAGGCGCCCCTCAATAGTTCTTTTTTGCTCATGATTTTCTTGCCTTTGGGGATGTGTCAAGTAAGAAATTGCTGCGGTTAAGGCCAAGGAGGTTGTTTCCTGCTTTCTCCTTTAGGGTTTTGACGGTTTCTTGTCTCACATTCCGCTCCTTTATCCATTTTGAGTTTATTTTTGAGTATGGTGTAGAAAGTGTTCGAGTTTCATTCTTTTGCATGTTGCTGTCCAGTTCTCCCAGAACCATCTGTTAAAGAGGCTGTCTTTTTTCCATTGGATACTCTTTCCCACTTTGTCAAAGATTAGTTGGCCATACATTTGTGGGTCCAATTCTGAGTTCGCTATTCTATTCCATTGGTCTATGTGTCTGGTTTTGTACAGATGCTTTTTTTCTTTAAATCTGGAATCAAATTACAATGGATTGATGTGGAAGATTTGGGAAGTGGGCAGATTGCATCAGAAAAAGCTCAAGATTCTTCATGCTGATAAGACTCTTGGGAACTTACATCCAAACTCGCTGAAGGAAATGGAGGTGAACATTAGAAACGCTTTAGTGGGCCTTTTCAAATGTGTAGGAGGTCTGGAAGTGGTGATGGGGGAAAGGAAGCCTGGAGCAGATTAAAACTTTTGGTCAAATAGAAATCTAGTGCTGGAAAATCCCAAAGCTCTTTATGATACAGAGGCTCTGCTTAGAATAACCTTCATATCTCTGAGAACCTGGCCCTTACTAGTGACAGTGCTCAAGCCCTGGCAGGATGGTGAATGGGAGCAAAGTTAAGTATTACATAATTGATTTTAAGAAGGTTTATACAAAGTTTAATGGAGAGGTAAAGCCCATTGTCCTTTAATACTCACACAGGAGTGTTTCCTCTGCCTGGGAAGTTACTAGTGGTATGCAATAAATATTTCAAGCCCAAGAATGAGTCGGGGAACAATGAAACTGGCTCAGATCCATACTCTTGATGATCAACCAGGTATCAAACATTGCTCCTGTGAGGAGTCCTAGGCAGTTAAAATATAAACTTGAACTTGCTGAACAGATAGGATTTACCCTGGAAATTCAGATTATTGTCAACACCCAGCATGACCTCTGGGTCAGTGAGTTGGAAGGGCTCTCTCTAAAGTTAATTCAGGGGTTAAGGGCACAAGGTTACGAGTCAGACTGCCTGGGGTTGCATCCAAAATTGACTGCTGGGATTCCCAGGTAAGCCCAGACAAGTTACTGAACCTCTCAAGTCTCATTGTCTTCTGCTGTAACAATAACAATAATAGAAAAAGAATGGTAGTAATAGCACCTACCCTATGTGTTGCTGTGAATATTTAAAGATTATCAGTAGAAGGGACGTGGGCAAATCTAAGAATTAGTAGTATGTGTTCACTAAATGTCCCTTGCTTACTCTTGGCTGCCTAGTTGAGAATATGGGTTTACTAAAAATATAGAGTTGGGTGTGACTAGTTTTGGGTTGGAGTTCCAGCTTCACCACTGAGTAGCTTTGTAACCAGGAGCAAATTACTTCAACTCTTAGAGCTTTAGCTTTCTTATCTGTAAAATAGTGATAATAGTAATACTTACATTAGTGAGAAAATACACTCAAAGTGCTTGGGAGAGTTTCCAGCACTTAGCTATTCTAATGATGATCATGACCTGGGTTAACCAATGTATTAATATTTATTAGTTCCCTAATATCCAAAAATATTCTGAAGACACGCTGAAACACAGTAAGCCTGAGGTAACAGGCATATGTGGCATACACAGTATTAAGAATTTTCACATAAATGATTTGATCAAATGGCTATAAAATGGGTTTGGGTTGTCATGAAATTCCTCTGATGGTCTCAGGACAGGTGCAGGCTCAAGGAAGATTGTAGGGGAGGACCCAGTGGGCTTTCCCCACTGGCCTGGGACTTCCTCCAGCCCCAAAGCCCTACATGCTGAACCCAGAGGTGATGTGAGTTCTGCCTCCTTTGATTGTCTCCTTAAGAGTCATGAGGATTCTGGCTTCTTGCTTTCCCATCTTCCTCCTGCCAAATTCTGTTATTCTTCTTTCCTGTCAAGCTGCTTAACGTTTGGAACGTGATTACAGTACCACCTCGTGTTCCAGGTAAAAGTTAGCTCCTGTCTCATTCCCTTTATCAGCAAGAAGATAGAAATGATGGCCTCTGGAAAGGAAAGGGGCCTTTAGTATCTGGCCTGGTCTCTTAGTTTGTGGAGCTGGACTCCATTTCCTACCATTAACAGATTTGTTTACTTATCTGATATTCCCCAGATTGAGTTACCAGGCATCCAGGGTGATGGGGCTTGACAAACCTGCTCTCCCTAGTACTTGCTACCCACATCCTTTCACTTCTGCTCACTCCCTCACAATGAACAGAAGGGAGCTTATCTCCTGAGATCAGGAATTACAAGAACATGTGTTATAGATATCAGTGGTGCATCATTTAACATAAATTGTGATAAGGCCGAGGTGTTTCTTCCACTCAGTTTCTTAAGAACTGAGGGCCTCTTCTCCCAAATAAGCCAGATTGGAAGGTTTGGCTTTCCTTCCCCTTTCCCATGTGCCCAGATTGGGGGTGGGGGTGGGGGTGGGGGGTGGGGGGGAAGGGCAGTACTGGAGAATAAATAAAGCGTGTAACTCAAGCCCTGTATTCATAAGATCTTTCTTATGAAAGACTATAGGATCCCTTCATATAACCTTTTCATTTTACTAATGAGGAATGCAGGAAGTATGGTGACAGCTGGATTCTGGCCTAGTCAAGACAGGAGCACAGTCCTCCCGACTCTCAAGCCACCATTCTTTCCTCTTTATTATTGTTAATACTTTTAAAGTAGGCTCCACTCCCAATGTAGGGCTTGAACTCACAACCCTGAGATGAGGACTCTACTGACTGAGTCACCCTGGCATCCCACCACTCTTGCCTTTAAAGCCCTTGTTTCCTTCCATGCTCATGGCTGGAGTGGATTCTCCTTGGTGACTTTTCTGATTGTCCTATGCAGTGAGCATTCATTTGGGATGAGCCCATCTTGTTTTCTTACTCTTTGGTTTTGGCTATTGTTTGGTCTTTCCTGTGCATGCCAGCCTCTACAGACTTGAAGATTTCCCCCAGTGGCTTACAGTCAGGACAGATGCTTATTTGGGGTGAAGAATCGAGATACCTAAATTCAACTGGCAGAAGATGAAGTCACTGCATGTTCTTTCAGTGGACAGGGCCCAGAACCCAAGTCCCAGTAGGAAGGCTGACTCTGAGCTAGATCAGAAACCAAGCAGGCCTTAGATTCTGAGGCCCACCTACTGCCACCCCCATCCAGCAGCCACAGTCCTGCAAAGTTAGTCCTAGAGCCTTTTGCTCATGGTCATGGGAGGTTGAGTCAAAGAGTGATACTAGGATCATGCCCCAGGAAACACTGATATTGGACTGCAATGGTATCTACAGAGTAGACAAAGACAGAGGCCCTGAGGGGGGAATGTTGGGATTCAAGGTACCAAAAGCTGTCAGAGAACCATAGAAGGGCTCCTGGAGAAAGTTGATGTGGGCAGAAGGACCCCTTCTTGGCCAAGACAACATGGGCATATCACTTTGAGCTCTTTGAGGGAAATGTTATTCTCCCCATTGTAAAGGCCATGAAAGTGAAACTTGGAGTTCTTAGCCAAAGTTACAAAGCTAGTGTCAGGGTCAAGACTGGCACCCACGTGTTCCGACTCTGAAGTCTGTGTTCTATCCAGGTCACCGTGATGCTTTTTAGAAAAGCCTGTTGACATTCACCAGAAAATTCTGATTGCCAGTATGGTGTGGCAATCTGTAATCATATGGTCAAAGAGGATCCAGTCCAGCTCTAAATAAATCAGTTTCCTTTGCCACATACCCTGAAGAGGATTCTTAGGGACTTTACTGGGGACAGTCAAGGAGGATGGGTACAGGTGACACACTGTCTATACTCAACCCCCATCCTACCCCAGCCACCTTGTCAACCAGAATTGCTCCATTTCTATGGGTTGGAAGCATGTGTTTGAAAAGGGTTTCCATAATCTCTATTCCTTCCACATGCTGCAGCTTCTGGTTCAACTCCTTGTGTAAAAGGAAACTCACGAACTAGGTGGGCTCCAGGATCCTCTAGAGCTGAGCACATGAAAGTATCAGCTGGATGGCGCCTACGGAATTGTCTTCTTGGTTGAAAAGTCCTCCAACACCAACTAAAGTGTGATTGCCGCAAGTTCACACAACACAGAAGTTAACAGCTGCCTTAGAATTTCCTCACGTCATTCATTTACTTAAGAATATTTAAGTTAGAACCACTGTACATCTGGCCCAGCAATCTGGCTTTCACAGAGGCCCCAGTAGATACTGTTGTGGACAAACAGGACAATCTCTCTGACGTCTCCCTCTAAAGACCAAAGCAGGGCACCTTCAAATCACAGCTTATGATCTGTCAGGCATGAACTCACTTAAGCTTTCTAATAGTTGATGCTATTTATGGTTTTGGCTGCCATCACCTCTTAACACAACAAGTTCAGTAAGTTGCCATTACCCATGCACTTCCTTTTCTTCCCCTGTCCTATATTTTCCTCTTTTCAGGGGTAACCCCTAGGTGTTATGTGGTGGTAAACAAGCTCAACCTGATGTGGCAGAAGCACCTGTTGAGCAAATAATTCTTGAATGGATAGCCCTGGCAAATGACATCATTGCGGATGCATGCTAGGTCAGGTTTTCAGTCCTGTTAAGAGCCTTCTCCTCACCAGTGTTCTGAAATCTTGGGCACGTCAAGCAGTCTTTCTATTCCTTAGACAGCTGAACAGCTGGAGAGTTCTGTGCAGTTGGAGGAGGGGTGTTTGGTTGTTTCTCTTTTACCTGGGTCCTTTCATATTTCCTCACATGTATCACCCTAGCCAACCCTATGCTCGTGTAGAGAAATGCAAACAATTCTGTTATCTTCTGAAATTCTGAGGCCAAGAGTTCCCATTCTGACCGTGCCTGCACAAGTTGTCAGTGATTTCAGAATCTCTTTGATGCCTTCTAATATTATCTTCTATAGATGTGCCTTAGTCAGCAGGCGTCATGAAGGAATAACGGCATAGTTTTGGATAAAGGAGTTCAGTTAACTAAGAGTAGAACTCTTTCAGCTCCAAAGAGTTTTAAAATTTGTAATCGTTTGCAACCCGAGTTTTTCCATGTACATCACACTGGCCTCACAACCTATCACAAATGGTATCTGTCAGTGCTGGCGCCATCCGTTACTATGGGATCATGGGAGTCATGAAGGTGGGAGCAGGGTTGTCCGATGGCTCCAGCCACAGCCCCTCCCACTCTGCTGTCACATGTGTGTCACCACCACGTTTTCCATGGGCTATGCTCAGACGATGACTAAGCATGATGGAGTTCCTGGGCATGGCTGGAGACAGGACTCCTCAACTGGGAGATGTTGTCTCCAGATCTCCCCTCAGGCAGGCTGACGCCTTCTGAGAACTGGCCTGCAGTCTGGGACTCTTCCTATTTAACTCTTTCTTCACAGGGGTCAGACATGCAACACAATCCGACGGCTCTCCCCCCCTTCGCTGGCTTTCTCTTTTTCCCTTCATAGTTACTGTCCTCAGTCAATCCCTTGAACCTCCAACCCCAGCATGGTGTCTGCTTCTCAGAGGACCCAAACAAATAAAGGAGCCTCTACCTTGCTCTCCTTTAAAGTTGATTTTACCTGCTCCCAGCTGTTTCCTGGAGGTGTCTCGCATGTGCTCACGGATGTGGGCTACCCAACACCACTCTCGTCCTCCTCTCCTGCTCCGGCCCCGGCTTCCCGGAGAGATGCCTGCACCACAGTCTCTGATGTTCCCAAAGCCTCACAAAGCCTCCTACTATTGTGCCACAGCTGCTCCTATTTGTGGGCCCCCTGACACCCACTTCTGCTGACGCTGTGGGACTCACGATGTACCAGAACCCTGCGCTCACCTGAGGCCATGCCCACTGCAGACAGAAGTAGCCAGGACTGTCTGCTCGGACGAGTCCCTCACCCTCACTTCACTACAAGGGTCCCTGTGCAGAGCTGCCTTGTGCTGCCATTGTCACATCTGAATTTTTGTAAAAAGAGGTCATTTCATTTCTACCCACAGTCTCCTTTCCATTGTTTGGTTTTTTTATAACCTCCGAAATGTATTTGCTGTTTTAGAAGGTAGACATCCAAATTTTTTAAAGTTTATTTATTTTTTTGGAGAGAGAGAGGTGGGGGGGAGGGAGGGAGGGAGGGGGAGAAGTAGGGAGGGAGGGGGAGAGAGAGAGAGAGAGAGAGAGAGAGAGAGAGAGAGAATTCCAAGCAGGCTCCATGCTGTCAGCACAGAGCCCTATGTGGGGCTTGATCTCATGAACTGTGAGATGGTGACCTGGGGTGAAACCAAGAGTTGGACACTGAGCCACCCAGGCGCCCTCTTTTCCTTTGACCTTAGTCTCAATCCTCAGCTAAAGGACCAGCTCTGTGACAGAGTCTTATATATAAAATTGCACTTCCTTTCTAACATTGGGAGGGCCTGGCTTTCTTATCTCTTCAGATGACTGCTTCCCTACAAAACGTCATTTGAAGAGTCTCCTTGTGAGTTCTCCAGAATGTCTAGATTCCAGAGCGGTTATAGCATAGGCTCAAACTGGGCCTAGCATACTCTGGGTTGCTCTCATTGGGATTCTGTGGATTAATTCGTTTGCATGTTTGGTGTGTGTGTGTGTGTGTGTGTGTGTGTGTGTGTGTGTATGTGACAGAACTTGTGTGACTCTTTCTTCTCTGTCTCCTGCCTCATGATGTCCCCACATCCATCACTTTGCTGACAAACTCTCTCTCACTGCCTCTGTCACCTTCTCTGCCGTCTGCCTCCACTCCTCATGCTCTCTCATTATTACCAGTATTTCTCCTTGACAGCTTTTTTTGGTGACTGTACAATTCAAAGCTTTTTTGGAGACTTCCAGGGTTAGGGTTGTACTATAATGTGAAGAGCTGCAAAAGAGTACAGGAAAGCAGGGTTTATAATACTTTATTTGTAAATGATGACTAAATTAGAGAAAAAGGAAACAGAAGCAATCTAGGGCTTACCTAGGGAAGAATGCTACAAGCTGCACTAAGTATGCCTGGCAGATTCCAGAAAAAATAATGGACACATTTCATGAAACTTTTGACTGATTCACACACATACACCAGAGAAAGTACACATGTGGCAGACACTTTGACTTTCCTTGGACCTCTTCACTGTTTGTGTACCCTTCACCTAGATCAGGTGAGTTTTACTCTAACAGCTTGCAACTATGACTTTGCTTTAGAACATTTCCCTCAAGTCACTAGAACACTTCACTTGCAGATGCAGGGACAGAAGTGCCTGGGATTTTACACCTCCCCAGGCAGTCGCTATCTCATGATGGACTGGTTTGGAAGTGTGACAGTCCAGCTCCCTTGCCTCAGATGAGGACAAATGTGAAGCATAATTTTTAATCCACATCTTCCCTGATTATATCAAAGCACCATCCCCCCAAAAAATCTTGCCTGCCATCACAATCTTGCTTGGCTCCTTCTGCTTTCCTGCTCTCTTACTGGCCTCCTCCGGGAGCCCTTCTTCAATAGATGACTTGCACATGAATCTTCGTCTCAGAGTCTGCTTCTGGGAGAACCCAACCACACTGGATTGAATAGTGTCCTGAAAAAAATCATGTCTACCTAAGATCTGTCAGTATGACCTTATTTGCAAAGGTAACCTATTAGGAAGTAATCATGCTGGATTAGAGTGGTATCCTCATAAAATCCAATATGACTGGTGTCTTCATAAAGAGAGGAAAATTTGAACACAGAGACACAGACATGGAGGAGATGGCCCTGTGAAAATGGAGGCAGAGATTGGAAGGAAAGATCTATAAGGCAAGGAACTCTGTGGATTGCTAACCAGAAGCAGTGAGGGAAGCATGGAACAGACTCTTCCTCAGAGCCTCCAGAAGGAATTGATCCGGCTAGCACTTTGATTTTGGATTTTAGTCTCTGGAACTATGAAAGAATAAATTTCTGTTGTTTGAAGCCACAGTTTGTGGCATTTTGTTATAGCAGCCCTAACAAGCCAACATACCAACCTAAGACACAAATATACGATATAGGAAGCATATGAGCTTCTATAATCTATATTACATATTATATTTTACATGCAGCTTTTATCAGTATTTTCAAAAACTGATTCAGTGAAAGATCTCTTTTAAACCAATAGCTGACATTCATTATACTTAATAAGAGAAGTGTACAAGCAATCCAATTAAAAATCAGATAGAATGCAAGGATGTTCATTATCATTATTATTGTTTAACATTACCCTGGATAGTGGATGTTCTAGCTAATACAGTAAGACAAAACAGAAAAGAAAAAAAAAAAAAAAGAAATGAGGTACTTTGAGCAAGATGCGATAAATCAATAATTACCAGCAGACACTGGCTACTTGAAAAGCCCCAGGCAGTGTACTAAAATATATTAAGAAAGCTCAGGAATAAAAGATAACTTACTTATAGATTTTGATAAATTTTAAAAGACCTGTCTAAATAGATTTTATGCCATGCTTCTGCACTGAAAACTAAATATTAAAAGTTGTGAATCCTCACTTTAATATATAAAGTTACTAAAATTCCCATTAAAATATAAATGAGATTGGAGGGGCAGATATAATTTAAAAAACTAAAATTCACTCAAAGAATGAAGACATGAGAAGAGCCAAAAAATGTTTGTGGAAAGGAAGAAAAGAGAAGTCTCACCCGGTATGAAAATGTATTATAAAATTAGAGCAATTGGCTGTACCAATAAATGACTTGGTTCTGGTGCAGAAATATGCAAAAGGGTACGGCAGAATAGAAAGTCCAGAAATAGACCCAAATATTTATATCATTAGAATTTATATAATCACTTACAGTATGGTAATGGCAATGGTTCATGTCATTATAAAAATATTGCTCAATGAATTATACTGGGAACGAAAGGGTAACTCACCCTAAATGCATTCCAACTGAATTCATGGTTTCAAAAGAACTTTGGTTTTCCAACAATGGCAGACTAAGCAAATGAGATCAATCACTTTGCTGTAAACAATTTAAAAAACTGAGCAGAGTTTAAAATACATTTGCTTGAAGGCATCTGAGAACTAAAAAGCCCATGAAGAATGGCATGACCAAGGTCTAACAGAAGGAGGAAACTCAGAGGCATAAACCCAGCATCTGGGGATGCTTTACTCCTAGAAGTGCTAGCTGTTCCAATGTAGATGGCTGAGAGGCTGGAAACCGCAGCACTTTTGAGAACCTCGAAGAGTGAAGGGGGTAAAAATTAAAAGTACAAGATCACTGGAAAGGGCAGCCTCTAGTAAATTCCCTTGCGTTGGCTGGGCATTCTGAAAGTTACATCTGATCTGACAGAGTGTGAAAATAGATGAGCCTTCACACTGAACACAGTCTCCAATCATCTCAAACCTGGGAATGAGATTAGTTATCTTTTTTAAAAAATTAGTTATAAAGCTGCCAACACTCTCTTACACTAAAGGATGTGAGGAACATGAAAGCTATACAAAAGAATAATACTGATACGAAGAGTGCACTTTTTTTTTTTTTTAAGTAGGCTTCCCGTCCAGTGCAGAACCCAACACCAGGCTTGAACTCAGGACTCTGAGATCCATACCTGAGCTGAGATCAAGAGTTGGATACTTAACTGACTGAGCCACCCAGGCACCCCACAAAGAGTACATTTTTCAAAAAAATAAACAAGCCCCAAACCATAAGTACTGTGCTCCCTGTCTAATTCCTTTCCAAACAATGATTCGGCAAAATGACAGAATACAGGCTTAGAAGTGAATGAGGTGAGTCACACGTAAGTTACAACACAGTGTGATAATAATGAATATTTGTACACCCAGTTTTCCCTCAACGTGTTTCCTGCTCAGAAAGTCCAAATGCAAAACTGTCCCACACCAGATGTCTGTAGCGGGCCAGGTTCAGGTGCAGCTGGGTCAGCAGGTCTCGGTGAAAGTATGTAGACACGCGGAAACTCACCCTGTAACCCCACAGGTGTGGGGATGTCCTGGCCTAGCCTGGAACTGACAGGTTTTGGACCAGATCAGCAGGGGATTGTTTTTGTTATCTATTGCTTTGCAACAAAACACCCCAAAACTTAGTGGCTTCAAACGAATACAGTGTTTATTATGTTTTCATGAGCCTGAGAGTTGAACAGGGTCTGGTGGGTAGCTTCTCTTTGCTCCACCTGCTGCAGCTGACACCACATGGCTGAGTTCCATTGGGAACGTGGGGACTGGTGTCTGAGGTGGCATCTCATCCATCAGGGTCTCTCCCAATATGCAGTAGTCTAGCTCGGGCAATTTTACAGCGGGGCAGGCGCCTTCCAGAATGTAAGCCTCGATGTGTCAGCACTAATGGGGCCTCTGCTTGCTTCACATTTGCTAATGTCCCACTGGACAAAGCAGGTCACATGGCCCACCCCACGGCCCGGGTAGGAGGGTCTGCGCAAGGTTGGTTTACGGAGGGCCACCAGTCCAACAGTGTCCCACAGGGACCAAGACGTGGCCGTAGGATGAGAAGATGTAACTGGAGGATGCAGTGGGGGATTGGGGCTGCTGTGGTGGGACATAGGCTTTGAGCATAGGCCACAATAAGAATGTAACCACCACCTAAAATAGCGCTTTAATTGGAGGTGGGGGTGGGAACAAGGAGATCAAGCTGAGGAGACCAACAAAAAGATTGTGGCTGGTTAAACAGAGACCGTCTATAGCATCGTTAGGAGAGCAGAATAAAAATCAAAGAAATCAGATGGGTGGCAAGGCAGAAGCTAGGCAATGGAGAGAAAAAATTGCTGATTTCTTTCTCAGAAAGAAGAGAATTGGAAGGAAAATGCTTACAAAGTCATGTGCCATTACTTTTATAAATGAGAGAGCTTGGATTTTCCAAGTAGCCCCTGTGATGTTCTTTTTTATAATGGTATTTTTTAAGTCTTTTTGGTTTTGTTTTGTTTTGAGAGAGAGAGAGTGAGTGAGCATGTATGAGCGGGGGAGGGTCAGAGAGAAAGGGAAAGAGAAAGAGTCCCAAGCAGGCTCTGTTCTGTCAGCCTACGTGGGGCTTGGTCCCACGAACCCTGAGATCATGACCTGAGCCAAAATCAAGAGTCAGATGCTTAACCAGCTGAGCCACCCAGGCGCTCCCGTTCTTTTTTATTTTGAAGAAAGGATGGCCTGTGATGCTTGGGTGACTCCCTGGAGCCCTATTGGGACCCTACTGCCTCTCGCCACCATCTTCCCTAGTTCGCAAGCCCTCCCTTCTCTGGACTCTGGTCCCAAACCTTTGCTCAGGTGCTCCAATTTTGAAGATACATTTTTAATGAAGCTTAGGCCAATTCTACTTTCATATGTAAGACGTTTTAGATGCTGCTGAAGTTGAATATGAGTAATTTGACAGCAGACTTACAGAGTGAGAAGAGAAAAGCCATACAGTGGTACAAGGTCCCACGTGATTCTTTGACCTCATCTGCTACCCACCCACTCCCACCCCCAACTCCATCTCTCTGGCCATATTGGCCACTTATTCTATAACAGGCTTTATACCTGCCAAATAGCCTCTGTCAGGAAATTTTCCTCTAGAGAGCTATATAGCTTCCTCTTCTTTTCTCCCAGATCTTTGCTGATATGTTATCTTATGTATTGTTTTCCTGACAGTTTTTAAAACTAAAGCCTACCTTTCCCCACTCTATCCCTCTTCTCTGCTTTATTTTTCTCTAGGTCCCTATCACCATGTAACATGCTATATATTTCGTTTTGTTATTGCTGTTGTTCTTTGTCTGATTTATTTTGCATCTTCCCAAGATCCCAGGGTGATTCTAACATACCGCCAGGTTTGCAAGGTGCAGTTTTGGGCACAGGCTTCAGAGTTATCCAGACCTCGAATCTAGCCCTGCCTTGTAGCCGAGAGGTGCCATGACCTTGGGCAGTTCCCTAACATCTCTAAACTTAATTTACAAAATGCAAGTCTTAAAGGTCCTTCTGTCTCCTAGTTTCCTGTGAAGATTAACGAGACCCGCAAGCACTAGACTCTGCTTGCAGTGCCTGGCCCACGTGAAGGCCTATGTGACTGGCAAGGTTTCTGCCAGCTGGGATATGACTGTCCTCCTCCATCATGGCTGTGCCCCGCCTGCTTAGGAACAGTGCTTGGGGCTAAGCAAGCCTGGCTGCAGTTACTGCCTCTCTGTTTTTGGTGGAACTTGTTGAGGTCATTTAGCAAAGCACCTGCTTGTCCTTTTAGAGCCTAGGGGTTTTTTTGGTGTCAATTCTCTGTTCCTTAGACTGCACCATTTTCTTGGAGAAAAATTAAGAATATTGAAATTGCAGTTGCCCAAGGTGCCCAGCTACAGGCAATATCAGCAGAAGAAACTGAACACTGGGGAGCTCCTTCTGAGGAACTGAATACATGCATTGATTGTATCGAAATTTTCATTTGAAATCTTTCCTTCCTCCCTCCCTCTCAACCACTTATTCTCTCCCCTTCCTTCCTTCCTTCCTTCCTTCCTTCCTTCCTTCCTTCCTTCCTTCCTTCCTTCTCTCCCTCCCTCCCTCTAACCCACCCTCTCTTTCCCTCTTTCTCTCTTCTTTCTTTCTTTCTTTCTTTCTCTCTTTCTTTCTTCTTCCTTTCTTTCTTCCTTTCTTTCTTTCTTTCTCTCTTTCTTTCTTTCTTTCTCTCTTTCTTTCTTCTTTCTTTCTTTCTCTCTTTCTTTCTTTCCTTTCTTTCCTTCTGAGCAAGAAGAGAGAGATCATACCAGGAAATGGCACTGGGAGGCTCATTTCAGGTTTGTTTGTTTGTTTTAATTAAACTCTTAGCCCAAGATGGGGCCCAAACTCATGACCCCATGATCAGGAGTTGCATGCTCCATGGCCTGAGCAACACAGGCACCCCAGGACCCTTCAGGTTTGTACCAGGAACATACCTAGGATTTCTTGATACTGTTTGTTATTTTACTATTTCAGGCCTCTTCTCAGGGAACCTTATATTAAAGTGACTTCTTGGGGCTCCTGGGTGGCTCAGTCAGTTGAATGTCCAACTCTTGAATTCAGCTCAGGTTGTGATCAGGGTCATGGGATCGAGCCCTGCATTAGGCTCCACACTCAGCATGGAGCCTGCTTAGGATTCTCTCTCCCCCGATGCCCCTCTCTGTCTCTCACACATGCTCACTCTCTCAAAAAAAATACTGAAAAAATATAATAAAGCGACTTCTCAGTGGAAACAATTTCTTTCTAACTTACTCTCCCTGAAAGATATAGTAACAATAAAGGAGAAAGGTATTCTTTAAAGTGCTTATTGTTATTCATTTAAAGCAGAAAGCTATTTATGGAGCGCTAGTAGCATGGTGGATCAGAAGCTACATTCCTGGTCTTCAAGTAGTTTCAGTGCTATTAGAGAAATTAGATTTGCATGTACCTAAGTGTGGTAATGTTTGCTAACAGTAAAAACCAAGCAGACAGGAACAGCAATACCTCCCAGCTAGGTATGGAAGAGGCATTCTGAACAGCTTTCCAGAGAAGATTTTGCCAGACCCAGACAAGAGGGAGGGGCATCAAGAGTAAGGATCCGCAGAGCAAAGCTGCAGGTTTAAGACAACAGGTTGCACATTTGCAGGATGGTGAGAATAGCAGGCTGGTGTGGCTCCCTGGGGGCCAAAGGAGGAGCAGTGGCAGAAGATGCTAGAAAGGCAGGTGAGGCATGAATGAAAAATCTGAAGAGTCACACTTAGATATCTGAATGTCAGGGCACCTGGGTGGCTCAGTCAGTTGGGTGTCTGACTTCAGCTCACATCATGATTTCACAGTTCATGAGTTCAAGCCCCACATCGGGCTCAGTGCTGACCGTGCAGAGCCTGTTTCAGATCCTTTGTCCACCACCCACCACCCCCGCCCTGCCTCTGTGCACACTCTCTCTCTCAAATATAAATAAACATTAAAAAAAAAAAAAAGAAATCTGAATGTCATCCTACAAACTTGTTTGGAGCAAATGCAGGTCATGGCTGGATCTGTGTTTCAGAGATCACTGAGAGACAGGGCTCCAGTCCTTGACCTGATACTGACGTAACATCATTGTGTGGGCTCTCATACTTTAGGGGTGATGCTGGCCATCATTGGAAGAGGAGCTATGGAAATCCCATGTCCCAGGCAAGTAGGCGAGCCACAAGACAGGCCATCCAGGCAGCAAAGATCCCAGAGCACAGCCATTCAGCTTTGGCAATGTGTAGGGAGATTCTCCATTTGCTGTTGACTGAGTATTTGTCCCTTTCACCCACAGTCATATGTTGAAATCCTAACCCTCAAGATGATGGGAGTAGAAGGTGGGGCCTTTGAGAGGTGAATGGGACTAGTATCCTTATGAAAGAGACTCCAGAGAGACCCTTTGCCCCTTTCACCATGTGAGGACACAGAGAAGATGACTGTCTATGAACCAGAAGGCAGGCCCTCATCAGACACCACATTTGGCCTGGACTAAGCCACCACCTGACTATATTTCTCTCAGATTGACTGAAAACTGAGTTACCAGTCTGAGTACGTACCCACTGGTACCAGTGGACATGACCATGGAAGGCTCAAAGTTGGGGGGAAGGTTGCAGGGGTGGGAAGAACATAGAATCAATCTGAGGCTAAATGCTCTCTGATGCCTCCAGCAGTGTTGCTTATCTTCACGTAATTACTGAGAGCCGGTCACTCCTCACTGCCCCTGCCTTCTTGCCCACCATCTTAGGAAACCTATCTGGGCGAAGGATTTGAATGCAAGTAGCTTGCTTGGGAAGTAAGTCCAAGAAGCCCTGGTAGGGGTGTGGGGAAATGAGACAGAAGAGAGAAGGATATAGTGTGCATTAAAGAGCACGCTAGTTAAGATCAGTCAGTTAAGTGTCCAATGACGGCTCAGGTCATAATCTTGTGGTTCGTGAGTTCAAGCCCCACATGGGGCTCTCAGATATCAGCGCAGAACTCACTTCAGATCTTATGCACCCCTGTCCCTGCCCTCCCCTGATCCCTCTCTCCCTCTCTCTCTCTCAAAAATAAATAAATATTTTTTTTAAAAAGATAGAGAATAGGCTCTTGTCATGGGCAACTGGGAGTCAATCACAGTGGGACCTCTGGGTGACATCATAGAACAAGAGCGAGAAAACAGATATTCACCCACCATCTCCCGTCTGTCATGGGCCACAGGCTGCTCCCAGGATGTAAACTCTCCAGTGGGCCCACCAATGGACTAAACATGGTCCAGTGCCCAGAGTCTCAGATGCTTATGGTAGGAAAGCCATCCACACACACAAATTTTTAAAACAGCTACAGGGTGGCAGGCATAATGCTTGGTGCCAGGATAGAGGAAGTAGGGCAGACTCTCCCCTGCTGCCATCGATTCTCTCCTGAGAACTCCAGGTAGACAGGACTCTCCTCCCACACTCTGGCTCCTATCATGGAAATGGGTTTGTTTGGTTTGGTTGGTTGCCCTTAATCTATTTATTCTCCTTCAACTTCCCCCAGTTTCCTTTTGTATATACTCTGGTGAGGTCATTGTCATCTCTCTGTTCTCTCCCAGCCACAGAGGTAGCATATAACCCAGGCTAGACCAGTCAGACACTCCCTCTCCCCTGTGGAAATTGACTGTTGAGCTGAATGGTAGAGACTGAAAATGGTTGCTTTGTCCAGGAGCTCCAGACTCATAACTCTCTATAGAGCTTCTGGGTAATGCCTATTTTCACCCCTATTCTCTGTGACTGTGGAGGTCTCCCACACTCTTCCTATAACTCCCTTTTTGCTTAATCATGTCAGTGTCAGTTTCCATTTTGTGTAGGCAAAGAACCCTGATATAGCTCTTATTGCACTTTTAATCATTAAAAGGTGTTTGTTGAGCACCTACTATGTGTTAGGTACCCACTAATCATGGGAGATACCATGTTTAAAAAAATGTCTGCCTTCATGAGGTTCTCAGCAAAATAGGGGAAAGAATTGAATAAATAGTTCCCCATTGGGCCATAGAGTGACAAGTGTGACAAAAGCAAGTTTCAGGATATTAAGCAAGTGGGTCTCCAAGATTTTAATTTAGATTGGGCCAAGGAGATAGCACAAAGGATGTCACATGTAAGTACAGACCTGAAGATTGAGTGAAGAACATTCCAGGCAAAAGGGACAGCATCTGTAAAGGAAGACTTGAGCCAAGAAATAGGGTTGTCCACCTTGTCCTGACCTTGGGCTTTGGTCATTTATCAGGTGGGACTTGATCAGACCCATTCCAGCCTCTTCTTGTTCTACCACCACCTAGGGCAGTAGTCCTGACCGCAGGAACACAGCTCTCTTTCTCCAGGAGCCCCCTGCCCTTTATTTAAAGCTCAAGGCAACAAGTCAAATCAGTCACCTGTGGTGAATCTTAGCAATGTGGGAGGTGTGGTGGATGCTGAGATGCACCACCCAGATCCCCCTTGAGGACTGAAGAACTCACACTCCCTCCCACTGTCTTACTTCATAGCAGACACTCCGGAGAGCCACCTCATGTTCAGAAGGCTAAGACTTCCTTTGAGACTGCTTGTCGCCCAGCTTCTCCCTCTGCCCAATGCCACTTCCTCCCTTTCCCTTCTACAGACTCCAGTCCTGACAATACTCCTTCCAACCCTCCTGCACACAAAGAATCGTCGCAGGGTCTGCTTCCTAGGGAACCGTGTTGCAGCAGATGGAAGGAACCAGAATTAGGGATGAGAAAACTGTGTTCGAGCCTATCACATCCCGACTGTGTTATCTTGGATCAACCTCATGTTAGTACCAGGTCAGTACCAGGTGCCATGCCCAGTCCCCAGAAACCTCCAAACGAGTGCTCATTCATTCAGACAATAGATGGAGCTTTCTCTGTAAATGTTTTTAAAACACACACAGTTGTCAGTTACGGCTATTTTGACTTGGAAAGGGGAAAAACAAAATATAACTCCAGTGAAAAAGTGGAAGATGGGACAAGAGTCAGAACACAAGAAGGGGATCAAGCACTTGATGAAGATTTGGAAGGACAGGGACACAGGGACCAAAGGGTGAACAAGAGTGCAGTAAATGGGCCATCAGTTGTGTGGAGTGCTTCAGAAATGTCAGGTGGGTTAAGCGGTGATGTGAAGTGTCAGGTTTAAGAGCATTGCTCACATTCACTCTTCCAGAAATGTTTAGTTGGCTCTCAGTAGTCAACTTGGAAAGCGGGGAGTATGGGCAGGGACATATCTGTCTCCTTCACCACTATGGACTCTGTGCCTAAGAAGCTATTGGTGCCCATTGGGTGTTTGAAATGAAGTGAGTAGCTTATTGTCACTACTGAAATAGCTTATTGAAAAAAAATCCATGTGCCACCAGCCTGTGCCGCGTAGATATGAACACACACACATGCACCTACCCTACTTTGTCTAGCCCAGGTGCTGAGCATAAGCAAAGCTATTTTCTGGTGGATGGAAGCTGTTTGTCCCATGCACCAGACCTGGGATGGAATCCTTGAACTTCTCCCTACATTTACTGAAGACCTCTATACCTCCTTTGAACATCAATAATTCTTTAAAGAGTATGTAGATGAACCACCAGTAAGACATCATGCCTCTAAATTTAGTTAGGAGATGGTAGACTCATGTTACAGGATAGAGATGAGAAATCTAACAGCACATTTTAAAGGGTCTACTAACAGGGTATTGGAGACACTGGGATTGTTTCAAAATAAAACAGTCTCCCTTTGAGGTGAGAGTATATCAAAGCAAGTTCTTATCGTTAATAATTTGGACCATTTGCTGGATAAAGGACCTGAATGTGAGACAGGAAACTATCAACACCCTAGAGGAGAAAGCAGGAAACAACCTCCTTGACCTCCACCGCAGCAACTTCTTACTTGACACATCCCCAAAAGCAAGGGAGTCAAGAGCAAAAATAAACTGTTGGGACCTCATCAAGATTAAAAGCTTCTGCACAGCCAAGGAAACAACCCAGAAAATTAATAGGCAACCAACGGAATGGGAAAAGATAGTTGCAAATGACATATCAGATAAAGGGTTAATATCCAGAATCTATAAGGAACTCACCAAACTTCACGCCCGAAAAACAAACAACCCAGTGAAGAAATGGGCAGAAGATATGAACAGACACTTCTCCAAAGAGGACATCCAGATGGCCAACAGACACATGAAACGATGCTCAGCATCCCTCCTCATCAGGGAAATACAAATCAAAACCACACTGAGATACCACCTCACGCCAGTCAGAGTGGCTAAAATGAGCAAATCAGAGAACTCGAGATGCTGGAGAGGATGTGGAGAAACGGGCACCCTCCTACACTGTTGGTGGGAATGTAAACTGGTGCAGCCCTTCTGGAAAACAGTGTGGAGGTTCCTCAGGAAACTAACAATAGAACTCCCCTATGACCCAGCAATAGCACTGCTAGGAATTTACCCAAGGGATACAGAAATGCTGAGGCATAGGAGCACATGTACCCCAATGTTCATAGCAGCACTCTCCACAATAGCTAAAACATGGAAAGAGCCTAAGTGTCCATCAACGGACGAATGGATCAAGAAGATGTGGTTTATCTATACCATGGAATACTCCATGGCAATGAGAAACAATGAAATCTGGCCATGTGTAGCAACATGGATGGACCTTGAAGGTGTTATGCTTAGCGAAATAAGTCAGGCAGAGAAGGACAAATATCATATGTTTGCACGTATAGGAGGATTAGGAGGAACTTGACGGAGGAACAAGGGGGAGAAGAAGGGCTGAAATGGTAGGGGAAAGGGAGAGAGGCAAACCATGAGAGACTCTTGAATGCTGACAAAAACTGAGGACTGATGGATGTGGGGGGGAGGGGGGGATGGGCATGGAGGAGGACACTTGTGGGGATGAGCACTGAGTGTTATGTGGAAACTAATTTGACAATAAACTATTTGTAAAAAAAAAATAATAATGATAATTTGGACCATTTGTCTGAGTAGAGAAGATGAATCCACATGTGATCATGGCAATAATCTCCCCTTCCCATTTTGGCTGGTCTGTCATTTCTCTAGATGTGACCGTGACATTTGGTGCATTGCAGCACGAGGGTTTTTTCTCTCCCCTCTGGAAGGCAAACTTTTAAAAATCTCTGATTCCAGGGCCACCTGAGTGGCTCAGTGGTTGATCATCCGACTTTGGCTCAGGGCACGATCTCATGTTTGTGAGTTCGAGCCCTGTGTCAGACTCTGCTGAGAGCTCAGAGCCTGGAGTCTGCTTCATGTGTGTCTCTGTGCCCCTCCCCTGCTCACGTTCTGTCTTTCCCTCCTTCGGAAATAAATAAATATAAAAAAAAAAAAATCTCCGGTTCCCTAGTGTGTTACAAGTTACCTTGGTGCAGGGGCAACATTAAAAGCATATTGAAGGAAAGGAGAAGAGGAGAAGGAGGGAGGAGAATGAAAGAGCACCCAGTAAGACTCATGGGGATCATTCAGAGCTGTTGGAATACTTAGCTCCTGTTGGCCTCCATGTAGCTTTCTGACTCTTTGAGTACTGGGGGATGGCGAAAAATACATAAAATTGGGAATCAGGAGGGGCGCCTGGTGGTCTAGTCAGTTAAGTGTCTGACTTTGGCTGAGGTCAGCATTTGTAGTTTATGGGTTCAAGTCCTGTGTCAGACTCTGTGCTGACAGCCTGATTTGGATTCTGTGTCTCCCTCTCTCTCTGCCCCTCTCCTGCCCATGCTCTGTCTCTCTCTCAGAAGTAAATAAACATTAAAAAAAAATTTTTTTTTAATTGGGAATCAGGAGACTTGGGTTTGTGTCCTAGCTCTACTATTCAATGCATGTACATCCATCACTTAGTCTTTTAGCCTCAATATCCCCTTCTGTAAATTGGGGATTGTCCTTTCTACCATGAGGAAGTCTTGAATGAGTAAGTGAAATAATATATGTGACATCCTTCAGCAAACTACTAAATGCCATGTAATTGTTGCTTATAATTATTATTACCCTGGAATTAGAACCAACTACAACTGAATACTTATAAAAGCTCTCTGAGTTGATAATTCAACCATGCCTTCCAAAATGAAAGGAAATATTGGCTCTATATCCAGAGTAACTTTCTTTTTACCCCAAACCTGTTTTGAACAGGTTTTGAAAAAAAGCACTACTTAACTGGTCAGTTGAGGGAGGTGTTCCAAAACTACCACCAAAAAAATGGTGCATTTTAAAGAATTTGAAAAATGATTGCTCTATTGTGATGTATCTGTTTTTAAATTTTTTCTTCATTTTAAGTCAGTTGATTTGGAACAATACAAAGCAGAAATCTGAAATAAAAATCACCCTGTGTCACCTCCCCCAAGTAACTCTTATTAGCTGGAATATCATTCCAGTTAGTCTCTAGGCATAGATACGAATTATTTGGTAAACATGAGTGCAAACGTAACAAACAAGTTACAAAGATTGCTTGGGGAACCTCCCTTTATGTCCGTGAAAAAGAAGAGAGGAACTTGTGCTTTCAGAGACTGCAAAATAGCCTTTTTCTGGTCATTCCTTTGATGAGATGAGTGCTCTGATAACAGAATAGTTGGAATTCTAAGGCAAACAGTGCCTTTCTGATCAAACATTGGCCTGCTCAGGTGGGAAGAAGGCTGGAAGGGGAGGAACAGCCTCTAGCCCCCATTGGGGACTTTTTGAAGGAAACCCAGAACCAAGATGTAGACTGTCACAGAGGGAGGCACGAAAGAGAAGGCATGACCCAGAATTGCTGTGGAAGCAAAGTGATATACTGCTCATGGTTGGGGAGGGTGGGGGGGAAAGGAGGTGAAAGCGTGAGGGCATGAGAGGAGGAGGAAGGTGGTGGGATAATGAAGACCTGGAAGTTTTGCAAATTGACCCTGAATCTGAGTGAAAGGAAGAAATAGAACAAAATAGTGTGCCACTGGTCTAACTACTCTTTAATGAAAATAATTCCACTTTCTTCTGCAACTTTTAAGAGGAGAGGTCTTAGAAGAGCAGATTAAATGCACTAATTCTTAAACGCTAGCTGCTTGCGGGTAAGCTACACACAAAAATTAAATTCTTGTTTGTTGCATGGCTTCTTCTCCGAGGGTTTAACAAAATTTTCACAAGATAAGGATTAATTTCACTAAGGGGGAGGGAGGTTGGACAGTGAGGTGTAAACCTGACCTCTTCATCAGTCTGAGATGCTACCCTTCTGACCCCTGTGACCGAGATATCACTCACTAGTCTAAGGGACCCAAGGACACTGAGACCAAGAAGAAAAGATAGCTCTCCCCTGCCCTGAGGCCTTCTCAAGCTCATAGATTACAGCCACCAGGGCAGAAAGCCCTTAAAATTTGGCAACTTTCCTTGGACCTCACTTCCATATCAAAATCTCCATTGATGTTTGCCTTTGGTTAATGAAATTAACCAGGTTTGCCTGACTAATGAAATTGAGTAACCCCAAGCCATTCATTGTTATTGAACAATCTGTGCCCTTCCCTGGCCCTTGAACTTCACATGGATTAGCCTGGTTAGTGCTCATAACTCTATAAAATATTATCCCCATTTTAAAGATTACAAAATGGAGGCAAAGAGAAGTTAAGCTACTTGCCCAAGGTTGCAGAGCTAGTGCGTGAGGCTCCAAATTGGGCCTGGTGCCAAAACACTGACTCATGAAGACTGGAGGCGGTAAAAGTTAGGAGAGAGAGACCACATTTCCTTAAAACGAAGACAGTGCCCTTGCTATACGGGCACTTGATTTCAAGTGGCTTTGGAGTCACAAAACCCCACGGTACACCACCCTTTTCCAATTTATTATATTGGGTCTTGGCCTGCCGAACTTGCACTGCAGTGTGACCTCAGCTTCTGTGCAGGAAGTAAGAGGAATACATGTGTGAGTGGGTGTGTGAATACCGTGCATGTGAGTGGATGTTTGTAAATGGGAAGTCATGACTTTATATATAAAGTGGAGGGGTTTCACTGTGAGAGTGCATTTGTGAGTGTGCATGTCTGATGTGTGTGCATTTGTATGTGCAAGTGGAAGTGTGAATGAGTGTGGATGTGAATTGTTTAGGGTGAATGTGTATGGATGGATGTAAAAGTGTCTGGATGAATTCGAATATGTGTATGCATACATAGCATGTATACATGTGTGTTCATGCAAATGTGTGTGTGAATGTCCAAGTGCATGCCTGTATGTGTCTGAATGAATGCATGTGCATTTGCACATGGTTGAGTAACCCACAAGTGTACTTGTAGCTGCATGTTGCATGTGTGTGTGTGAATGCATGAGTATTGTGTGCTTCTCCCAGCTTCCCTTATTGGCGGCAAGATCAAGTGACACATGGAGTTCTTAGGTGGCTCAGTTGGTTAAGTGTGTGACTTCAGTTCAGGTCATGATTGCTCTGTTAAGAGTTCAACCCCTGCATTAGGCTCTGTGCTGACAGCTCAGAGCCTGCAGCCTGTTTCAGATTCTGTGTGTGTCTCTTTCTCTGCCCCTCCCTTGCTTGTGCTCTGTTTCTGTCTGTCTGTCTCTCTCTCAAACATAAGCATTAAAAAAAAAAAATCAAGTGACACATAAACTCTGCTCTCTGACAGAAAAGCTTGAGGATGTTGTCCCAGGACAGTCCTGGCCACAGAGAAGAGAGGATGTCAGCTCTGTGCCTCTGTGGGTGGTGACAAAGTGGGCTCTGACCTGCTGGACCATAGCAAACCTGCTGGTGCCGCTGGTGGCCTGGTCCACTCTGTGTGCATGCTGTCCCCTAGCTGGGGTCTCATCGGTTTTCCTTTTCTCCTAGATGAGTCACCAGGGACCAGAGAGGGAGTAGCACAGGCTTTGGAGTCCAGCAGATTTGGGATCAAATTCCTGCTCTGCCCTGGGACCCTGAGGGACTGTGGACAAGCTACTTAACCATCTGACCTCAGCTTCCCCATCTGATAAAAGAGAGCAATTCTACCCAGCACACAAGTTTATGGTGAAGCTCAAAGGAGCCAATGCAGGGGTGCCTGGGTGGCTCAGTCGGTTCAGTGTCTGACCTTGGCTCAGGTCATGATCTTGCAGTTCATGGGTTCGAGCCCCACATCGGGCTCTGTGCTAACAGCTCAGAGCCTAGAGCCTGTTTCGGATTCTGTGTCTCCCTCTCTCTCTCTGCCCCTCCCTTGCTCATTCTCTATCTCTCTCTGTCTCAAAAATAAATTTTAAAAAAATTAAAAAAACAAAACAAAACAAAGGAGCCAATGTATCTAAAATCAACAACAAAACCAGGCATAGTATTTTGCACAAAATATATGCTTAATAAGTGATGTTATTGTTTCAATAGACAACGAGAAAATAATCCAGATTCTTTCTTCCAAGTTGCCCTTTTAGACAAATTATTAACTCTCACAGTGGAGCCAGGCACAATGGGAGGTTTGCAGAAGCTTTTTGGCCCATCTTAATTATATATTAGGACACTTTGGAAGCCATTTGCAAGTGAGGGTCAAAACGAGTTAATATACCAGAACAGGGCCAACACGCCTCACAGTCACCAGGGAAATCGGCCCTTCGCTTTCCCAGAGGAAAGTAGAAAAGTCCCTGTTTTTCAACAACCCCAATTCGACAGCTGAAAATTATTACTGGAGTGAATTATGCATCTTTAGAAATGAAACACTACACCTGTAAGTGTGAGTTGATTGCCCGACTTTTCAAGGACCAGAAAATGAAATAAAGAAAAGAACTCTCAACAGGGAGGCCTCCGTGTCACCGAGGAGAACGGATCAGAACAATGACTGAGTGGCTGGCTGAGGCCACCTGCCTTAGAGGCGGGAATTGAGTCAATAAAGGCACTAAACAAACAGTTGGGCCTTAGTGTTCTAAATCAGTTTGTACAGTGGTTAAAGCTTGTGAGCCGAGGAGCACTGAAGGCCTGTACACATCCTCTATTAAATCTGAGCCAGTCTCCCAGGCCAGCACTTTGTTGACTCAGTGTCTTTCATTGCAAAATGGCTGCCCCGCTAGGGTCATGAGCTGAGCTGGGTGGAGCAGGGGACTGAGAAGTCTCGGGGGTGGGGGTTAGCATCTACCTTCACAGGGTGCTGCCTCCCCTGCCTGTGGGTGAAAGTGTTGGCTGCTTATTCCTTACAGAGAGGGGCTGAGGGTCCCATCACCTGAATAGAGCTGAAGCCTCAGGAGAAGGGAATGAACTGGACGGAAACAGGCATAAAACATACTCTGTTAGTTAGAGACAGTCTTGGAAAAAAGCTTGTAAGATTCTTGCTCCAAGGTGGGGAAAGGGCCTGCTTGGAAAGAGGTGGCTTTCAGAAGCTCTGGGTCACCCTAGAAAGCACCTAGTCTCGGCCACCAGCCAGCATGCTCGTCTGCCTTCCATCTATATACTTAAAAGTGCCTCCACTTTAGCAACGCAGAATCCTTTAGAGTTTGGGCAGGTTAGAATTAAGGAACTCTAGGAATGTGTATTATGGATTCACAGGTGATAAATGTTAAGATGTGTCAATGAACACCGGTATCCGTGACATTCACAAGAGGTAGCTTTGTCAGCATGAAAAACTGGAAATATTTTTGAATGGGAGAGGGTGGGGCAAGATGATTCCCATAATAAACCCTAACTTCACAACGTCTCACATTTTGGAGGCAGTGAAAGAGAGGAGACCAGGTGGGTTCCAGGGGACACAGAGCTTTCACGCAGGTGTAAGGCGCTGTTTTATACGGATGGATCTTGTCTTCAGTCACCTGCTGTTTCCTATGATGCACCTGTCTCTCACCTCATAACACTGAGGAGGGTTTCCTGGGGCTGAGACACAAGAGGATCATGAGAAGTAGAAGGGCACTGACACCCCTCTATCCACCCTTATCCAGACCTGGCCTCCTTTAACTGTGTCTACATTGCAGAATTTCTTCTTATTCTCTTATTCCCTTAATATTCTCATGCCGCCAGCATAGCAGCTCTTAACTGGAGGGGATTTTGCCCCCAATGGGACATTTGCCAATGTCTGTAGATATTTTCTGTGATTCCAACTGAGGGTTGTAGTACTACTGGTGTCTCCTGTGGGTAGAGGCTGGAGAAGTTGCTGAACATCCTACAAGGTGTAGATCGCCCCACATCGAGAATTATTCAGCCCAAATGTCAGTACTGAGGCTGAAAAAGCCCTGCTTCCATGTCCTGACACCACAGCTTTTTATTTTTGAAAATAATAATTTTATCATTGAAAAATATCAAGGGGTGCCTGGGTGGCTCAGTCGGTTAAGCGTCTGACTTCGGCTCAGGTCATGATCTCCCGGTTCATGGGTTTGAGCCCCAAGTCGGGCTCTGTGCTGACAGTCAGCTCAGAACTTGGAGCCTGTTTCGGGTTCTGTGTCTCCCTCTCTCTCTGACCCTCCCCTGCTCATGCTGTCTCCCTCTCACTCTTTCTCTCTCAGAAATAAATAAAACATTTTAAAATTTTAAGAAAAATGGCCGTTTGTACTAATTCACAATGTGGTTTAAGTGGCCAATAGTCTATATATAACCTGCCAGGGTCAGTGGCGTTAAAAGAGATTTTCATTACGATGAGCACTGCATGTTACATGTAAGTGATGACTCACTAAATTCTACTCCTGAAACCAATATTACACTGCATGTTAACTAACTAGAATTTAAATTAAAATTTGGAGGGAAAAAAAGGAGGTTCTTACTTGTTGGCAGGAATTTACATCATGCAAAAAAAGGAAGTGAAGACTTTCAGGAAGATCCAGGGAGAAATATTTTTTGTGTGTGTTTGTGTGTGTATGTGTGTTGGGGAGGCCCTCCTGGCTATCTGAATAGTCTCATGGAGGCACCCAGCTACCTGTTCTGTGGGCAGAAAGACCACACTGTGCACTCATTCTGGCAGGGGCTGAAATGAAGACGCAGGTGTGCCATCTTCCTTACCTGCAACTGATGGGAGGCACAAAGCATTGACTGACATACTATCCTGGTCCAGGTCACCATGTAATAAGAATGATTTGAAGTTAAAATATTGAAGGGATAGCATAGGTTACATGAAGAATGACTACGCCGGTCCCTAATGCCTGCACAGCTCTCTGCAAGCTGTATGTAAGAATGCTGTAAATGAATCTCTGAGGTCAGAGACTCTCCACCTTGGCTGTCTGTTAAAATCCACTGAGGGGGCTTAACAAATTCTGATGCCCAGGCTGACCCCAGGGCATTTCATAAAACTTCCTAGAGGTAAAACCCAGGCATTCGTATTTACTTAAGTTAAATCTTCATTGAAGTATAACATACATATAGAAAGGGCATTTTTATCTCCAGCAAATCCACCTCTGGGTACATACCCAAGAGAGCTGAAAAGCAGGGTTTTGAAGAGATAACTACACACCCATGTTCATAGTGGCATTATTCCCAATAGCCAGAAGGTGGAAGCAAGCCAAGTGCCCATTGATGGGTGAATGGATACACAGAATGTGGTCTATCCATACTATGGAATATTATTCAGCCTTAAAAAGAAAGAAAATTCTGACACACTCTACAACACAAATGAACTTTAAAGACATTATACTAGGTGAAATAAATCAGTCACAGAAAGGCAAATACTGTTAATAATTCTACTTAGATGAGGTACCTAGAGTCATCAAATTCATAGAGATAGAAAGCAGTATGGGGATTGCCAGGACCTGGGGGAGCAGGCAAACGAGGAAGTGTCTACTAGGGATAGAGTTTCAGTTTTGCAAGATGAAAAGAGATCTGGAGATCCCTTGCCTAGCAGTGTGAGTGAACTGAATGCTACCATACTGGATACTTAAAAATGATTAATATGATAGATTTTTAAAAGTACATATGTTAAAAGAATACAGTTTGATGAATTTTCACAAAGTGAAGACGCTTGTATAACCAGCACTCAGGTGAAGAAATTCAGTCTTACCAGCACCCCTTTATGCCTCCTCCATACCCCTCCTAGTCACTATCCCTACCACAAAAGTAATGATACCCCAACTTCTACCACCACAGCTTCAATGTCATTTAATGGATCTACAGTTGTTTACAGACACATCATATTTTATCTAACCATTCCCCATTCATTTAATTAGACTTGGAAAATGCTTTTTAAAAAACGCTTGTGATGCTTTGCACATATGTCTTTTTCACATCTCTCTTTTCTTAGAGTAGATTGATTCCTAGAAGTGGAATTGCCCAGTCCAATGGTATGAAATGTTTAAAGGCTCTTGATTCTTTTCTTTATTTAAAAAAATTTTTTTTAATGTCTTATTTATTTCTGAGAGAGAGACAGCATGGGTAAGGAAGGGTCAGAGAGAGGGAGACACAGAATCTGAAACAGGCTCCAGGCTCTGAGCTAGCTGTCAGCACAGAGCCCAACACAGGGCTTGAACCCACAAACCACGAGATCATGACCTGAGCCGAAGTCAGACACTTAACCAACTGAGCCACCCAGGCTCCCCTAAAGGCTCTTGATTCTTATGGGCATCAGTACTTTTAGAGGTTTCCAGGGAATCAAAATGTGCAGCCACAGTGAAGAATAGCCACCTTGGTTTACAGAATGCTTCAGATTCATTCTCTAAAGAATATACTTTGAGCCACCACTGATGGTTGCTTGGACTTGATCCCAATCAAAATTCTTCACAGATGCAACAGATATCGACGTGGCAGTTAGGATATCTTTAGCGCAAGGAACGTTGGCCAATTGCACATCACTTTAACAACATTGCTTGTTCTCACCAAACAAGAAACCCCAGGTATGTAGATAAACAAAGAATTTGGTTAGGAAGGCAGCGAAGCAAACAATATGTATAAAGCATCCCCTTTTAAATCCTTTTTAGAACAACGTGTATTTAGCCAGGGAGAAGGGGACACTGAGTGGGAAAAGGAAAGAGTCTACGTAAATACATCATAATATCTTAGGCCAGTTCCTGATGAAGTATTTATACTTGACACACACACAGAGACACACACACACAATATTTAATAGCTGTTGCTCTATTTTATATAAAGTCCAAGTCAGAGATTTCAATGATGTGTCCAGGATCTTACAGTTAGCCAGCAAGTTCCAGGAAACCAAAACAGTCTCAGTCCTGAAGCCTTGAGCACTTACTCTGCCCAGGGTCCTTTTTGAGACACTTGCGTCAAATGATCTCAAAGATTTATTTTTGATTTTTTTCATTGAGTGCCATTTTCCACAGTTTGATGTCAATGATCTACTGGAAGCAGGACAAAAGAATAGATCTGAAACCAAGGACATCAGCTGTAGCTTCAGAACCGTACAGACATTAAAGGACACGTTAGCAAAAGCTTTGACATTTAGCCCAGTGAGGCAGACTGCGGGCCATGGGATCCAAAGCCCCATCATTGCATGACTCTCCCTGGATTCTGAGCCCTCCAGTGTCTCAAGGCCCCCTTCTTCCCAGTGGATGGGGCTGGCATAAAATTCATTCACCATTAACTTGTTTCATGATAAAACCATGTGGCTGCCCATGGCCCTTTTGAACTCAGAGCTCTTCCAAGAACATTTCTCTCCTCTTGATGCTTCCCAGCCATAGCTCCACCCATTTCTCTTTCTTGTTCTATAGCACCAAGAACGACTTTTCTGGGTCCGGGAAATGGAGGAATATTGTAGGGTAATTAAGATGAGCTTATGCAACACAATTCAGAAGGAGCTGCATTTTCCCGGTCTGTTGTAACAGTATTTTTATTAACATCAAAATGTCTTTTGAGAAGAGCAAATTAACATTGCCATGAGAACTTCAGAATTTTCTGACATTTTAGAGCAGACATTTTTAGCCTCAGGCTTTTCTCAACAAGGTACTTAGCATTTAATAAATTCTGGGATTAGGAGCTTTCTTCTCCAGAGAGCAATATTAGCTGTAGTCTACAAAGACAGCGGTTGCCTAAATGTTGAATAAACCTAGAGTGTTTTCCCCAAATATCCAGAACGCATTTAATTCAATGCTACCTATTTCTCACACTTCCTACAGCTATGAGTGCAGACTCTTCTTCATTCCCATAGGAATAAAAAAGAATCTCCAGGCGTTTCTGAACTGGGACTTTTATGTAACTTTTTTTTTTCTTAGTATTCAGTTTTCATGTGAACAATTCAATTTTTAAATTTTATTTATTTTTTATATTTTTATGTTTATTTTTGAGGGAGAGAGAAAGAGAGAGACAGAACACAAGTGGGAGAGGGACAGAGAGAGAGGGAGACACAGAATCCAAAGCAGGCTCCAGGCTCTGAGCTGTTCGGCACAGAGCTGGACACGGGGCTCAAACTCACAAACTGAGAGATCATGACCTGAGCCAAAATCAGAGGCTTAATTGACTGAGCCACCCAGGCACCCCTTAGATGTGAATACAATTGATGTGATCAGAAATGTCCATTTTGGATTTAAAAAAGTGACAGTTTAATGAGTCTAGGAACTGGATATTAGTCTGAAAGGAAGAAAAAGAAATTATTTCATTTTTGCAGAGACAAAAACACACTTCTGGGTATTACTTTGTCTTTGGCATGTTGCTAAGTGGATTCAATCCATCATCGTCTCTGTTTGGTCCCGATAATGTCAACTGGAATGGAGTGGTACGCAGACGTCCCGTCAGCAGAGGCAATAGCGGTGAGGACAGACTATCCAACACGCAATACACACATAGCCCGGAGTTTTCAGCGTTTACCTTTAAACAGCAGATACTACATCCATCCAAATTTGCCAAGAGTGATAGTGTATTATTCTTCACAACGGTTTGCATTCATACATCCAGCTAGGATATATAAACACATGCCAAGTCCAGCAGAAAATTACCACTTCTACACACCATGGTAAAGACTCTAAAAAATGCTACACAAGCCTTTTTCTCTATATCAATTATTTTTTGTTTGTTTGTTTGTTTGTTTATTCTGAAAGAGAACCAAGCAGGTTCTGAGCTCTCAGTGCAGAACCCGACGTGGGGCTCGAACTCAAAAACTATGAGATCATGACCTGGGCCTAAACCAAGAGTCGGACACTTAAATGACTGAGCCACCCAGGTGCCCTTCTATATCAATTCTGATTAAAGTTGTCTTTTTCAAGTTAAAATTTAGTTCTTTGTCTCATTTTTAAATTTTTAAATTCAAAACTAATAATTACTATCAAAAGGGATCATGTGGTTTTCCTTTAAAAAAGGGAGGGGGTCTGTTTTTACTCTGGGACACCAGCTGAGATCTTTTTTGTTCCCAACACTGGCCAGATCTGCATCTGGAAGAATAAGTGTGTCCCTTCTCCCAAACAGGTGGATGGAAAGGCTGTTTAACTAAGGCTGTTCACCCTTAGCCTGGAAGGTCAGCCAAGCTGCTGTTTTGTGCTCTTGAGAACAGCCTTGCCAGATCGGTCCTTGTGTTGGATTTTTTCCTGCCGTGTGACCAACTACATCATAACTGAAGGGGATGCCAGCGCAGCCTCCCCAAGGCCCCTTACCTCTCACCTCCTGATGGGCTCTGAGTCCCAGTGGTGTGCTGGTAAACATTTTAACAACAAGCTTTCTAAACAGAAAAGCTTTGTATTTGCTAATTCTATTGGCATAAATAAACCTACCATGGCTGATTTCAGTTGACCAATGTGAGGTCACTGAACGCTGAATTAGAAAGAGAATAGTCGGTCCTAGCAAGCTAGCATGAGCAGACACAGCCCTGGAGACCAGCTGCCTGGTGACTCTGCCAGGAGCCCACACCTTTTCTTCCTGGTGAGCAGGGATGGGGAGGGGCCGCCGGGCCGCAGACTTGGCCAAGCAGGAAAAGTCCTTAAGGCAGATAGCAACTTTCCTGGGCCGGGGTGCCTTGTTTAACAAGCTTAAGGGCTCTTCCGTCTTACATTTTTCCCAGAGAAAGTAAGCAACCAGCATCAGGGAAAATGCAGCCCATGAATGCCGTTAGCATGGAATTATGTCCACTGCGTTCCCACTGCTGGCAGTCATCACTCAGAGCACGGTTTGCAAGTTAAATGTGGTAGAAGTCACATTCAAATCAGACATCATGGGAACTGGCTTGTCCAATTTGACCTAAATTAATAGGCAAGAAGGATTAAATTATCCCAGAAAAGGAAAAAAAAAAAAAAAAAAAAGATCTAGAGTTGCACCAAATGTCAAGCAAAGCAGGGGAAAAGGTGTCAATTAGTTAGAAGTGAAGAACTTGATCTCCCAACCTTATCTTAAACCTCCAGGTGGAGTGTGACACAGATTTAGGACACCGTGGACATCACACATTCATTTCTTCCCCATACATTTTAGCCAAATGATACACAGGCCTTTTCTTCATTGGTAAAAGACGCATTTATATTGATTTGCTGGGTGAATTTCCTCTACACTTTTTTAGGAGAGCGAACTGTGAAATAAATCCTTGTTGTACTTTCACGGAGTTCAAGGATTGTGTGGAGAAAGGACTTTAAAGTAGTTTGCCTATTTCTAAACAGTCTTATCAGGACTCATACTCTCCAAGTTCGTTGATCCAATCAGAAGAGTCTACTTGGAAACATGTTAACAATCTAGTGATGTTTACATATTAAAAAGCATGGTCAAAACAGTTTGTGTGTGTGTGTGTGTGTGTGTGTGTGTTCTTTAGATCTTTAGTTTGTGAACCATATGACAAACTCAGTCATCGTAATGATTTTATGTGTGAATTAAAGTGGCATTTTCCAGCAATCATGAACCAGACTCACTGCCACATTCCTTTGGGTAGCATCCAAAAGTATAGTCCATTTTCCTTAAGAAAGACCAGCCTCACTGGAGTTATAGAAAAGAGGCTCCAGAAGCATTTTTCCTTTTTTCCCCCTGTTCTCTTCTTGTGGAAGAGAAATCTATGAGATAGATATGATTATTGTCTCTATTTTATGAAAGGAACTGAGAAGGTAAGTAAATTGCCCTGTTAGTAAAGGAAAGGGACTGGATACAATTGCCCATCCTACTGGATCTTTGTCTGCCTTGACTCCAGAGACTTGAAGCGTTAGTTTAAACTTCCATGTTGGGGCGCCTGGGTGGCTCAGTTGGTTAAGCATCTGGCTCTTGGTTTCAGCTCAGGTCAAGATCTCATGGTTCATGGGATGGAGCCCCACACTGGGCTCTGCGCTGAGAGTGTGGAGCCTGCTTGGGATTCTGTCTCTCTGCTCCTCCCCTGCTTGCTCTCTACTCTCCCCCGAAATAAACAAACATTAAAAAGAAAAAAATAAACTTCCATCTTTAGTTTTAGCATTTCCAGGATTCTTTCCCCTAGCCCTACGGCAGTGTTCAGTCCTTCTACTATGGCGACCATCACATTGCTTTGTGATTATTTATAACTTCCTCTCCTGGTAGTTCTGATTTCTTTGAGAACAGACACGGAATCATATTCATCTTTGTCTCCTGAACACTGGGAGTGGAACCAGGTACTTGTTAAAGGAGCATTGTCCTAATTCGGGGCGGTTTTGGTTGTACGTGATTGAAACTCAGTTCAAGGTAATTGAAGCAAAAAGGCTAATTTAGAGTTTACATTACAAGGAAAGCTGTCATTAAAAAAAGACTGTTTTTCACTCTCATTTTTTCTTCTCAGTATGGATAAGCTCTTCTTTTCTTCCTCTAAAGACTTATCCCACACAGAGGAACCTGGCTGCAATATGCGTTCTCTCCTAGCTTCCCAGCCTGGCCAGTGGAGATAGCAGAGCTCTACCAGCACCACCACCAAAGACATTCAATCCTAAAAAGTCTCCTTGGGATAGTGAAGGTGTCTCCTCAGCATGGCCTGGGTCCCATCCCTGGTTCCAATGAGAGCAGAGTGGGACATTCTGGTGGGCAGCCATGGATAGAACTGAACAGTTGAAGCAGGGGAGGAGGATCCATTTCCCCAGAAGAGGTGAGGTGAGAAGTGTGAATTTACTGGAAGCTAAGAGGAGTGTTAGGCATACAGAACAATTTATTTCTACCCCAGGGCTCCAGTTCAGTTTTCTTGAACTGAGATGGCATTGGAATTATGCAAGCTCCACCAGGAAAACTTTACCCCAGATTCTCTTCTACCTTCAGAGACACCTTGGTCTTACCTGACACTTAGTCTCAGGAGACCAGTGGAAAATATCTAGGTGTGATTCTTGGAAACAGTGTGCCATGAGCGGTAAGAAGAAATATATCAGGAAACAGGAGAGACACCACATGAAGAGGTTGTGGGGGACCATTTTGCAGGTTTCCCTCAGGAGGAGGCTAGGTCCTGGTTAATCCCATTGCTGAGGTCTTACTTGGATAAATGCTTATTTTTAAATCTGCCACTTGAACTTTTGGCTTTGTGGGTGCTTAATAAATCAATGGGCAATTTAATAAGGCATTGCAAACAAGGAAAAACCTGCCTCAACATTTATGACCCAAAAGGTAAGTAAAGTTAGCTTAATCCCTGATAATTATTCCCTGGGCCCAAGGTGCCAGGAACAGATGGGAAAAGACAAGACAGAAAGAATGCATCTGTGATACAAGGAGCGCACCTTTTTTCCAACAGGAGAAAAATTCTATCCTGGCAGTTCCCAGTTGGTGGAGCTGCTCTGTTTGGAGGTGTGAAAGCAGATTCCTTTACCTCCCTCATTCTTTCTTCCCACTGTCCACTGAGCACGTATTTGGGAATACGACAAAATAGAGACACATTTCTTCCCTTGAAAAAAAAATCCTGCAATTACTTGGAGAGACATGACCCCAAACATATACAGGTGAAAGGACATAAGAGTATTTGTTTTTTTAAAAAAATGTTTTGGGGGCACTTGTTGGGATGAGCACTGGGTGTTGTATGAAAGTGGTGAATCATGGGAATCTACTCCTGAAGCCAAGAGCACACTGTATGCTGTATGTTAGCTAGCTTGACAATAAATTATATACATTTCTTTAATGTTTATTTATTTTTTGAGAGAGAGAGGGAGAGAGATAGCATGAATGGGGGTGCAGAGAGAGAAGGGGACAGAGGATTTGATACTGAACTGGAGTATCAGTTCTCTGACAACAGAGAGGCCAATATAGTCTTCCAACTCACAAACCATGAGATCATGACCTGAGCCAAAGTCGGATGCTCAACTGTACCACCCAGGTGGCCCTGGCATGGGAGTATTTGTAAAGCAAAGATGTCATTGGGTAGAAAATGTTTTTCCTTGGAATGGAAGGAGCAATGTTCTGGGGATCAGGGGACTGGGGCTCTGGCTCTAGCTAGAGGCTCTGGAAAGTTCTGGACCTCTCTGCGCTTTTATTTTCTTTTCTATAAAGTGGATATGTTTACATTATTGTAAACATTTACATTATTGTATCACATGTTATGATTTGGTAAATGTAGCCAACGATGTATTCTTGCACGTGACTCTGTATACCTTTATGAGGTATCATTTTAAAACTAGGACATCGATTAAACCTAGTATTAAAGTCAACTGACTTCAGCTCAAGTGTTGAAATAAGATTTTAACATAGTGATAATAAAAATATAATACTAATAATGGACTTTTAGTTACACAACTTTCAGTAACTTGGTATTGCACAGATATTTTAAATTATTGTTAAAATCAAATTTTTCCCTTTTCTCTCATTCTTTAAAAATATCCCTTTTTGTGTATGTTTTATATCATACATAATATAATGGCATAGTTGTATATGTGTATCATTTTAAAGTAATATACAAATACAAAGGCACGGGCACACATGTTTATTTCAGTATAACTAGCAAGAGATATAATACAAAAAGTTTAGCAGCTACTGTTCCAGTCCAGGTAGATGCAAGCCTGGCAGGCCCTTCCTACTGAGGCTCTTTGGCGTTTGTAGAGTCACTTTGGTTTCACTCTCCTAGGATCTCTCCAAGGTCCTTGAAATATGCTTTTATGATGAGGCTTCACACAGGATACAGTTTTCAAGTAAGATCCTCATAATGGCAGAGCAAAAGCAGCAAATACCCTAAACCACAGTTTGCACCTTGGAAAACTTGGGAACTTATAACACCCAGTTTTCAAGGTGTTTCTAAGTCACCGAAGTAATTTAACAATCATTTAAAATTATCATGTGATTCTTTACCTCACAACGAGCAACTGCTCCTCAGTGCTGTCTGTGGGGACCTGTGTGCATCCTGAAATACGATAGCCCAAATGTCTTGCTCTATTCGAAGAGAATTGAGAAAGGGAATTTTCAAGTATATCCTATTCTGCAAAACATGTGTCATGGCACCTTCTCTATATTAAGTGCCCCATACAGTGCTTGGCATATGGTAATTCCTCCATAAATGGCAATGATTGTTATCACTCAGTGACCCAGGAATCCAGAGGGTAGCAAAAAAACATTTTGGATTTTAAAAATATAAAAAGAATCTAACTGAGGAAGTCAAACGATCAGTGCAGAAATAGAAGAGAGGAAAAAAGACTTTTTGATGAGCTTGGGTCAGGGCCAGGGACAATATTTTGTACCAGGAGTGCAGGAAATCTTTAACAGCTATAATCATATACTCTTCTCCAAGTTGTATGCCATCTGATTAGGTAATGACCTAATCGCATAAACAAAAGGCAAAATGGTGATAACTGAATAGCAGTTAACATCAGAAGAAACAGCTCCAAGCACCATGTGATTAATTACCAGATAAATCATCAGAAACCAAAGGTGGGAGTTTCCAAGGTGTTGGCAGTCTCCAGAGTTGGGTCCCATTTTAGGTGATAAGTCTATTGTGGCCATTTAGAATTGGATCCATGTCTCATGTAACCCTCAGACCAACCACACAACTGGCCCCATATCAGAATAAGACCTTTTGCGGTTATATCCAGCTCCACAAACATGAAGTACTTACTATATGCCAAGACCTGGGGTGGGTACCAAGAATTCAAGGAGGGAATAAGACTTGGTCCTGTCCACTGGGAGCTCGTGGTCTAGTCAAGAAAACAAAAATCATCATTTCATTACAACATGGCAGGTGGAGTGGAAAATCAGCCTTAGCAATGGTACAAATATTCAAAATACTCTCCTTTCCATTATCTCATTTGATTCTGGAAGCAACACTGAGAAGTGACTAAGGCAACCATTCTCATTGTTCTTTTTTTTTTTTTTTTAATAATGTTTATTTATTTTGAGAGAGAAAGAGAGAGAGCATGATCAGGGGAGGTGCCGAGAGAGAGAATCCCAAGTAGGCTTTGCACACTGTCAGCATGGAGCCCAATGCAGGGTTGAATCCCATGAATTGTGAGATCGTGACCTGAGCTGAAATCCAGAGCTGGATGCTTAATGGACTGGGCCACCGGGGGCCCCTCACCATTGTCATTGTTATTAAGATCTTCATGTTGTACATAAAATGTACTTTCCTAATTTCCAAGTGTCCTCCCATAATTAACTTTGTTAATTAGTTATTGGGTGCAGTCCCCAAGTTACTGCAGGCAGGACTTTTTACTGGGGGTTGGGTATACAGAGGAAATGCAATTTGGCTCCAGAACTTTAAATACATAAATGAGGGTTGGTAAAACAGACTACTTGAATAAACACACATAAGGTAAAAATGTCAAATGGTAAATGAGCTATAGTTAGTAAGTGAAAAATGTATTATTGGAAATGACATAACAGGGCGGGACATAACTTGGCTAGGAGACCAGGAAGCTGAAATCTGGTCTCAGATAGCTACCCTTTCCACATCATCCACCTCTACAGAGACTGATGGAAACAGACACACTTGGTAAACAAAGCAAGACAACAAATACTCTATTACTGAGTGGAGCTTTGACCTCAAACTCCAGCACACAGCTCCTGTGAGGTGACTGAGCTCAGGGAGAATTCTCTCACCAAAGTTTAGTTTCTCAGCTCGGCCTACAATAAAGAAAAGAGGGTCTGATTTTGACTCAGCCACAGGTCTCCCCACACACCAAAGGGAAGCACAGCATTAAAATCAGGAATACTCTCCCACTGTTGCTTAACAGAGTTCTGGAAGCACAATCCAATGCAATTAGAAAAAGAAACAAGAGAGGCGCCTGGCTGGCTCAGTTGGTTAAGTGCTGACTTCGGCTCAAGCCATGATCTCACAGATGGTGGGTTGGAGCCCCAACGTTGGGCTCTGTGCTGACAGCTCAGAGCCTGGAGCCTGCTTTGGATTCTGTGTCTCCCTCTTTCTCTGCCCTTCCCTAACTCATGCTCTGTCTCTGTCTCTCTCTCAAAAAAAAAAAAAAAAAAAAAAAAGACATTAAATTAAAAAAAAATAGAAAGAAACGAGATACAAATATTGGAAAGTAAAGTGACTGTGATCTACTGATGATGCGGTTATATTTTTAGAGAGGTGAAGAGGCTCACCCCAAAATTTAGGAGCTAAAGAGAGTATAAAAAGGTGGTGATTTCACTAAAGTATATAAATTAATAATTTTAATAAAAAATAACCAGTGGGGAAATATAATAGAAGGAATATCTCATTTTGCCATAGCAAGTGGAAAAGTAAAATACTAGGAAATAAATTGTAGAAGAAATGTGGAAAACATATACACAGAAAACTTTTAAATAACTGAGCAACATATCAGAAGGTTTCTCTTATTCTTGAAACAGAAAACAATAATATAAAATCAAGCCTCTCTGAATTAGTGCATAAATGTTGTTACTTCAATAAAATAGTGTCTCAGAAAAGGAATTTTAAAAAATGATACCAGAATTCAAAGAAATGGGGTACAAAGAATAAGTAGCCCTAACAGTTATTAAAGCATTTGAATGAATAAAGTCTCATGGTCTTCTAGAGAGGAAATAGACAGGTAATTCAATGGAATGGGAAAGAGAATTCACAAAGAAAGTCAAACACATATATTTAGTAGCTTGTGTAGGTAGTAGCATTCCAAACCAGTTGGACAAGTTAGATTATTTAATAAATTATGAGAAAACAGACTAGCTGTTTGAAAAAATATAAAGCTCAATTCCTATACCAAAATAAATTCCAAATAGGGCAGAAATTTCAACATTTACAAAAACCCTGTAGAAGTAAAAAAACAAAAAACGATCTAAGAGTGATATAGCAAAACACAGATCCAGAGCCATAAGGCAAGTATTGTTATATTGGACAACAAAATAGTTAAACTATGTATGTTTACCTGCTGTAAACTATGTATGTATGACAAGCTGGAAGGAAACTATATGCAACATATTTCTTGAATATATAAGCTTCTTTAATTTACAAAGAGTTTCAAAATTTTCTTACAAGGCCAAAGACAATCTAGTAGAAAAATAAACTAAAAATAAGAACAAGTAGATGCAAACGGTTCTCATAATTTAAAAAGAAATGTTTATTTATTTACTTTGACAGAATTGGAAGAGGGGCAGAGAGGGAGAGAGAATCTCAAGTAGGGCTGAGATCTCAATACTGTGAGACCATGACCTGAGCTGAAATCAAGTGTAGGACACTTAACCAACAGAGCCATACAGGCCCCCTGGTTCTTAAATTTTTTTTAATATAGAAACAAACAAAAAGATAAAAATGTCACACCTAGCCAATTTGCAAAAACTCAACACATGAGAATCAGGTTGTCTGACAGGTGGTTGTTGAAAGCAAAATCGGTACAACCTCTTTGGAGAAAAATTTGATCAAAATTTCAGAAGCACGTATGCCTTTTGATCTGGCACATTGCCAGAAATTTAATCCAAAATATATTTGCAAAAGGACAGCCAAGTATATTGTTAATAATTCTTGCTTGTTTATGATAGCAAAATCTGCCAACATATTAAGATGCTCATCAATAAGAGACTGGCTAACTAAGGTAGGATGCATTTATATGATGGAGTACTGTGTAGCCATTTTTAAAAATGATACAGATCCACACAAGTTCTGTGTACATATGGCAAAAAGAACCCAAACAACATTTTACATTTAAAAAGCAAAGTGTTGGGGGTGCCTGGGTTGCTCAGTGGGTTAAGCATCTGACTTCGGCTCAGGTCATGATCTCACAGTTTGTGAGTTCAAGCCCCTCATCGAACTCTGTGCTGACAGCTCAGAGCCTGGAGCCTGCTTCAAATTCTGTGTCTCCCTTTCTCTTTTCCCCTCCCCTGTGCAAGCATACTCTGTTTCTCTCTCTCTCTGTCTCTGTCTCTCTCTCTCCTTCAAAAATAAACAAACATTAAAAAATATAAATAAATAAATAAAATAAAAAGCAAAGTGTAGACCTGTGAACATAATATAAAATCCCTTTTACATTGTAAACTATTATTATGCGTATCTTACAGATGAAGAAACGGAGGTACCAGAAATTTATCAATTTACCCCAAACCACACAGGTACTATGTGGTGGAGGCAGTATTTAAAACCAGGCAGTTTAGGGGCACCTGGGTGACTCAGTCAGTTAAGCATCTGACTTCAGCTCAGGTCATGGTCTCACAGTTCATGGGTTTGAGCCCCGTGTTGGGCTCTGTGCTGACAGCTAGCTCAGAGCCTGGAGCCTGTCTTCAGATTCTGTGTCTCCCTCTCTCTCTGACCCTCCCCTGCTCATGCTGTCTCTATCTCTCTCTCAAAAATAAATAAAACATTAAAAATTTTTTTTAATTTTTTAAATAAATCTAGGCAGTTTAGAGTTCAAACTAAGTTAGTGGTGGTGAGGATGGTGTGATCGTACAATGAAATTCTACGCAGCAATGAATGTGAACAAACCACAACATGGTAATATACCATGACATCCCAAATGTGACATTAGGCAAAAGACACCAGCCCAAAGGAACCATCCCTGTGCTGCTTCATTTACATATAGGTCAAAACCAGGCCAAAAAATTAAGGTTAAGTCAGGAAGACAGTTGCTTTTGAAGAAGAGGGAACAGGCAGCAGCTAGGAGAAAGTATAAAGATGGCTTGGGGGCACCAGTGTAATTTTCTTTCTTGATGGGAGTATGGTTAAGTGAGTGCTCACTTTGTGAGAATTCTGTGTTGTATTCTTAAAACGTGTGCATTTCCCTATATCTGTGTGTACTTTACACTAGGGAGTTTAGATAATGAAAAGATTGGTCACTCACCCACTCACCAATTTATCAGTAAGGCTTTGTTGAGGGTCAACTACAATGTAATTTAACTGTTAGTGGGCTGCAGTGTAAGTTTCTGTTTTTAAATGTTTTTAATTTATTTTTGAGTGAGATAGAAACAGTGAGCAGGGGAGGGGCAGAGAGGGAGACACAGAATCCAAAGCAGGCTCCAGGCTCTGAGCTGTGAGCACAATGCCTGATGCAAGGCTCGAACTCATGAACCACAAGATCATGACCTGAGCAGAACTCTGACACTTAACCAACTGAGCCACCCAGGTGCTCTTGCAGTGTAAGTTTCTTATGGGAAAAACAAATGTTCTTGTGTCTCTTTTGACTGCAGGATGCTGTGCAGAAAGCAAGTGTTCTGGAACCATTTTCTCATGGCGTGCGGATTAGCCTTCCCTCCATCATAACTTGCTGGTGAGTTTAGCCAAGCCAGTTTGTCTCTCTAGACTTGTGATATTCTCTGGAGTACATGATCTAAAGCAAATTGTCCTGCCTTCAGCTTTGAAATTCTACTTAATTAATTGTAGCTGAACACATTTTGTCTGTGCTATTTATTGTGTTCAGGATGGGGGGCCACAAAAATGAGCCATCAAACAGAAGCATGGTCCTGCCCTCCAGAAGTCATAGCCTTGTCAATAACAAGGGACCATTATGATACAGGGACAGGGCTGTGGTGAGATGTTTGCCCAGATGCTGAGAGCATATGTGGGAGCGGCTAACCCAGACTCCCAAAGGCAGGCGGCCCAAAGCTGGGACACCTGGGCCCACACAGGCTGGGCACGGAGTGCTGCTGTGTGGGAGTGTGAGCTGTGCTGAGCCAGCAAGCCTTCTCTGAGGCCAAGAAGCGGGAGGAAGCTTCTAAAAGACAATCTAAGATAAGGACTTGAATGAACAAAATAGAGCTTTTTTCATGCTTATTTTTCAAATTATGGGCAATCTAATAATCTGATAATAATCTGTGCAACAGACCGGTGGGGGGCAATGTAGGGAAGGAATAAAAGTCCAGAGCCCGGCAGGGCCAGGGCAGGAAGGGCCTTGATTGCCATGATACAAAACCACAAGTCAATATTTACCCATCAGGGAAGAGCTCCCATCTCCTCCTCCCACTCTAGTTATAACTTCCGGGAGTTACTTGCTGGCCAAGCAAGGCCAGGTGAAAGGAGACTCCCAGTGGAGAGTTTCGGAGCACCTGGCTGCAGGTGGCCTGATGATTTTGCTCCAAAAAGTAAAAATCCTCTGGATTTTTCCAAATCTTCAGGGAATACAGGCCTGCGGGGAATGTGGGTAATTAGCAACGAAGTTGTGAAGTTAGCTGCACTGGGGGAAGCCTGGGTAGCAGTCCCCACCTGATACCTTGGCTTTGTGGAATTAGAGGGCACCCAGCAGCTCCCGCTCCGGCAAGGATCTGTTGATGCTGCTCATCAGACTCTCCCATTTGGTTTGGGTTTGGGTTCAGCAGATGAGGCCATTTGCATATAGGTAAATTTCCACATGTAAACACAAAGGTCTGGCAGGTCTTCAATTCATTAAATGTTAGGAAGATGGAAATCTAGAGTCTATCCAGCACCCATCAGTGAAATCAACTAGTGTATTTCAAGATTTATATCAGAGGGGTGCCTGGGTGGCTCCGTGGGTTAAGCATCCGACTCTTGGTGTCTGCTCAAGTCATGATCTTGAGGTTTAGGAGTTTGAGCCCTGTCTCAGGCTCTGTGCTGACAGCAAGGAGCCTGCTTGGGATTCTCTCTCTTTCCATGTCTTCCTCTCTCTGCCTCTCGCTCTCTGTCTCTCTCAAATAAACATTAAAAAAAAAATTTGTATCAGAAAACCAAGATCTGTGGTTATCTTAAGGGAAGAGGATACTCTTAGAAAGGGAACCGAGAAAACATTTCAGAGAAGCCCAGACAAGCAAGCACTTGGCAGCAGCTCCCCTGGAAGGCTCCTCCCATCCCCTCTCTCGGGGAGGAGGCTCTGGTTCCCAGGCCTACTGCCCACCTGCCTCGTTCTGCTCCTTGGAGCTGCTGCTCTCTGATCTTCACTGATGAGGAGACACTGCTGGCCTCTAGGGGGCAGGGCTGAGAGACATTCCACAATGTCTGGGGCAGACCCGCGGGATGCTGTTCACTTTAACACTTACGCATCACAACTTGGAGTTGCACGGGTATATTTAAATTAGGAGACAAGACATTTAAATTATGAGAAAGGAAATGTAGATCGTTGCCAAAATATTGAAGATCCCTGTGAAAACAGAAACCAGTTTCGAAAAGTCCAGTTTGGATATAATCTTTTCAGAATACCTGTGGGGATTAACGGTGGTAGTCTTTACCTTGAGGCATTAATTGTGTGTGTGTGTGTGTGTGTGTGTGTGTGTGTGTGTGTGTGTGAGATGGGTATACTTTCGGTGCTGAGGACTTTCAGTAGGTGGAGATGATTTAATACACAGAGCATGGTGAGGCTGCAGTTGGGACACTCACCGAGTGATGTCAATGCCCAGGGAAGATTACCAGGGATGCAGCTGGGTTCATGGACTGAATGAAAGAGTGTTGAGAGGTGCTGGGCTTCTCCCAGTGGAACTCACAGGGCCTTGCTTTGGGAAAACTATGTGGCATAAGAGTGGGGACCTCAGTGTCTCCTATGGGCAGCTCTGGAAATGCTGAAGATCTTTCCAATCCATTCTTAGCATGCATGAATATGGCCTGGATCGGAGGAAGCCATTGGAACTGAGAAGAAAGAGGGTAATGGGGAGATACCACCTCACGCCAGTCAGAGTGGCTAAAGTGAACAAATTAGGAGACTATGGATGCTGGCAAGGATGTGGAGAAACGGGCACCCTCCTACACTGTTGGTGGGAATGTAACCTGGTGCAGGCTCTCTTGTGTGGAGGTTCCTCAAGAAATGAACACTAGAATTCCCCTATGGCCCAGCAATAGCACAGCTAAGAATTTACCCAAGGGATACAGGAGTTCTGCTGCATAGGGGCACATGTACCCCAATGTTCATAGCAGCACTCTCAACAAGAGCCAAATCATGGAAGGAGCCTAAGTGTCCATCAACGGACGAATGGATCAAGAAGATGTGGTTTATCTATACAATGGAATACTACATAGCAATGAGAAAGAATGAAATCTGGCTATTTGTAGCAACATGGATGGAACTCAAGGGTGTTATGCTAAGTGAAGTAAATCAGGCAGAGAAAGACAGATACTATATGTTTTCACTCATATGTGGATCAGGAGAAACTTAACAAAAGACCATAGTGGAGGGGAAGGGGAAAAAATAGTTAAGGAGAGAGAGGGAGGCAAACCATAAGAGACTCTTAAATACTGAGAACAAACTGAGGGTTGATGGGTTTGGGGGAGAGGGGAAGGGGGGTGATGGGCATGGAGGAGGGCACTTGTTGGGATGAGCACTGGGTGTTATACGGAAACCAACTTGACAATAAACTATAAAAGAAAAAAGAAAGAGGGGCAAGGTGAGTAGGTATCTCAAATGGACTCACATAAGAGCCTGGGGAAACCCAAACTAAAGATTCCAGAGCCATCCTCCACTGCTCTCTCCACCTTCAGTGACCATCAAGGCATGGGGGTGTGTACTGGGTGGAATGGTGGCCCCCAAAAGATATGGTACCTGCAAATGTGACCTTATTTGGAAAAAGGGTCTTGCGGATGTCATTAAGGATCTGGAGATGAAGTCATCCTGTGCTACTGTGATGGGCCCTATATCCGGTGACACATGTCTGTATAAGAGACACAAGAAGAGAAGACACAGAAGTGTAGACAGCCATGTGCAGGTCGGGGCAGAGACTGGAGTGATGCAGCCACAAGCTAAGGAATGTATGGAGCCCCGGAAAGCTGGAAGAGGCAAGGGACAATTCTCCTCTTGAGCCTTCAGAGGGAGCACAGCCTTGCCGACCTCTTGATTGCAGACCTCTGGCCTCCAGAACTGCGAAAGAATAAATTTCTGTTAACTTGAGCCACCCAGTTTGCAGTCCTTTGTAACAGCAGCCACAAGAAACTAATATGGAGTATGTCTGAGGACCAGGCCCACCCAGGGCTCGACTTTGTAATGGAGTGTGGGAACCCTGAGCTGTCATCAAAGCCACCAGGTGCTAAAAGTGCTTTCCTGGGAGAAGCGAAGAGGGGTGATAGGAAGGATGTGAATTTTACTGTGAATTTTACGTAAGGGGCAGGGACCAGCCAGTTAGGGACTCATCCTGAGGTCAGTGCTGTCCACAAGGCCGGGCTCAGTCTGGCAACATGGGCTTTGCTGAGCCAATGCCAGAAGTTGAAAGAGAGTGTCACTATAATGAGGACCTCAATGGGGGGATGGACTGGCAGTGTCTAGGCATAAGGTGGAAGCAGCACTGAGAGTGGCCAAAAGTGCAGGGGACAGAGTGACATGTGGCTAGGGATTCACAGCTATACAGTTAGGGTGGCACCAGTGTGCACGCTTTGTAGTAAACACAGAGAACAGTGTCCCGTAGGCTACAGCAGAACCCTGGCCCACTTGCAGGACCCAGGCCAACACGTGCGCAGGAAAAGTGCAATCCAAGGTGTGGCTGTGGTCCTAGAGATCCCAAGAGAGGTGTAGGTCATGACCACACATTGACACTTCAGCTTACCTGGCATAAAAAATGATAGCTGGGGTTGACACATGCTGGCTTGGGCTAAGCACTGGCATGTTCCCTGAAACCCTCTAATCCCCATTTTATGGATGAGGAAACCAAGGCTTAGGAAGCTTGAATGGCCTGCTGGTGCTCCCTTAACATGCCTCGGCTGCGATCCATGCCCGGGTCTGTCTGCCTGCAGAGCCCAAGGGCTCACACTGCCTCTCCCTGGGTGAGGAGTTCATTTTCCCGGCCACAGCAACTGCTCTTGCAGCAAACCATTTTTTTCTCTTTCCCCACTTTGATAGGAATCTCTTCAACTCTATCTCATTACATACTTCCTTGCCTTATGAAACAGAGCATTGCAGATACAACTCTTGCCCAGATGGATGGCTCGGGCCTTTATCACTGGGCTGAGCGTGGTGAAGTGACACCTTGGGGGCTGTCTGTCCCAGCCCAGGCCTTCAAGTTTCAGCTTCTGTTCTTTTTGTCTTTCTGACCCCAGGCCTGACTGATGAACTCGAGTCTGTCTTTGCACCTGCCCCCCAGCAATTGCTCCCTCTTCCAACTCTGCTGTGTACCTGAAAACTAAATAGCCAGATTTGAATTCTGTCTGAATTAAGACTAAACAGCTTCTAATAGGAGCTCGGTGTCTCTGTCGGGCATAAGTTAACCTGAATTTGTCTCTCTGCATCCACTCTGCAACCATTTTGTTGGTGTAAATGATCTCCTCTTCCACCCTGATTCACTTTTAGAATGGTATCGTAACAACTGAAATTACTGGACTGGGGAATCTCTAATGAAATGAGATGTTGCTATAATCTCCATTGCCACTTGAGGAACCAGCCTTTCTATTATGTGACTCTGAACCCTGTGACTTGCACCTGCTTTCAGGAGTTGAGAGGTCACCATCAGAGTCCAGTGGCTCTACAGCAAGAGTGTAAGAATGCTGTTCCCATTCCTCACTGAGGTCCCAGGGCAAGCAACCTGACGTCGATGCACGCCCTTCAAAGAAGCTGCCTGAAATATTTGTGTTGCCTTCTTCATGGGAAGAAATAGGATTCATGAGATCAAATCATAACCCATCATTTTATTGTAAAAGACAGCTACTGACATGAAAGTAAAGTCTCTGTTTACCTCACCGCTTAAGAACATTAAATGTTCCTTGTGACACAATATTGCCACCTGCTGACCAAAACAAAAACAGTGAAATTGTGCGCATAAAAAATATGTGCAGAATGTTAACAGCTATGCCACCCTTAAAGTGCATACAGATTACAGCAACTCATGTCCCAACACAAAAAAGACTATGGTATTTTCCACCCTCACCCAGGCAAACTTCAGATTCCTCTTCCTTTCTTGACTTCTTCGGAAATATGCTTCCGTGTAAAATAAGAAGCCACAAGGTTATTTATTTTTTAATTTACTTTAGCCCTTACAGTTAATAAATGAGAACTATAGAAAGAAAATAATAATGGAGTCACTATCTGGTGATAAGCGGAACTAGAGAATGCCTGGCCTGTGCTGAAGACAGGCCTGGTTTCGCAGTTCCCCTCTCCCGTGTATTAGCTGTGTAAACCTGAGCCTCAGTTCCTTCATCTGTAAAATGGAAATAAGAATACCTACTGCAGTGTGTAGTCCTGAAGAATAAATAGCATTTATATGGTTCATAGCACAAGTACTTTAGTATATGTTAATTTAGCCTTCTTTTATTCAAGAAACAATCATTTTGCTAACTATGCACCCATCCATCATAGTTCCTCTAGAACTCTCTTAAAAGAAATACAAATTTGAAGTATAAGTCCCATACAAGACTCTAAACTAAAAGGAAAACTCAGATGGTAGAATAGATTTTGGCCTTTCTTTTTAAATTTCATGGTTCTTGGACAATGATTTTTACTGAAAATGTATCAAAAAAATAAAATTTAGTGAAATAAGATTATACTCTTAAAAACATATCTTTTATTTTTAAAGTGATGCCAAGACCTTGATCTGAAGAAACAGATAGTTAAAGAGATCTGAATGCATGGGCTCCATGAGCTGTTAAAACCAGCAAGCCTCAAAGAGGGGACTAGTATGTGGATTTTCAAAACAAAAATGTTGTTTTCAGAGAGCCAAGATAACTTCCTAGTTATCTTTATCTGTTATCCTGACATGAGGTGCTCCTACTAAAAGTATTATAATTATTTATTTTAACTTAACACATCAATATAGTCCCTATTAATAGTGTACCAGTTAAGAAGGTAGATACTGGAGTCAAACTCATAGGCTCAGATACCAGTCTTGAACAAGCTACCCAAGTTCCTTCTACCTTCCTTGCAGGGTTCTCACTAAGGTTAAATAAGGCAATGCATGCAATTGCATGCAGCTGGAACAGTGCTGAGCCCAGAGTGAGTGCTCAGAAATATTGTTTATATAAAGATATTTTGTAACAGGGAAGATGCCATTCTGAGATTACTTGGATGAAACAAGTTCCCAAATGAGAATGAGCTAATACTTGTAAAGTGCTCAGTATATATTAGCTATTGTCATATTAATAGCAGTATTATAATAAATAATAAATTTGAAGTAAAGAATCACTTCCCAGACTTGTGCTAGATCCATAAAGGTCTGGAGGGGAGAAATGAAAATACACTATTGGAAGGTCTGTGTACTATATGTGAAGTGGTATTGTATCACTGGAAGATAGACTGATAAATTAAATATATGCTCTAATTCCTAACACAACCACTAATAAAAGAAAACAAAGAATCATAGTTAATCAGCGAATAAAGGACATAAATGGAATCACTAAAAATATCTAAGGAATCCAGGGGCACCTGAGTGGCTCAGTGAGCATCCAACTCTTGATTTCAGCTCAGGTCCTGATCCCAGAGTTGTGGGATCGAGCCCACATCAGCCTCTGTGCTGAGCCTGGAGCCTGTTTAAGATTCTCTCTCTCTCTCTCTCTCTCTCTCTCCCTACCCCATCCCTCTCCCCAACTCATGCTCTCTCTCTCTCTAAACAACAAAATTTAAAAAAAATAATAAAGTATATAACGAGTCCAAAAGAAGGCAGGAAAAGATAAAAGAGAGAAAAACAAGTGGTAAAACTTAGAGAAGAAACAGTAAGATGGTCAATTTAAATAAACCTATATCAATAATCGTGTTACATGTAAATTGTCTAAGTAAGTGCAGAGACTGTCAGATTGCATTGGAAGGGAAGACCCAACTATATAGGGCCTTTCATAAATACACTTAAAATAGATAGTCACAGATGGGATAGAACTAAAAAGATGGGGAAAGCTAGTCCATACCAATACCAATAATAAAAAAAAGCTGTGTAGCTATATTAATATTAGATTATATTTCAGAGCAAAGAATATTACCAGGAATTTTTCTTAATAACAAAGGGGTCAGGTCATCAAGAGGATGTAAAAATCCTAAATGCTTATGTACCTATTAATAGAGATTCAAAATGCACAAAGCCAAAACTGACTGAACTTTAAGGAGTAATAAATCCGTAATTACAGTCTGAGATTTCAGTCTGTCCCTCTCAATAACTGATAGGACAGCGAGTCAGCAAACCAGTAATGATATAGAAAGTTTGAACACTAGCAACCTACTTGACCTGACATTTATAGTACACCAACAACAGCAGAATAGACATTCTTTTCCAGTGCTCATGGAACATTTTCCAGAATAGACCATATTCTGGTCAACAAAATGAGACTCGAGTATAAAAAGATTCAAGCCATACAAATTATGTTTCCTGACCATAATGAAATTAAATTAGAAATCAGTAATTAAAAAGATTTCTAAAATCCCAGGGATGTGGAAACAAAATAATATACTTTGACTAACCCATGAGTCCAGGAAGAAATCAAAAGGCAAAATAGAACTTAATGAAAATGAAAACACAAAATGTGTGGGATTCTGCTAAAGAAATACTTGAAAGGAATCTCATTCCACCAAATATTCAGAAAGAAGAAAGGTCTCAAAGAAAGGACTTCAGCTTTCATTTCAAGAAATCAGAAAAAGAAAAGCAAGTGAAATCCATAGAAAGGTGAAGGAGAAAATAATAATAAAGATAAGAATAAAAATTAATGAAAGAAAAAAATCTAGAAAAACAATAGAGAAAAATTGATGAAACCAGAAGCATTGAGTAGATCAATGAAATTGATAAATCTCTAGCCAAACTGATCAGAAGGAAAAGAGAAAAATCACAAATTACCAACATCAGGAATGAGAGAGGTAGCATTGCTACAGATCCTGCAGATAATGTAAAAAATAATAATGGGATAATACGAACAATTTTATGTCAAAAAAACTTGACAACTTAGATGCAACGGACAAATTCCCTGAAAAAATACAAACTAACAAGACACACTCAAGAAGACATAGAGAACCTGAATAGCCCTAAATCCACTAAAGAAATTAAACATGTAGTTAAAAATCTTCCTACAAAGAAACTTCCTGGCCTAGATGCATTAGTGAATTCTATCACACAAACACTTAAGGAAGAAATAATACCAAATCAACATCAAATCTTTCAGGAAATCCAAGATCTAAGTCTTCCCAACTCATTTTATGAAGCCAATATTACCCTGATTCCAAAAATAGACAAAGACTTTGTAAGAAAACTACAGAGAAAAAAGAGGAAGAAAGAAAGAAAGAAAGAAAGAAAGAAAGAAAGAAAGAAAGAAAGAAAGAAAGGAAAGAAAGAGGAAAGAAAAGAAAAACACTATAGATTAAAATCTATCATAAATACAGTTGTAAAAATTCTAAATAAAAGTTTAGCCACTCAGATCCAACAATATATAAATCATGACCAAATGGGGTTTATCCCAGATGTGAAAGATGGGTTTAATATCCAAAAATCAATCAACATAATTCACTATATTAAGAAATTAATAAGGAAAAGCCATATAATCATCTCAATAGACCTAGAAAAAGCATTAACAAAAATCCAATATTTATTCCTGAGCTCTGGGTCACATGTTATGGCTGCAAAGTTTCCTTCCTCTCTGCTCCTGAGAACTACCTCCATTCCCACTCTATCTACCACCACCGTCACTCTTTCCTACTGTCCTCTCAGAGTCCTGGCCTCTCTCTCACTATCTGCCCCAGGTGCGCACAAGGGCTGAGGAAACTCTTCCCTTGAAGAAAGGAAGGAGAAAGACTGGGGAACACCTGGCCATCTGACAGCCACGCGGTGCTCTTTAGTGGATGGGTGTCTTCCAATGGAAAGACACCATTTCTTAGTCAATTCTGTATCCCCAGAATCTAGCCCAGTGCCTGGCACATAGTAAGTGCTCAGTAAATGCTTATCAAATCAATGAATCACAGAGCACAAACTTTGCAATGTAAACTCAGTAAAGATAAAATAAAATGCATATTATACAAGTAGTGCATTGAGGATGCTCATTACCTGTATTCTAATCTCAAAGTCTAAACGGGTTCTCATTTCTTTAACAATGGAGACCTTGGTGTTAAAGCAATAGACAAGAGGTGGAAAACAAAAAGGCTATGTGCCTAAAGATGAGCTTAATCTCACCTTCTGAGTTCTGATTTTACCCTCCTCATTTACTCAAGATGACCACCAGACCCTAAAGCCTTAGAAGGAACTTGTCTTTCCATTGTCACCAAAGTAGCAGGCATGATTGTCTGCCTGTCCCAGGCAAAGGGTGGTGCCAATAGAAGAGAGGAGAGCAGGGATGGAGATGAGGATAATTTTGGCTTTTCAGTGTCCAGGAACATGGTATCAAAGAAGACACTCTGGTATGATAACAAAGCAGGTTTGGAAAAGTTTCCTCCAGGCTCTGCCCAGCTCCCTCACTCTGGCTCTGGCTTTGGCTCTGGCTGTGTTCTCTCCTTTGCTCCTCATGGGACTCACAGTCTAGTGAGAAGGATGAACAATTACTATCCAGAATGATGGGTAACATCTTGGAGTGTGGCCAACATGGTCAGGGCACAGCAGAGTTGGCAGGTGGAGTGGCTGGGAGGCTCCACCGAGCAGGGCAAGCTTCAGAAGAGATTGGAGCATGAGTGAGAATTAGCCAGTCATGGGATAAAGGTGGGGGGGTGGGCGGTTCTAGACTTAAAGGGTTATAACAGGAGGCAGGAGAGCACTGGCATACACACCCAAGGAATTCCCAGCAGTTTGGTGAGGCCCTTGAGGAAGACGCTATGTGGGGCAGGAGCTAAGGTCACCATGCCAAGGAATTTGTATCTCATGTCTTGGTGATAGAGACATTGATACGTGTTAAGAAAAGGAGTAACATCATTGGGGTGTGTCATGGAAGCATTCTGGCAGTGGTATGGGGGACAAAAGAGGGAAGACCAGGGACGAGAAGACTAGTGTAATCATCCAAGAGAGATAAATGAAGGACCAGCCAAGGCAGTAACAGGGAGGGATGGAAGGGGGAGGAGAGACTTGGAAAATGAGGGGGAATCTGACAGACTTTGGACAATGATGAGCTCTAAGAGAGTGAGAGAGGAAAAGTAGGCAAAGGTAGTTTTCAAATTTCTGACATGAGCCATTTCAAGCTTGATGGTGCCATCATATTTTAGAGGAGTATGGTTGGGGAGCACATGGACTTCATAAGTGGTGAGTCTGATTTTGTCACAGAGTTTAATATCTGAGGAATGACCAGGTACAGGTGCCCAGTAGGCAGTAGGATCTGCTGTCTAGCTCAGGAGAGATCCAGGCTGGTGAGAGATATATAACACCTGATATCTGTACAAGGTTCCCAGGAAGCCGACCCTGAGATGAGAATTCATGTGCAAGTGGTTTGATCATGGACGTGCTCCCAGAAGACACCTGTAAGGGAGTGGCAAGTAGGACAGGAAAAGGTAGGAAGCCAAGGGCATTGGTTTCCCAGGGCTGCCATAGCAAAGTGCTGCCATCTGGGTGACTTGTGCAGCAGAGATGTATTATCTCAGATTTCCAGAGGCTAGAAGCCCAAGGTCTTGGCAGGTTGGTTCCTTCTGGGGACCGTGAGGGAGAATCTGTTCCATGACTCTCTCACAGCTTCTGGTAGTTTGCCAGCAATCTTTGGTCTTCCTTGGCTTGTAGATGCTTCACCCCAATCTCTGCCCTCACATTCCTTTGGCATTCTGCATATGCGTATGTCTTTATGTCCAAACCTCCACTTTTTACAAGGATGCAAATCACACTGGATTGGGGCCCACCCTCCTCCAGTATAACCTCATCTTAATCAAATCTGTAGCTACTGTATGTCCGAATAAGGTCACATTCTAAGGTCCTGGAGGTCAGAACTTTAATATGTGAACTGGATGGTGGGTGCAGGGGAGGCATAATTCAACCTGTAACACAAAGCAAGGGGGATATCTCAGGCAGAAGGCTCTCCAAGGCTCAGCTTCAACCTCAGCCTCAGGGTACCATGGGCATAAGGAGTTCCTGACAGTTGTCCCAACCTGAGCTGGGTGTTCATGCTCCTTATACAGATAGTCAGTGGCTAATGGTCTTGAGACTATGGAGGAAGGGATGGGAACTCCTGAGTGCTTCCAGTGCTTTGTCTTTGGGTCCTTAAACAATAATAAAAAAAATATTTTTAGGGTGTCCAAGAGGATCAAGAAGCATGACATTGTCTGCTACAATAATCATCAAGAGAAAAGACAATCACAGTTTGCCAAAGGAATGGCTAAATGTCAAAGACTCATATTCCAGATGCAGGAAGAACAAGAGGGACAAGGAGTAGAGTAAGTGGAGTGAAGGAGCCAAGAATTTGGGTGATGAAAGCAAGCACTCTATCCTTACAGTGATTTTGGTTCCCAATCCAAAAATCGAGACAGCTGGTCAACTAGATGTGGTTGGAGACAAAAGGATACTTTAGAAATCAGGACTGAAAAATCTGAAAATATCTATGATTGTCAGATCTGGGCTTCGCAGGTGCTGGGAACTTGCTGATGGAACCCACAAACCAAGATGAAGAACGCAAAGCCTCCTATTCCCATATGCTGATGTCATTTCATCATGGTCAACAATGTAAGGATGCACATTTTCTGAGGTTTGGATTCCAGCTACTGGGAGTTTGAATGATAAACAGCACTGACTAGTCTGGTGGTGATAAAACTTAGTCATATTTAAAATAACAATAAAATAAAACCAAAAAGACCTGATTTGAAAAACATCATCTGAGATTAGAAATTGATTTGATGTGTGAACACACTCATCACATTTCCAGGTCTGACCAGCACATTTCTAATCAAACCACATTTTCTCTGTACTTAAAAAAATATCTTCAAAGACAGAACCACCCAGGAGATCAAAGTTGCAAGAACAAGCATTATTTTTACATACTTAGGAATAAAAAAAAGATATGTGCTTCTCAGTGCCTGGATGGCTCAGTCATTTAAGTGTCTGACTCTTGGTTTTGACTCAGGTCATAATCTCATGGTTCATGAGATCAAGCCTCACGACAGGTTCCACGCTGACAGTTGGGAGCCTGTTTGGGATTCTCTGTATTTCTCCCCCGCTTTCTCTCTCTCTCTCTCCCTCCATCCCTCCCTCCCCTGCTCTCTCTCTCTCTCAATGAATGAATGAATAAGATGTGTGCTTCCCAGAATGATTTGCTAACTAAGTAATTATCCAAGGGATACCATCCTGATCCTAACCATTAGTCTGAGAGGGGGAAGGGTCCCAGGGAACACCAGGGAGTCGCTGCCTCAGGAAGGGATATCAAATGCTGGATTGGTAGAAACAATGGTTGTCCAATGCAGAATTTGTGAGTAGAGACCTCCCCTTAGAGACAGACTGAAAGGGCATATGGGTCTAGAAGAGCAGCTCAATGGACATTTCTCATAGCAGATGGTTTATAAGGGGCTACCTTCATGGTTCTTGTACCTAATAAGAAATACAAAAAAAAAAAAAAAAAAAAACCACCCTGAAGTATTGCTGGCAGTTACTATTTAAGGATTTACTTGTTAAGTTGCTAAGGAAGTTACAGAAACAGATGGACCATACTACTTAGGAGATGCAATCTTAAGAGTTCCTGGGGGTTATGGGACTCCATTTCCATCCCTCCCTCACTCCATCTGGACTTTGATGTGGGCTGTGGCAAAAATACCACCACTTTCCTGCAGAACTGCAGAGTTTAAAATATGGTAATTTCATGCAGTTCCACTGATGATATACCTCAGTGAGCGTCTTAGATTTCATACTTGCCTGCGGACCTTGCCTTTCAAATCCTTTCATGGTGGCTGGCAAGTGAACCTTTATTAAGTGAATAGAAGAAAGTATGAACTAGTAAACAAGCAGTTGGCATTTTTGAGCATCTATATACACCAAACTCGGGGTTAGATGCTTATGTACGTAATTTCACTTAATCTTCATGATAATCCTGAATTGATGATTGGAGAGGTGTCTTCAAGAAACTATGGCTCTATTTTGGGAAATAAAGCAAGAAAGAGAAAAATTAAATGATAAAAACAAAAGGGTCCAACAATATAAAATGTTCATTTATTCATTCAATAAACAAGATATTGTGTTAGGTGCCTGCTACATGCCATGCACCATCCTGGGTGCTGGAGAACTAATGGTAAGGAGCTTACATTCTTTTTTTTTTTTTTTTAATGTTTATGTATTTTTGAGAAAGAGAGAGACAGAGCATGAGTCTGGGAGGGGCAGAGAGAGAGGGAGACACAGAATCCAAAGCAGGCTCCAGGCTCTGAGCTGTCAGCACAGAGCCCAACTTGGGGCTCAAACCTGTGAACCATGAGATCATGAAACGAGCTGAAGTCAGATGCTTAACCGACTGAGCCACCCAGGTGCACGCAGGAGCTTATGTTCTACTGCAGGAGAGACCTGATGAAGAGGTAAACAGAGAACGTATGTGGGGACAAGTTGGATAGTAAAAAGTGCTCTGGAGAACCCAAGGCCACTAGAGTATAATGTCAAATGAACTGCCATAAAGAGGAAGGGGATGAGGTGGCATAAGGCTGGGCCATCAGGAGGGAATCCCCACAGGAAGAGGACTTGAGTTTGTTTTCAAAGGTTGAGTAAGGTTTAATTCAAAGTCACAAGGTTAGTAGCAGAGCTGAGATTTTAGTCCAGGCAGTGTGATTTGTAGAGTAATATTTTTAACCAGGGGTTGGCAAGCTATGGCCCATGGGCCAAATTTGTTCCACTGTCTGTTTTTGAAAATACAATTTTTTTGAGAGTGAAAGAGAGGGCAAAAGTGAGTGAGGGGCAGAGAGAGAGAGAGGGAATCCCAGGAGAGATGTGGATGGGGGAATGGGAGTGAGAGAGAGGCAGGCCTCGTGCACACCTGATCTGGGGCTGGAGCTTACCCACTGTGGGACTCGAACTCATGAAACGACCTGAGCCAAAGTCAGATGCTTAACGACTGAGCCACCCAAGTACCCCTGAAAATACAATTTTACTGGAATATAACCAGGCCCATTTGTATTGACTATGGCTACTTTTATGCCACAAAGGTAGAGAGACCATGTCCCATAAAGCCTAAAATATTTACTATCTGTCCTTTACAGAAAAGTTGGTTGACCCTTAATCTTAACCATCTCACCATAGTGCTCCTATGGGCTAGGCGGACAGTAGGGATACAATGGTAAACTAAATGGACCCTCCTTTGAAGGAAATCACAGTCCAGTTAAAATTCAGATCCTCTATAGTATGTCCTGCTGTCACTGAGTAATATAAAAATAATAATTAACAAAACAAAATGCAGCAATAAGAATAATTGTAGCAAACATTAATTGAAGGTTCACAGTGTGCCAGGTACAGTCCATAGTTCTTTACACATATGAAGTCACTGAATCCTCCCAACAGAGAGGATCCTGTGAAACAGGCATTGTTATTATCCTCACTGTGTGCAGGAGGCAATTCAAGTACAGAGTTTAACAGCATTACTCACTGAAAGTTGGGATCATAAAGACACAAGCAGACCTTCTGGACAAGAAGAAGAATGCAGGGAGGCAAGAAAGACAAGCACCAAATTATGGCAATGTAGGCTTCAACCTCCACAATAATTGGTTAGGGCAATATTTCCCTGGTCAATTGTAATTAGAAATGTAGAAGATACATTTTACTGAAGGACCTAATCATTAGAAGAAATCTATTCTGACAAAGTCTTTAGCGGTAAATCTCACCAGGAAGTACTCTACTTCATCATCAAACCTTAATTTCTCATAAAAGGGAATCTAAGCAGAGTCTTGTACAGGAGAATGCCAGCATCTCTGAAATCACTGTTGTGGACAAAAGTTTTGCTTTAGAATAGCAACTCACATCAATAGGTGCTCAATAAATGCTTCTGGAATCGAAGTATATTTCTAAAGTACAAAGGCTGACTGTTCTTCTAACCATTCATTTCCTGTACCATCTCAAATGGCCCAGATTGTTCCTGTACCATTTCAAAATGAGGAGAAGGGGAGGAGCTTATCTCTATTCAAGTGCCAAGTACTATGCTAGGTGATCCACACCCCCAACATACTACCAGGTTTAATACAAATTTTAAAATTATGAGGATTTTTGCTTCTGTCCAGGGGCCAGATTCACCCTCTTACCTTAAGCAACTAGATAAATGGACAAAATATATGAAACGATGTCTTTTAGCCATTAAATAATAGGTACTACAGGGCAGTTATCACTGAGAGAGTGTAAACAAAGGAGTGAGTCTTTTGAGTATTCTAGTTTGGGACTTAGAATAAGTTTACAGGCTGCAATGCAGTAAAGATGGCCCCAAATAGAGTCTAAAGTCATACCGAGTTGAGAAGACTGAATTCAGAGTACAGGGAGGCAAAAATGGATAAAATTTACAGAGATAATGCTGGAGAAGACACAGATAGAGAGAGAGACAGAGAGAGAACACTTCAAAGTTCTTCAGACGGATCTTCTTATATCTTTGGTTGTGTTGCACTGATCTCCACATGCATGTAAGGAAACCAATGAGAAGTGGGGGAAATCATTGGAATAGGGTAGATGGAATAATTCCAAGAATTCTAACAAATCCTAGGTGACTAGATTAGTTGACTAGATTAGCTCATGTACACTAGCCCAATTGAGAAAAACTCCAAGTACATGGAACACTAGGTAGTTATCATAGGGTGTTCCTCCATAGTGGGGTCAAATAAATTCTAGATTAAAGACTATTCTAACCACCCCTTCCTAATTAATCCTAAATCAAGTTTTAAAAGGATTAAACTGTTCCCAAGTGATTTAACTGCATCCCAGAACAAAGCCCAACAATATTTAAAGAATATCTCAATATATCCAGTATCTAAGAATCTAAAATTCTCAAAATTCAGCATCTAATAAATTACCAGGCTCAGGGAGCCTGGATGACTCAGTCAGTAAAGTGGTCAACTCTTCATTTCAGCTTAGATCATGATCCCGTGGTTCATGGGTTCAAGCCCTGCATTGGGCTTTGCGCTGACAGTACAGAGCCTGCTTGGGGGATTCTTTCTCTCTCCCTCTCTGCCCTCCTCCCTTCCCTATCTATCTCAAAATAAGTAAATAAACTTTTAAGAAAAGAAAGAGATTATAGATCCACGAACTTAAAAATAAGTTACCAGGCATGGAAAGAAGGAAAATACAACCCATAACCAGAAAAAAAAAGAACAACTATTAAGTGAAACATAAACAGAAATAGCATAGATGATAGAACTGAATTAACAGATATGAGTGGTATATGAGCTATTAAAAATAAAATCCATGTTTAAAAAGTTAGAGGAAAACATGAACATAACAAGGAGAGAAATGAGAGATACAAAAAAGATCCAAATGGAATTTTTTAAGTGAATTTATTTATTTTGAGAGAGAGAGAGAGGCATCAACTGTGCATGTGAGTGGGGAAGGGGCAGAGAGAGAGGGACAGAGGGAATCCCAAGCAGGCTCTGCGGAGCCCAAGAGGGGGCTGGAACTCACCAACTGTGAGATCGTGACCTGAGCTGAGATCAGGAGTCAGATGCTTAACCAACTGAACCACCCAGGTGCCCCTCAAAGGGGATTTCTAATGTAAAAAAATGCATAATGTGAAAATAAAAATACACTAGGTGAGATTAGCAGATCAGACATGGAAGAAAAAAGTATTTGAAAATGGGACAATTGAAACCATACAAAATGAAAAAGAGAGAGGAATAAAACTTGAAAAACAAAGAGTGTAAGAACAGAGTATCAGTAATCTGTAGAACAATATAAATTGACCTATAAATTGAAGTTCCAAAAGAAGAGACAGAATTATGTCCACCCTCCCCAATTTATATGTTCAAGCCTTATCCCCAGTACCTCAGAATGTGACATTATTTAGAGATAGTTTCTTTAAAGAGGTAATTAAGTTAAAATAAGGTCATTAGGGTGAGCCATACTCCAATATGACTGGTGTCCTTACAGAAGAAGAGAAATTTTGGACACAGACATGCATATAGAGAAAACTACATGAAGATTCAGGGAGAAGACATTCATTTACAAGCCAAGGTGAGAGGTCTCAGAAGAAAACTACCCTGCCAACACCATGTACTTAGATTTTTAGCCTCCCAAACTGTGGGAAAATAAATTTCTGTTATTTAAGCTACACAGTCTGTGGTACTTGTTATGGTAGCTCTACAAAACTAATACAGAAAGGGAAACAGAAAAAATGGAAAAATAATAGCTGAAAACATTTTCCAAATTTTCTGAAAACTATAAAACCACAAATCTAAGAATCCCAACAACCTCAAGTAGAAGAAACAAGGAAACCACCCAAGGTACATAATAATCAAACTATTGAAATCCAGTGATAAAGAGAAAATCTTAAAAGCACCTAGAGGACTTTACTTTTGGCCAAGATGGAGCAACAGAGATTGTATTTAGTCTTTCACCTGAAAAAACAGCTGTCATTAGGCAATGAAAGAAGTGATCCCTGAGAAACTGGAAACAAACAAGGTGAGTCCTATAATTGCCCCAGTGTACTGCTTCAAGAAAGTCTTCAGGCCACAGTGGGGAAATCCAAGATGGAACTCAATGAATTTCATAAATAAGACAAAGCTGATACCAAACCACAGACATTGCAAGTAAAGAAAAATATAGACAAATCTCTAATGAACATAGATGCAAAAATGCTTAGCAAATCAAATCTAGCAATATACAAAAGAAAGAGAATACATCATAACCAAGTAGAGTTTATTCCAAGAAGAAAATCAAGGAAATTTACCAGAATAACAGACTAAAAATGAAAACCCATAGGATCCTACCAATAGATGAATTAAAATAATTTGACAAAATACAACACCGATTCATGATTTTTCAAAACTTAAAAAAACTAAAAGTATAAGAAAATCTCCTCAATCTAATAATAAACATCTATGAAGAAATCTAGCAAATCATACTTAATGGTGAAACACTGTAAATCTAAGATTGGAAAGAGATCAAGGATATTTTTTATCACTGCTATTCAACCTTGTATTTCAGATGCCAGTCAGTTCAATAAGGCAAAAGAAAAAAGAAAAAAAAGAAATGACATACAGATTGGAAATGAAGCAACAGTCTTTATTCACAGAAGACATAACTTTTGATGCAGAAAGTTCTTAGGAATCTAGAAAAAAGTTACTAGTTAAAAAGTGAATTTAGCAAGATCACAGTATACAAAAGAATATAGAAAAATTATTTACATTACTAAATAAAATCATAACTAAAATTATTAAAAATGCTATATGCAAATAACATTAAAATATTAAACTCTTTGTTCTAAATTTTATAAAACATGTACAAGTCATGTACACTGAAAATCACAAACCATTTTTGAGAGAAATTAAAGAAGGATAGATATACCATGTTCATGGGTCAGAAGATTTAACATTGTTAAAATGTCAATTATCCCCAAATTTTGATATATAAATTCAACAAAATTTCAGTCAAAATCCTAGTAGGCTTTTGTGGAAATTGACAAGCTTGTTCTAGAGTATGTATGAAAATGCAAAGGAGTTAGCCTATGCAAAGCAATTTTAAAACAGAAGAATATCTGAGTTACATTAGCTTGATTTCAAGGTGTGTTATAAATCTACAGCTATGATTGAAAGTGGTATTGATGTAGATAGGTATATAGATCCTAAAACAGACTAGAGAATTCAGAAATAGTCTTATACATGCAAGGCCATTTGGTTTCTGGCAAAGAAGCCAAAGCAATTCAATGGGGAAAGAAGAATCTTTTCCACAAATGGGGCTGAAATAGTTGGCTACCCATATGTAAAAGAAGAAAAGAAAAATGAGTATTGACCATTATCATACACTACATATAAAAATTAACCCTGAATGGATCCTATGACCTAAGGGTAAGAAAAGCTTCAAAGCTTTTAGAAGAGAACACAGGAAAAATTTTAGTGACCTGGGTTGGAGAAAGATTTCTTACCTTGGACATAAGAAACATGAACTATAGAAGAGATCAATAATAAATTATACTTCATCAAAATTAACAACTTCAAGTCTTCAAAACACATTGTTTAAAAATGAAAAGACAGAACACAGAATGGGAGAAAATATTTGCAAATCATGTATCTGATAAAAAACTGTATCCAGAATATAAATAAAGCAGTTTTACCACTCAATATTAAGAAAAGGAACTAGTCAATATAAAAAAAAAAATAGGCAACAATATTTGAACAGACACTATACTAAAGAAGATACATAAATGACAACCAAGCACATAAAGTATTACCAGAAAAAAATGCCAAAACTACAAAAAGTTACTACTCCAAACACATTAGAATGGCTAAAATTTTAAAAAGCAGATAACACCAAATGTTGGTGAAGATGTGGAGCAACTGGCACTCTCATATGTTGCTGGTGAGAATGTAAACTGGTATCACCATTTTGGAGAACAGATTGACCATTTTCTATGAAGTTAAACATACACCTGCCATATGGCCAGCACTTTTACCCTCAGGTGCTTTGCCCAAAGACCTATATACAAATGCCTATACTAGCTTTATTCATAATAGCCACACACTGGAATTGAATGTGCATCAACTTGTAAACAAATATATTACAGAATATTTATAAAACAGAAAACTACTGGGGCACCTGGGTGGCTTAGTCGGTTAAGCGTCCGACTTTCGCTTAGGTCATGATCTCGCGGTTCATGGGTTCGAGCCCCATGTCGGGCTCTGTGCTGACTGCCAACTCAGAGCCTGGAGCCTGTTTCAGAGTCTGTGACTCCCTCTCTCTCTGACCCTCCCCTGCTCATGCTGTCTCTCTCTCTCTCCTAGAAATAAATAAAACATTTTTAAAAAACAGGAAACTACTTAGCAATAAAAAGGAATGAACCATTTTATTTTATTTTTACTTCAGGTTTAGTCAACTGAGGCAGTGGGAGGGGAGAAGAAAAAGAAACCTGTAACTGGTTGTGACAGTTAATTATAAACAACACCGTACTCGGACCAGCCAGGAAGGAACTCTTGATAATAGCAACAACATGGGTGAATTTCAAAAGCATTATGCAAAGTTGGGGGAAAAAAGAGTAGACATAAAGATTATAACTGTATGTTTCCATGTGTATGAAGTTCTGGAAATGGTAAAATTGTAAAAATAGGAAACAGATCACTGGCTTCCAGTGGCTGAGGTGGAAGGGGAGTATTGACTGCTAAGGGGAATGAGGACAGAAAGTGCAGGAGAGAGAGAGAGGGAGAGAGAGAATATCCCAAGCAGGCTCAGCACTTTTGGCACGGAGCCCTAGGCAGGGCTCCAACTCACAAACTGTGAGATCATGACCCAAGCCAAAGTTGAAACCCATAGTTGGCTACTTAACTGATTGAGCCACCCAGGTGCACCTTAGTTAGTTATTCATATTTTTAAATGTTTGTTTATTTTTGAGAGAAAGACAGGCACAGAGCACGAGTTGGGGAGGGGCAGAGAGACAGGGTGCCACAGAATCAGAAGCAGGTTCCAGGCTCTGAGCTGTCAGCACAGAGCCTGATACAGGGCTCCAACTCACGGACCTTGAGATCATGACCTGAGCCAAAGTCAGATGCTTAACCAACTGAGCCATCAGGTGCCCCTAATTATTTTTTTTAAGTAACCTCTACACCCAACGTGGGACTCAAACTCATAATCCCAAGGTCAGGACTCTCATGGCTCTTCTGAGTGAGCCAGCCAGGTGCCCCAGAAGAAACTTTTTAAGGTGATTATGTTCAATATTTTTACTGCAGTGGTGGTTACACAATTATATATATAAAACACAACTCATCAAATTGAACACTTAAAATTGGTAAGTTTTTGTTGTATGTAAATTTTACCTTTGTAAAAGCGACCTTGCCCCAAAATGAAGTGTGTGTCATCCCCAGTCCACAGCTCAAGAAACAGAGGCTTATAGCAGGTAAGGAACAGGCCAAAGTCACAGAACTAGCTGATAGTGGATCTAGGTTTCAAGCCCAGGTGTCCATTTGAGTCCATAGCTCATCATTTTTCTTCTACGTCTTGCTTCCTTCCTGGCTATTCATTGTATAAGTGATTATTAAAAGGTCATATTAAAAGCACCTAAAAACTAGCAGAACAAGACCTGTATCATGAAGGTCCCTTGCCCAACAGTGTATGGCAGTCTTCCCCTTCTGATTCTTTGAAGCCCTACCCTCGCCTGGCTTCATCTGGAGGCTGTGGACCTGCGCAGGGTGTGTGCTCCTCCCTCTGGGAATGTCGGATTCTCGAAGGCCCTTATTCTGGAATCTCGCTGGCATTGCCACGCCCACACTGCCTGCCTCGCCCTCCACCTTCTCTTCAAATCCAAGTCTCAGCCTCCCTTACCCCAGCCTCGAACTCACCCCATCCCATGTTCGGCGTTTACACTTGTATTTACCAGCTCCACGTGATCTTGTTCTTACTGATCCTGTTATTTCACCTGCAGGCCTATGGAGGCCCTAAGGAAACCAGGAGTGTTGTGGAAGGCTGTTGATTGAGTCTGCAGGTCCCCGGCTCCCACCTTACATGCCCAAGACAGCATCTTTGACACCCTGAAGCTGCAAGTTGGATTTGAATCTTCTCAGCTCAATTTGGTTCAGGTGAGCAAACATTTTCTGGGTGCCCACTCTGTCTCAGGCCTGTGGAGGCGCTGTTACCCACCAGTGCCGTGGGCTCTGTAACAGGGATGTGAGTAAGGCCCAGACCATGACAGCAGATGGTGTGCTCTCCAGGGTGAGCCGGGGTGTGATGGAGGGTAGTGTGGGGAGCGAGGTGTCTTCACGGAGGAGGTGACCCCTGTGTTGGGTTTGAGTGGCGAGAGGAGATGTAAAAATGCCTGGGAATATCTGCACAAAGGCATGGAAGCCACACAAGGGTGGGCTCCTGATGCAAGAATCAGGACGTGGGTGGGGCGTCTGGGTGGCTGAGTCGGTTAGCGTTGGTTTCAGTTCAGGCCATGATCTTATAGTTTGTGAGTTCAAGCCCTGCATTGGGCCCTGTGCTGACAGCTTGGAGCCTGCTTGGGATTTTCCACCTCCCTTTCTCTCTCTGCCCCTCCCCAGATCTAACTGTTTAAGTTACAAATAAGCTTAATTTTAAAAACATTAAAAAAAAAAGGGGGGGTCAGGAGCCCGGTGTGCTCCTGGGAACAGACTCTGACCCAAGTATGAGATGCAAACTGATGAAGTGAGCATTTGTGAGGCTTTGACTCTGTGTTAGGCACTTGTAATCACCTGATGTGTAGTAGGTCACTTAATCCTCACAATCCTATCAGGTAGTAAGTACCATTATTATGCCCTTTTTACAGATGAGAAAACAGAGACCTAGAGAGGGTAAGTAATATGCCCACAATTTGTTTTTAAGATGTGACCCCAGGAAGTCTGACTTAAGAGCCCAACTTTGCTCCTCTTGTCCCAGAAATATTGGAAGGACTTCATTTTTTTTTTAAACTTATTTATTTTGAGAGAGACAGAAACAATGTCAGGGGAGGGGGAGAGAGAGAGGGAGAGAGAGGATCCTGAGCAGACGCTGTGCTGTCAGTGCAGAGCCTGATGTGGTGCTTGAACTCACAAAACTCTGAGATCATCACCTGAGCTGAAACCAAGAGTCAGCTACCCAGGTGCCCCAGGACTTCCATTTTTTAAATGCCTCCAAATAGCACTAGGCCTCTCAGAGGGAGCAATTAGAGTGTAGGTAAAAATTTTAAATGAGGGAGATAAATCAGTCTCAAAATACCAAGGGGAGAGGTATTCCCCCCAGAAAAACAGCAAGGATTTATAGACCTCTTAGTATCTGGACTAGAGGGTTATTATCTGTATAAGATTGTAATTTACAAACATCATAAAGTAGAAATGCATTCATGACACTTTAAGGCAATGCTGCTCTGATTGTGCCTTCTGAGCTGGGTTTCAAGCGTGTCAGGTGGGGTGCAGCACCTTCCTGGGCCACAGCTGCCTCTTCTCCCAGAGAGGACCCCGCAGTCTCCTCCGTGCCAGTACCCAGATGTCCAGGACACAGAGGGGACACCCATGAGACCCAACACCGAGGCTCAGAACATATGTGAATCATGCCATTCCTTTCGACCACTGACATCTTGAAGGTCATAATTAACATCCTGTTGCTCATGAACAAAGTCCAGATTCCTGAGTTTGGTCTTCGAGGTCACCCACAACTACCTTTCCCAGTTCACCAGTCCCCACTCAGCCCCACATAGCTTTTCTCCAGCCAACATGACCCACTGTCCTAAATTTAGACCAGACCCGTGTATTTCTAGATCTGGGTCTGCATTCCCACCGTTGCCTTGGTCTGGCCGCACCTCCCTCACCTCCTTCTCAGCTGTCGTATCAAACAAAATCCGATCCATCTTTCCAGCCTCAGGTCAAGGACAACCTGGTCATGCCCATGAGAAGCAACCTCTCCTGGGGTGGTTAGTGCTTACTGGCAACATCCCTCACTCCCATAGGGGCAGGACTGGGTCACGCACAGGCTTGCATGCCCCCCAGGGACCAGAACTGGCCCTGAAATAGATTGACATAGACTAGGTACTCATTAAATATTTGCTGAGTGACTGCAGAGTTTACTTATTTTTTCATTTCCTCCAATTCCTGAGAGTCTTCGGTTCCAAAAATCTCAAATGAGCATCTGTCACATATTGAAAAGACTCACAGGAAAGGTATTTCAGAGCTGCTCTCCATAACTTGGTCTAGAATATAATAACTCACTGTTGGGAAATTCATCCTGATGTTTAATTTAGCTTCTCCGGCTATACCGTAAGCTGATTTTTGTTGTTGTTGTTATTACCTCTGTGCTTTTGAGAACAGCTGGTGCCCATATTTGGCGTAACAAGTTTTGGTAGACCTTAGAATTCTGTCATGTGATTTGCCATCACACAGGGTGGTGTGATGTCCCTGAGCAGAACCCCATAAAGTGGAAGCCTCCACGGCATGGCTCGCTTACACACATTTTAGTCCTGTTTTTCTCGAACCAAGGCCTGCTTTTCATTTGAAGGTTCTATTACATTAACTTTCTCCTTCTTGGTTAAATAATCTTCGTTCCCCCCGGAGATGATTTCCGGCCTTATCCAATGTTTTCAAGTTGAAATAGGAAACAATATTCTTGTAAGGGTCTAAGAGAAGCTTCTAAATATATTGAATCCTATGTGTATCCTTGTGTGGTGTGTGTATGTGGGGTGTGTGTGTGTGTGTGTGTGTGCGTTCACGTGCACGTGTGGGTTTGAGAGATTGAGAGATTATTGAGCTTTCATTCTAAAGATCAGATTATGGTATAAAAACACTAAACTAGTCTGAAGTTTACTGAGCATACGGTTAGCATTTGGAAACCCATTTAAGTACTTGGAATAGCTCTTCCAACAGCTGGGCCCTCTGTCATTTTAGCTCCAGGAAACTGATCAAAGACCATCAATTAGCCCTTTATGTGGTCACCTCGGTCCCGAGTAACAGATGTGTACAGGGGTGAGAGAATGGTGTTTCCCAGAGAGGGTGAGCTTGGCATTTTTTGCTTTGGAGAGCGACTTGAGAATTCTCAGGTTTGACTTTCCTGGCACAAACCCAGCGATTCTTCGCTGGCTGGATCAATCCTAAAGGAGTTTTGGCTTGGCATTTGTGCTTTAGGTAAAATCTTTATCATTGTCCACACACACACATACACACATGCACACACTCACAGCCACAGTTTCATCCATGGTAAAATCTCAATCATTGTCTCCATTCTCTCTGTCTTTCTGTCTCTCTGTCTCTGTCTCTCTCTCTCTCTCTCTCTCATACACACACACACATACACACACACACTCGTCCATCATGATGTTCCACTCAAACTGGTGAATATGCTGAGGTTGACGCTTGCTTTCTGCTCTTTTCCAAGAACCGTTTTGAGGCAACCCTATATTAGAACAAACCCGCTTTTGTCTCATCCAGCAGATGGCGCTGTGCACCACGCTCTGCTGGGCCATCTACCGGTGACGTTCGTGGACTCGACAACCTCCCGACTGGAAGGTTGTCCCTCCAAAGCCTGGAGTTCGGACCAGGCTCCACTCCGATCCACTCTCCTCTCCTCTGCAATTTTACAGACATTATTCAACCCCCACAAGCCATGAATGGATCCTAAAACGTATAAGAACTGCTTCCTACTAATGCTTTCATTCAGCAACCTTTCAGTGAGTGAGGCCCGCGTGCCAGGCGCAGTCCTCGTAGCTGGGCGTATGAGCAAAGCCGATGACTCCATGATGTCCAGTCCCATATAGAGCTTCCTAATTAAACAGCGAGACGACAATAACATGCAAATAAATCTGTCACCTAATGTAATTTCAGTCATCAGTCATACTCGGAAGAGAAAATAAGCAGACCCTATTTTAGTGGGCTGGTCTGAGAAAGCCTTTCTGTGGGGTGACAGGTGAGCAGAGGCCTGAGTGATTCTACAAATGTGGCTCCAACCTCAAGGGCATCTTGAAATGACCTGGGGAGCTTTCCTCATACTGGTGCCCAGGCCCACCCCTGAGTGAGGTGGGCTGACCTAATTGGTCAGGATCTGGGTACTGAGGGTGTTCAACTCTCCCACGTGGTCCTAATGTGCGGCCAGGGTGGAGAACCGTTGACTCCAAATACCTCAGCAGGAAATCCCGCCCCTGGGTAGAAAATTTTCCTGTAATTGAAAGTTACAGGAAAGTAACTTTGTTTGTGTTCCATGATATTCGGAACTCAGGTGTCAGCGACTCTTCTCCCTGCCGCCTGCCTGACGTATGGTTGGGCCTGGGCTGGTGGTGGCAGCACTGTCCCAGGCAGCTCCCTGAAGTCCAGTCAAGCTGGGCAGCGGGGCTCGCTCAGCCGGCCAGAAAACGCACCTGACTCTGCCAGGCCTCTGGGCTGGGAAATCATCTCCCCAGAAATGATCCCTCTTCTGTCCCCATGCGAGTTCACTTGAGGGCCCTACATGGGAGCAGAGGACACTCCTGCCATCTGTCTTAAGGTCGGGAGCACCCTTTCTGCTGTCCCAGTGACCCCTCTAAGCTGTTTCTCCCACACCCGCGCCTCTCTGACCTTGTACTTAACTCCCTGCCTCTCCCCCTTCTGCTTGAAAATTCATCAAGAATCTTAAGCAAAATATAAAGGACAAACTGGTGGCTGTCAGAGGGAAAGGGCATGGGCAGTGGGCAAAATGGGTGAAGGGGAGAGGGAGATCCAAGCTTCCAGATATGAAATGAATAAGTCACGGGAATAAAGGGCACAGGGAGTAGTCAGCGGCACTGTAAGAGCACTGTATTGTGGCAGGTGGTGGCTACACTCTTGGTGAGCACAGCATAACTTACAAACTTGTTGACCCACTATGTTATACACCTGAAACTAATGTAACATTGTGTGTCAACTACACTCGAATAAATAAATAAATGGGGGGGGCGGGGGAGAGAATCTTTAAGGGAAAGGGGCTCTCAGCACTAGATTCTGGAACGATTGAGAAGGCCCAGGTGTGCTCTGAGCCTCATGGACTCCAGCCCTCAGCTGCTGCCCCTGATTCTGTGTCGTTTGGGACACACGGGTCCTATCTCCACTGATGGCCAACAGTGAACTGCCCGGAAGAGCATTTCCTTGTTCTTCTTTTGGACAAGGTAGAGGTTGTCTTTCCGTCATCTGAAATGCTGGCCAGGAGTCGCTCACCACATCCACCTTCCTGAGACTCGTGCTCCAAGGCAGATCTCGGCCTCAGACACGGAAGTGCTAAGGGAGGAAAGTGGAAGATCTAGGCTGAGAACACACATTCTAAGAGAAGAGAACCCTCTGTAATGAGATCTCCCTGGTATTTGTCCTGGGGCCCAAGGCCACAGTTCTCTTTCTCTTGATTTTTAATCATAGAACATTCAAAGGAAACACAGAAGTAGAAAGAATTGTAAAGCGAAGCCCCATGGAGCCCATCATCCAGCTTCAACAGGTTGTCATCTGTCATCACAACTCTAGGAGCCAGGAACAGAGAAGTACAGTAGGCTTCAGATAACATGTCATTGTACCCATAAATATATCAGAGGCACATCTTTAACCGATAGCATTTTTAACACTCTCACCAACTACTGTGGTATATCACCTAATACCACAGTAGTTCATATTCATATCTCCCTGTTGTCTTTTCTATTTTCTTGGTTTTTTTAATTTTTGAGCGGGGGCGTAGAGGGAGAGAGAGAGGGGAAACTCCTGAGCAGGCTCCATGCTCAACATGGAGCCCAACACAGGACTCGATCCCCTGACCCTGGGATCATGACCTGAGCCAAAATCAAGTCAGATGCTCAACTGACTGAGCCACCTAGGCACCCCTCCCTGTTGTCTTGAAGGTCAGTTTTCTTAAAATGAGACCAAATTGTTACTTGATACAAGCAACTATCGTATTCATTTCCCATTTAACCCACTTCCAAGTCCCCAATTCTTCTTGTTGGGTGAAGAGTAGGAAGTTAGGTAGGAACGTTTCCCCTTGACACTGACCTGAGAGGTTTAGTGAAAGGCACGTGGCTTATGACTTAGTGTGGGATCTGGAGGAATCTTCCCTTCCCTGTATCTCTGAGGGAAAGACAAGCTTACTTGTTATGAGCCTTAAAATTCACAGAGAGTGATCTGTTAGCATTATTACATGAATCCCCAATAATATTTCCCTATTAAAAAAAAGATATTAGTTAAGCTCTATTCTCTGCTGTGAAAAGTCAACTGAATCACTCAGATAATTCTTAAGAAATGCGTTGAATGTTCAATGGCCTTGTTCTTAAAAGAGATACCCTCCCTCACCCAAGTAAACCACTCTTTTGAGTTTAGAAGTGTTATTTAACAAAAACAAAAGTCACTGTTCTTCCTTCCCTCCATCATTAGAAGATGGTCTTTAGCTCTTGGCTAGTTTTCATTCTTTTCCCTGGAAGCTGTTCCCTTAGAAAGGAAGGGAGAGTAAATGGAAGAGTGTGTTAACAGAGATCTAGTCGAAGGTAGAATGCTAAATTGTAACTTATCTCTGGGCAGAAAAAGATTTTGCCATATTTTTTTTATTTATTAAGTTGACACCTTTGTTAATATAGATCCCATGAGATGTTGTAATTTCTTAGCTGTGCTTTAAAGGAAGGTGTTAGTCTCCTTTTGCTACTGTAACAAATTACCACAAACTTGGTGGCTTACAACACAGATTTATCATGGTACAGTTCTAGAGATCAGAAATCTAAAAATGAATTTTACAGCACTAAAATCAAGATGTTGGCAAGGCTGGTTCTTTCTAGAAACTCTAGCAGAAAATGTGTTCCTTGCCTCTCCCAGCTTCTAGAGTCCACCCACATCCCCTGGCTTGTGGCCCCCTCCCCACATCATGCAGACCACGTTCTTCTGCCATCACATCTCCTGCTACCCACCCTGGGCTCCTGCCTTCCTACTACCAAGATCCTTGGTTCTAGGCTGTGCACCCCTGGATCATTAGGATAATTTCTCCATCTCAGAATCTTTCATTTAAACACATTTGCAAAGTCTCTTTTTTGCCATATATAGTAACACTTACAGGTTTAGGGGATTAGGGTTTGGGCATTACTTAATAGGAGGAAAGAGCTGTTGAAAATCCAGGCCTCATAAACCACTCCAGAACTGTCTCTTCTTTTAGTCTTCATGGGGATGGCCAGTGGACAGTCATATACACTGTACTCTGGGAAATCCAAAGCTGGTCATTTGCTGAAGAGTAGAAATTTGGGGGCCCCAAAGCAGATAATATATATTTCCTCCCTTGTGAGTCAAAATTCCTCAAAACTGTGAGCATCCATGCATAAAACAAGATACTATCATCAAATAGTATCAGTCTTGGACTTCTGTTATTTATATGGGGTTGTACAAATATCAGGGACACTTGCCATCCCTCTCGAATCTGGGCAGGGTCTAGGACTGCTTTGACCATATCCAGGCCTTAGGAGTCAGACAACTTTCACTTCCTGTCTCCCAGAACACTGGATCTGGGGTCCTAATCTTCCACGTAAGAAGTCCAACAGCCCTGCTGGGGAGATTGCATGGGGAGGGTGGAGGTTACTGGGAGAAGAAGAAAGGCACAGCTGAACACAGCCTTTCAGCTGTCCCTACCAGCGCACGATGTATGTGAGCAAGCTGTCTTGGACTCTGCAGACCAGCTGAATACCACTGAATGACTCAGTCTACACCACAGACAGCAGAGGAAACCCCTTATCAAGTCCTCTCTAAATTCCTGATCTACAAAATTGTGAGATAGATGAAAGTGGCTGTAGTGTTAAACCTCTAAGTTTAAGTCTGTTCTGCAACAATTAGATAACCAGACAGTATTTGGTGACCACCACACACACAGTATGCTGGTCACTCTCTCGGGGGGTCTAAGGGTAGACATGTAGGGGGCATCCATCCACAAATCCCAATCCATGGTATCGTCAGAGAGTTTAGATTTGGACCTTTCCTGTCTACATAGTGAGAAATTGATGGATTGACTCATCTCTGAAGTGAGGATCATAGCAATGCAGAATCAGAGTTTTTTGGAGTGACAAATGGAATAAGAAGAGGTTTGTAATCTGAGAAAGCCTATCCGGATGTCATACATAGTAGAAGTAGTTATAGTAACAGTGTTACAGGAGAGATTAAATGGAGAATAGCCATTCTCTGCTTGTTTAATATTGTCCCCAAGGGTGGGTGTTGATAACAGGTTTAGAGCAATATGATTTTGCATCATAACTCGTTGTCAGTGTTGAAGAGGAAGAAAAGAACAAGGGAAAATGAAAACAAATTATTACTTTTTCCTCCCAGAGAGTTTGGGGCCCAGAGTGTTACTTGCTAATACGTTATGTAATTGTAGATTATGTAATTTGTGGACACGTGCATTCTCTTCCTGTCCTGAGCTGACCCTCCCCTCTCTTGCTTTCTCTGATCCACATGCAATTTTCTGTGTGCCCTTCCACTACAATAGAATGAAAATGTACTTTGTAGACTTCAGCTGAGCCTGTGACTGCTTATTTAAAACCAATTGCCCTTCAGAAAGTTTGATCAAGCCTCGTACAAATAATGATTAAAGAGCTGGAGTGAAATACGTCTGCCTCTCTAGGGAAGGCAGTTCATGCAATCAAGGCATGAACTTGAGCCCAGAAAACAGCCGGCCCATGCAATGCCTTTGCAGACATTTCGAGTTTAGTCTGTCCATACTGAGGTCTGCAAAAGATTAGAAGCTGGAATTCTAGGCCTGTCAGGAACCAGATCCGCACAGCTTCTGGGACCAGAGGCCTTTGGTCACAAGATACGGGAGCCTATTCTCAAGCAACTGAGACGGAATATGCAAACCCATATTTCTCTCTTGTAGAGTAAGATTCCTGGGCTGAATGTCCATTTTCAATTTTAAAAACTGGCTTAGAATTCCCCATGTGTTCTTAGCCGTAAGAAAGGCTTTGCTCATTGTTGACTAGCCTACCCTGATGGAAAACAAACAAAATGTGTGGCTTTGAAAACAATACAAATCAGACTGGCCATTGCTCTGCTTGCCTGCCGGACCACCCTGTTTAAGGACATTGGGAGAGATCTGGGCAGCTTTTCTGTGCTTGAGGGCTTCACCTTTTCACTGCAAGAGTTGCTGCTAGTACGGATATCAGACTCTTGTGAGTTCAGGGTGCCATCTTCCAAAGACAGGACCCCTTATTTTGAAAGAAACCCGCTGCACCCTAGGCCAGATATTGAAGTCAGAGACCCGAGGACATCCCATGGCCTGGAGAGAAGGGGAAATAGCTAATACTGTGTTTGTTTAGGCTGAGAAAAGAATGAAAGTGTTCCTTTCTCTCAATTAGGTGAAATTTCTGCAGACCAAATTCACTGGCACCCAGTGATTAGAGCCCCAAAGTGGCCAAGCCCGCAGAACGCAGGAAGCAACAGCAACGTGCCCTGGGGAAGACACAGGTGTTGCTGAACAGAGCAGGTGAGGGAGGAAGGAGTGAGGAGGAGGCTCACCTCAGGGAGCCAGCAGGAGCTGGGGGCCAGGGCTACATACAGGCCCAAAGGAAGGGATCTGGGACGGGAACGCTTGGCTTTGCCGTTGGGGTATGCCTTTGGCAAGTCCTCCGATGACTGCAAATTACGTTCCTCAGTGGGAGAATGGAGATGTTGTCTGTCTCATGGATTCCGGGAGAGAGTGCCTGCTGCAGGGCATGTTCACAGCACAAGATGAGGGAAGAACAGGGCTGCTGAAACATAAGAAACTAGTGAGACTGATGTCATCAATACAAGTCATTGCCGGCTTGGGGGCAAGGACGGGGCCTGTGTGCAAGGCTTAGGGACTCAATCCGGATTGCTCCAGGATCCAGGGAACAGTTGGTGACAGTGGTCCTGAGTCTCTGCAGCATCATTAACATCTTCAGCTGTGCAGCAAGGCACGCAGAGCTGGGACCCTGGGCCGTAACAGAGCTGACACCCACAGCAGGCTGTGTATACCGTCCGTTCTTTTTATTTATTTTTTAATTTTTTAATGTTTATTTATTTTTAAAAGAGAGACAGAGTATGAGCGAGGAAGGGGCAGAGAGAGAGGGAGACACAGAATCTGAAGCAGGCTCCATGTTCTGAGTTGTCAGCATAGAGCCCAAGGCAGGGCTTGAACTATGAACCACAAGATCGTGACCGAGGCAGAAGCTGGCTGCTTAACTGACTGACCCACCCAGGTGCCCCCATGCCCTCAGTTCTTAATGAAGGCTTGTGGTAATCTAACACATCTCAATTCCAGGTTATGCTGCTTTCCCAATCTCCGTGTGCCCATCTGGCAGTTGCTTTCTTTTTTTTTTTAATTTATTTTTTAAATTTTACATCCAAGTTAGCATATAGTGCAAGAGTGATTTTAGGAGTAGAATCCAGTCATTCATCCCCTACATATAACACGCAGTGCTCATCCCAGCAAGTGTCCTCCTTAATGCCCCTTACCCATTTAGTCCATCCCCTCACCCACAACCCCTCCAGTAACCATCAGTTTGCTCTTTGCATTTAAGAGTCTCTTATGTTTTGCTCCCCTCCCTGTTTTTATATTATTTTGCTTCCCTTCCCTTATGTTCTTCTGTTTTGTATCTTAAATTCCACATGAGTGAAGTCATATGATATTTGTCTTTCTCTGACTAATTTCACTTAGCGACATACACTCTAATTCCACCCATGTTGTTGCAAATGGCAAGATTTTATTCTTTTTGATTGCTGAGTAATACTCCGTTGTATATCTATACCACAACTTCTTTATCCATTCATCCATTGATGGACATTTGGGCTCTTTCCATACTTTGGCTATTGTCGATAGCGCTGCTATAAACATTGGGGTGCTGTGCCCCTTCAAAACAGCACTCCTGTATCCTTTGTGTAAATACCCAGTAGTGCAGTTGCTGGGTTGTAGGGTAGTTCTATTTTTAATTTTTTGAGGAAGCTCCTTACTGTCTTCCAGAGTGGCTGCACCAGTTTACCTTCCCACCAGTAGTCCATCTGGCAAGGTTTCACCCATGAAGACCCATCAACTTTTATGAAAGTTGGATTTTAAATGAATATTTAGAAAGGGATCAGGTGGTAGGTCTTCATTTCCCATTCCTTTTTTGCAGCTGGTGTTCCAAATCACCAGTCACTAAAATAAACTTGCTTTTTTACTTTGAGCCAGAAATTTCTGTTGATAGACATGTGATGTACAAATGGTGACCTTTCTGGATTTGCAGAATTCTTTGAATACATTATTTATTAGCTCACAGGTGCTACAGAGAGTTGTAAGATAGATGTCAAGAAGGCCAAAGAAGAAAATGCTAAAGGAAATTCAGTTCGTGAGTGTGGTGATAGCAGCTTCAAGGCTTTCTAAATATGTTGTGAAACCTATATTTCAGCATCTGACTCTGCAGTGGCCCTGGATGTTAGGGTAAATAAGTAAACAACTTGGCTTTACTTTTATTGGAAGTCTAGCTTATTCAGGAAAAAGGGCAAATAGCAGGAAATAGTATCTTTGCAAAATGCCTTTTCCAAATATTTTGCATTTGCTCACCCATGAGATAATCATGACAACCTTGTGATGGAGCAAGAGTTAGGTATGGTGTCAACACTGACACCAGTGGAAACAAAGTCACAGGGCTGTCTCTCTAGGGCCCTAGCAGATGTCACAGTTGATAGTGACAGAGAAGGGTGGGAGCCAAGGTCTCCTGTCTGTGTATCTCTTACTGATGAAAGTTTTAAAAATAATTATTTTTCTTTTATTATAAAAGTAATACATACTCATGAAAAAAATTAGAAAATAGAGAAAAGTAGAGGAAAAAAAATCACTCTTAATTCTACCACTCAAACACTATGATTGTTAACATCTTTGATCCAGAAAATAAAAGACTTCTGTATGCATTTACTGTACTAGATACCTGCTCATAGCAGTCTTGCATTAATTGAACTGTTAACACAGACCCTCGCTTGGCATTCAGAGAGACAAATGACTGTCCACTCAGTATGAGCTGAGAGGCACCAAAAGAGAGCCAGTTGTGCCCACTCCCTTCTTCTGGGGCCATTATTAAGTCACTTCTTAGGCTAAGTAATCATCTCTTCAAAAAGCAGATCCCTATTAGTTGCAAATTAGCTCTTATGGGATGAGTAACCCATTTGTACCCATGAACAGAGATGGGTTTCTCAGACTCACTGGCTCAGAACAAGGCTCTGATGGAAAGGCAGGATGGGTAATTATTAAAACTAGTGCAAGGAGTCTTCTCAAAGCTATAACGGGGGGGGGGGGGCTGTTCTCTCTGGTCGATGTGGGAAGGATGGTCACGTGTCATTCTGCTGTTATCATCATAATATGACAGGTCAGGCTGTGTTTTCTAAAGATGGAGATATCTAACTCATCCAACATGTCCTCTCACAATGCGACTGGCACCCAGTCACTGAGAGGTAGAGTCTGTTTTCCTTCCCCTTGAGTTTAGGCATGAGCCTGGACTGCTCTGACCACTGGGGAATGATGGAAGTGAAACTATGTGACTTGGGAGGCTAGATCCTAAGATGGGTAAAGCTTCTATTTGGTGCTTGTATTTCCCTCTCTTCTTTCCTTCCCCACCATCTTCTCAATTTTCACTTTTGGAATCCAGCCACCATGCAGTGAGGAAGCCAAGATTAGTTCAAGTAGAGAGATCATATGGAGAGGAACTGAGGTTTTCGGCCAACAGCCAGCATCAACCACCAGACATGCAAGTGAACGAGCCTTCAGAGGATCCAGGCTCTCAGCCTTCAGGTCTTCTAGCTGAGGCCCAGCATTGGGGAGCAGACACAAGCAAGCCATCTGCATTCTGCCCTGACTGGATTCCTGACCCACAGAGTCCATAAGCATGATGGGTGGCTGCTTTATGCCAATAAATTGAGGGGCTAATTGTTACATAGCCACAGTACTGGCACATACATACCCAACAGCATCTAAATGAAGAAAGACATCTATCCAAGAAATCAGATGTTCAGTTTGTAGAAACACATCAGTAGCTCCTGACTCTCATGCTATCACCCTACAATCTAAGAGCCAACAAATGCCCTGCCCAAGTTCACCTTCCTTGTATCTTTCCTTGACTGATTCTCCATGTCACCCCTTTGCCAGGAGTGCTCTAGAGTCAGAAGTGCTCTAGCCACGGTTCACCCTTTTTCTCTCTCCTTCTAGTGTCTCATCAGTGTGGAGGATGGGAGAAGTTTGGAGGAATAAGACACAGAGGCTTGTATGAGGGGCAGCGTGTCAGAGGTTAAGGTGTATAGTCTTCAGACACATACTCCCAAGTGTGTGTGGTGGCTGTCATGTCTAATATTTTTAACCGAGCCAAAAGCTGTGTATGTTCAAGATTTTTTAAAAATTCAAGTCATGCAGAGAGTGAGAAGTAAACATTTTCCCATCCCCTCTTCCCATGCCAGCAGTGGGCAGTTAGCCCTGAGTAGGACAGTGTTAGCCCTGAGTAGGACAGTGTTAGCACTGCGTAGGATGATGTTAGCACAAACCCTGGAACCATACCCCTCGATTGGAACCCCAGCTTTGCCAGGGGACTAGCTAGGTGACTTGGGCCCCTGTTCCCTCATATGTACAATGGGGATAACTTATCTCATAAGTTGTGAGTTGCTGTGAGAGTTACACGAGCTAATATACATTAAGCACTTAGAACTGTCTGCCACACACAGCGTTACTCAGGATTAGCCATTACTAGCATTATTGCTGCTGCTGGTATTATCATCATTCTTAGCAGTGTTTCCTGTAGCCTCAGTGGGTTCAGGAAATGTTGGGAGGAACCTAGAGTTAGGGAGAAGGACTCCCAGACCATAAGGTGGCATGTAGGGTATGGTGGCTGCCGTGGAATGTGGTGAACACCGTCCACATCCTCCTCACTGCAGCCCCTTCAGGGCTGGCTGAGCCCTGGCGTTCCTAACCACATCTCACTTATGATAGAGTAAGAGGCTAAAATGTTGCTACAAGGAAGGAAGGAAGCCGACACGGGCCTAATCCTGCCAGCCTGGGAATCCTGAGAGGTTGTGAGATGAACATGTATTCACCTGACCCTTTTCAGCAAGCACTCCCTCCGGCTTTCATCTCTGGAGTTGCTTGAGGCTGTCGCTAAACACACATCTGGTCCTGCCCCTATTCACATGGTGTTTGGAGGTGATTGTTGCACACATAGGCACTCGGTAAATGTTGCCAAATGAATGTGACTGCAACCTGTTCCCAAGAGCCTGGCAGTAGAAAGACAGGGAGAGTCTTCAGGTTTCTCCAGGCAAGAGACCTCCAGAGGCAGTCGGCTTGGGCCCACTGATAGATAAGTAATCTGATCTCCTGAGTGGAGCAGAAATTTTCTTTTTGTGTTAGTTTGAATGCTTTGGGTAGCCAACAATAGAAGAACCTGACTAAAGAAATTGATTAGTTCACCTATCCAGAGGCAGAGGGAAGGAGCCCCCCCCAAACCCCCCACCCCCACTAGCTCTGGGACTGACAAGGGCATCAGGCACCAGGCACTCAGGAGATTTTTCACCAAGGAAAACTTTCCCACAGTGCATTCCCCTCCCCCCAATTTTATCTTATATCTCATTGGCAAGAACTATGTCACATGACTATGCCTAACCCAATCGTTCGCAAGAGGAATGGAATTACCATGATTGTCTTAGACCAGTCAGCATTCATCTGAAGACTAGTCCAAATGGGCAGGTGTGAGGAAACAAGGCAGAAAGGTGTGCCTCAGATGAGTAATGGAAGACTTCCCTTTCTTATTCCAACAAGCTCTCTTCAGTGGCACATGCAGTTTAACAATAGTCAACAGGATTAAGTGATGAGGATAGAGAAAACAAAAATGGAAACAAGGATACAGAAGGTGAAGGCTGACACACTATCAAGTAAAAAAATGCATGCCACGACATCCTCTTTGCTCAGGGTAGGCCACGAATGTGGGTTCAGTAGTCAGTGCCAGGAGGGTTTGCCAAAAGTTGCAAATGGCGGCTTGTGGGCCAAATGTGGCCCGCTGATATGTTGTTTGGGTCTTTCCAGTGCTATTTGTTTATTTCTCAGCTGGATGGTTGCCAACCTCAAAAAATTGAGACATTTCATATTGTTTGAAAGTATTTCTGGCTTTTCTTTAAAAAAAAAATCAGAAGATACAGAAGGTACAGCAGTACTGGGCCTGCCTTCCCAGATGGCAGCATCAGCCGGAGCATCAGCTGGAGCTGACATAGCTCCCCTCTGAAGGACACACGTGCTCGCAGTTCCGATGTGGCCCTCCCAACCCACACTCCTCATGTTACCTACAGTGCCCCCAAGGGCCTTCAAGTGTGTGACCCCAGACTTCGTTTATACGGTACCTAGGGTAGGAGCCCACCAGTTCCTCAAGAGAACATCGGTGTCCCAATCCTAAACGTGGACCTCACACAGTTGCCACTGGGGTGGGATGTATTCCCCCGCCTCACTCACTGTGTACCCCTGGAAGACTCTCACAGGATCGTTTCTTATCAAGGCTTTCTACACAAACCAGGGGGCAAAAATGGAGGGGTGGGGCACACGGGCTGATGAAGAGAGGGGCACATGTTCTACCACGTAGGATAACTTTCCAAAAGAAAGTTTCCAAAAGTGCTTTGCATTTGAAAAGGGCTGGATTTAGGGCAGAAGAATCTGTCTCAACAGTTGTGAGATTAATGGGATTAGGAACAGGTTTGGAATGAAGACTGGATTTGGAGAATGGTTCTCACCACAGAACAATTTTACAATCTCTCTCTATTTTGAACTCTGATGTTTTCGTCCATAGTTAAAGAGGCGTTAGCTTTAAAGAGATGGTTTCTGCCTTCTGATTCAGCCTGTCATGGCAGCCCTATGTCTTCTGGTCCAGAAATGTCCACTGACTCCAGTGAGGGATTTAGGAATTCAGGCAAGAATTTTTCAATCACATTACAGCAAATGTGAAACTCTTTCTCTAGAAACAGGTAAAGAGGTCCCCAAGCAGATGTGCACACAGATGGGGCTTATCTGATTTCCTGTCCATCCACGCCCACACACTGCAGGCTCTCTGGAAAGGTTAGATAATGACAGTGACTCAAGAAGCCAAGAATGTGAATTATGTGACATGCAACCCGGATCTGACCCATATATGGTTATTGTTCAATCCACCACAACAGCCTGGAAATGAGACGCCATCTTGCTTTTTAGAAAGGGGGAGTTTTGCAACCCATTTGTGTTTGTGAAATAAACAGTGTGTTGGAGAGACAGACAGATAGAGAAACAGAGAGAGAGAGATTAGACCCAACCAAAAATCCGCTTTTGACTCCCTGCAGCATGCACACACTGCATTCCCATTTACCCCCGACTCTGCTCCCTGGTCTCCAGCACAATGGTAAAGGCCTGCAGTGGAACCAGAGCAGGAAAGCAGGGCTAGGATGGTAGCTCAAGCAATTGGAAATCCATTATCACATTATATGCTTCACTGAGCTCTTTAACTGCAGAGAAGCAAGCACCAGATCTACCCCCATGATGTGACAAGTGGGGACAGCTGCTGTCCACCTAGACCTTGAAGGGAGGGAAACCAGGGTCTGAACTGCTGCTGGGATCTAGCGGATCAAGGAGAGGAAACAACAGAGACACTCAGAGAAGAGCTGATGTGGATGTGGCCACACTCGTTTTAACAAGATTTTGCCAGAATTGAGCTTCTTGCGGAAGACGAAAAGCCCACATCTTCTAGACTACCAGAGAGCTGGGGCTCTGAAGAGAGACAGCTTTGCTTGAAACTTGGCTTTGCCCTGTGTGATCTTGTATCACCTATTTAGCCACCCTTTGCTTTGGTTTCCCTACCTGTGAAATGGGTATGATACTAGCCCCTTAGAGGAATAACAAAGAATTGTTATGAAGACAAAATGAGATTATATAGGTAAATCTGGACCCAGTGCTGGACACAAAGCCCTCATATAATGCTGGTTTGTTCCTAGCTCAGACCCCTAACAAAAATATGACTGAAATTACCACATAAAATACAAAATTTGTCTCTGATTACGATCAGAAAAAGGTAAGATGTCAAATAAGGGAAGACCCTTGACATATCTTAATAAAGTATAGAACGCAACTCAAATTTCAGAGTTCGCTAAAGTGATTTCAAAGAGGCCTAGCATTTTTCAACAAAGGAGGAAAATATCAAGTCAGAAAGTATTCATCCCATTTCCACCACGTGCCTACCACTACAGGAGAAGAAAGGTAGAATAATAACTACATAATTAGTACCTTTTTGCATACCAAGTCCTGCCTACAAATGATCTTTATTCTTTTTTTTTTTTAATGTTTTATTTATTTCTAGGAGAGAGAGAGAGAAAGAGAGAGACAGCGTGAGCAGGGGAGGGTCAGAGAGAGAGGGAGTCACAGACTGAAACAGGCTCCAGGCTCTGAGCTGGCAGTCAGCACAGAGCCCGACGCGGGGCTCGAACCCACGAACCGCGAGATCATGACCTAAGCGAAAGTCGGACGCTTAACCAACTAAGCCACCCAGGCGCCCCCAAATGATCTTTATTCTATGCTGTCCTTCAAACTAGATATTATACCTACTCTAAAAATGAGGAAATTGAGACACAGAGAGGTTAGTAAACTTGGCTAAGGTCACACAATCTGGGATTGGAACTTGGGTCTGTGTGATGACACTTTGGTGAAGCTGAAGATAATTATTGAGTGCCTTCTAAGTGCCAGGCAATGTGCTGACCTCTCCTTCTATTGCTTCATCTACAATTCACACCACTGCTGTGGGGCAGGTATGAGGTACAATTATTATGCCCATTGTACAGATGGGGAAAGATTAAGTGACAAAGTCTCACAATCCCATAGAGGAAGTGTCAGGTGTCCGCTTTAGGTCATGGTGGCCCCAAGCCCAAGCCCTTACCTGTCATCATACTGCATCCTTTGTCTCAACAACAGCAAGAGACACAACTGGTCACAACACAGAACTCTGCATAATTGCAAGGGCCCTCAGTTTGTGTGAACAGCCTGACTTTGAGAAGAGATTTTGATTTTTTTTTCTCAGCACTACAAACAGTTATCAGAAACATTCTCTCCTAAGAAGATGTATTCAGTGTTCCTGCAAAGGAGATTGTTCTTAACCTCTGATGGCGACCTAATAAACTCAAGGTCATGGGACGGCCCATCTCTAAGAACGTGTGGCTTAAAGCGCAAGAGGTACTAAAGTAGCTTGGATGTAGCTTGAACAACTTTACCAAGAGAACACTTGAGTGATTATATATATATTTTTTAATGTTTTATTTCTTTCTGAGAGAGAGAGAGACAGTGTGAGCAGGGGAGGGTCAGAGAGAAGGAGACACAGAATCTGAAACAGGCTTCAGGCTCTGAGCTAGCTGTCAGCACAGAGCCCAACACAGGGCTTGAACCCACGAACCGTGAAATCATGACCTGAGCCAAAGTCAGACGCCTAACCGACTGAGCCACCCGGGCACCCCGAGTGATTATATTTGAACTAAATACAAGACCTAAGAGCCTCCTGAGTTGTGGTAGCCTTATTTATAATTAGTGCGGTTAAGTCTATGGTTTGTGCGTCCCGTCTTCTATGGACAGCATGGGTAAACTATGATCCTCCAACTACACACAATTTTTTCCAGACCCAGGTGAAAGGGAATTGTCAAAACCTGGGATTTCCACCTCACCCCTACCGCTCCCCCTCTTCTTATCAATCCCCAACCCTTGTGTTTTAAGAAATCAAAACACTTTTTTGGGGGGGGCGCCTGGGTGGCTCAGTCGGTTAAGCGTCTGACTTCAGCTCATGTCACGATCTCGCAGTTCGTGGGTTCGAGCCCCACGTCAGGCTCCATGCTGACAGCTCAGAGCCCGGAGCCTGCTTTGGATTCTGTGTCTCCCCTCTCTCTGCCCCTCCCCTGTTCATGCTCTTTCTCTGTTTCTCAATAATAAATAAATGTTTAAAAAACTTTTTTAAAAAAACACTTATTAACTCTATGGAGAGAAAGATATGATTGACCCCCAATGTGTGCTATCTTATACAATAGCCAAAAGCTGTATGTAGCTATTAAAGAATAAGTTAGTTAAAATTGAGTGAAAATTGAAATTTCAGCCTATCAGCCACACTAGCCACATTTCAAATGCTTCATAACCATCCACGGCCAGTGACTCTCTCTATGGACAGCAAAGATCTAGAACATTCTTATTGTCGCAGGAAGTTCTACTGAATAGCCCTGATCTACAAGCTCCAATGTGAGGCCTAGAGCTCCTCTGTGGTGACTGTTTTTGCTTGGCTTTCCAGGAAGCAGGCGAGGGGGCAAGTAGTCTGGGAAGTAGAGGGAGCACCAGCAGGGAAGTGGCACAGAGAAGGGCAGGCAGCGAATCACCTGCTTGAATGTGTGGAGGAACTGAGAGATGGTATAAAATAACACATCTCCAAATTATCCTTTCCAAGGAGAGGGGTCTGGGGTATTTGCACACCACTCCCAGAGAACCGCTTCTAAGGCTCTGAGTTTCCTAACGCTTCTTTTTTTTTTCTTTTTAAGAAAAAAATTTAATGGTCATTTATTTTTGAGGGAGAGAGACAGACAGAGTGTGAATGGGGGAGGAGCGGAGAGAGAGAGAGGGAGACACAGAATCCGAAGCAGGCTCCAGGCTCCGAGCTGTCAGCACAGAGCCTGACGCAAAGCTTGAACTCACGAACTGTGAGATCATGACCTGAGCCGAAGTCAGACACTTAACCGCCTGAGCCACCCAGGCACCCCGTTTCCTAACGCTTCTGATCTACATGCAGGTGGGCAGAGATTTCGGAGGTTGGATAGAGGTGTAAGGAGAAGCTCCCAGGTTCAGAGGCACAGACTTGCAGTGGACGTTAACAAGAGCCCCCAAATTCTGAAAGACTGGGATGCGGCATAACACTGACTGCTACACAAACATTTAAGGGTAACGTCCTTCCCAGAATTTTGCCTAGAACATTATGTCCATGACATTTCCCTAATGTTTGCACTGAAAGTCTCACATCCTGGGAAATTCCTCAGCCCCAGGAAAACTGGGACACTTGGTGCCTTGGTCCATTCAGGTTGCTCGACCAAAATACCACAGCCTGGGTGGCTTACACACAACGGAAGTTTCTCATAACTTTAGAAGCTGAAAGCCCAAGGCCAGGATGCCAGCCTGGTTGGGTGAGGGTTCTCTTCCGGGCAGACTTCTTGTGTCCTCACGTGGCACAGGGGCTTGGGAGCTCTCTTGTGTCGGGTCTCTTTTATAAGGACACTGGTTGCATTCGTGAGGGTGCTATTCATGGCCTAAGCACCTCCCCAAGGCCCCACCTCCAAATACCATCTCATTGCAGATTAAGATTTCAACATATGAATTTGGGGGCACCACAGCCATTCAGACCATAGAACCTGGGCACTCCAAATTCAGCAGACTTGACTGAATGGTGGCAGGGTGTTAAAGAAGATGGAGGAATCAAGAATGAATGACCCACTTCAGATTTGATTCACTGGGTGGAGTGGGGGGGGGGGGGACTGCCAGCACCTTTGAAAAGGAGCATAAGAGAAGCTGGTTTTGAAGATGAGGGGGTGCCGTCAGTTTGGGACAGATGGCATGGGAGGTGTCTCTGGGACATACAGGTAGAGGAAACTGAGTGTGGTGAAGTTCACCGTGGGAAAGAAATAGCTTGATCTGCTGTGACCGGGAATCCTTTGTGACGAGCAATTTGCTTTCCTTTGACCAAAAACCACATATTTCTCCAGAATACTGAGTTAAAACTTTGTGACCATTGTCTGAAATGGTTAGGAAGGCAACTCTGACACTCAGAAAGCAGTATGCCATGAATGTCTGGGATTTGTTCATCAATGCAGCAATTTGTCACCTAGCAGGGGACAGGGAGCTGGGCACAGGGAAGGTTTGATGGCCACTCTCAGGAAAGTTGCAAATACAAGTGACCCTGTGTGAGAGAGGTTGTACGGCCAGAGGGTGGGATGGGAGCAGATACTGGGGAGGTGGGAGGAGGGCTCTACGAGCAGGGAGGGCTTGAAGGAAAAGAATGGAAAGTATTTGACGCCAAGCTTAGCAGGTGTATCAGAGACCCTAACACTCAAGTCCTCCTTCATTGATTTGCCCAAGATAGACTCTGGTGGCTCTGGTTAACCGCCCCCACCCCTCCCCCATTTACTTTGATGCATTTTCTCCATAGTAACTGCTCACATTTTATAACAGCTCCGACATTCTTTGTTTGGCTTTCTGGATACCCTTAAACCAGCCAGGGTGATACTCACACTCATTTTTGTGAATACAGCGGATCACTTTCTACTTGACACTCTATTCTAAACACTTTACACTCATTAACTCGCTTGATCCTCACAGTCACCTGGCAAATGGGGACTTGCATTACTCTCTTCATTTTTACAGAAGACGACATCGAAGCCTAGAGAGATAAGGCAACTTGCCAGAGTCACTTAGCTGGTAAGTGGTAGAGCTCTAAGTGGTAGAGCTGGTGTGTGACCAACATGATGTCACTGACGAGGGAGCTGGAGAGAGGTGTCCCGACAAGAGCCCTCAGCCCTGCATCCCTCTCCTTCCTGGCTAGCAGGTCCTGCACAGCAGCCTCTGGCCTCACAGGGCAGGCCTCTACTTTCCCTACCTGTAGCTGATGCCCATGGTCCCCTGCCTTTCCCACCTCTTTCCATGAAATTCCTGGGCTCCTCCTTCATCCCACATTTTATTTTATTTTTTTATCTTTTTTTTTTTTTTTTTTTTTTTGAGAGATAGAGACAGCATGAGGGCAGGGGGCAGAGAGAGAGAGAGAGAAAGAGAGAATCCCGAGCAGGCTCCACACTGTCAGTGCAGAGCCCAGTGTGGGGCTCAAACCCACGAACCTCGAGTTCACGACCAGAGCCGAAATCAAGAGTCAGGCGCTTAATTGACTGAGCCACCCGGCACCCCTCATCCCACATATTAAACTAATGATTGAACAGATCGATACCTTTACTCCTCTCCTTCAGAAAGCACAGTCCTTTCTGGCAGCTATGTAGCATGCTACATCCTAACCGTGATTGGGAGTCAGGGACCCGAATCTGACACACAGCATTGTCTTTTTCTGTGTATTTCTGGTTGTTTCACTTCACTGGGTCTCCCCGGCTTCCCACATCTAAGCAATTAGTTGTTTAACTAGGTTGGTGATTTTCAGCACAAAGAGATATCAGAACTGCGGGGTGTAGGGGCTTCAGGACTGTTTCTGGCTACGTTGTTCAAGCTGTTCTTGATCACTTTTGTCAAAACGTATCTGCCCTGTGTTGCCTTTCCCTAGAGCTCTGCCTTCTAGATGACAAAAAGTGAACCTGACAGGTCCCTCCCTCAACCCTCTGTGATTCCAAATGTGACCCCCCATCCCACCCCCAGTTAGAATCACTGCTTTAGAGGGGCTCCCCTACCTGATGGAAGTGTGTTTCATCCTGTTTGAGTGCTGGGCGGAAAAAAGATTGTGAATCACTCATGGTACCAGATTATCTTTCAGATCCGTGCCAGTGCTTATACACGAGACTATGATTTTGATAAACTGCTAGTGTGAACACCTAAGTCACCTCCCTATGATTTATGCTGCAGAGCAAAGGAAGAGATAATTAGCCTCAAAAAAAAAAAAAGAACAAAAAAAAAAACAATGGAAGGGGCGGAGGAGTGGAGGCGGGGCCGATAAGCCAGTGGGTCACATAGTGAGATACCGAAATGTTCTGCATAATAGAGACATCCAGAACTGCCGTGGGTTGTCTGGGGGAGGTGGGGAGGGTCACCCCTATAGACAGAGGTCTCAAGACTCACAGGATAACTCAAAGTTGCTCTGTCCTAGGACTCTGCTCACACAGATCTCTGCAGAAGGGGCTGTCTACTTTCTTCCTCGTACCACTGATGAAATCCGGCCATCCCGTTCTCAGTGCTATGAGTTAGGTCAACATAGGCATTGACTGAGCCTAGAACTTGGGCCAGATGGGGAGCAGGCGAGGAGGGGGCAAAACCCAAATAAGCTTTAGGCTCTGCCCTCAGGAAGTCTCAGTCCAGCCCCCTCCCCCGTCACAGCGCTTAAGGGGAGAAGGAGAAGCTTGGGGAACAAACAGAAAACGAGGCCCTGCGCTCATTTATTCATCCACACAGTCGCTCTGGGGCAGGGGTGATGAGCCCACCCGGAGTGCTGACAGTTTTCTGAAGGGAGTGAGGCCGGGGTGGTGTCCGCTGCACCACGCCAGGCCTTCCCTGCTTCCCCCAAGCCTGACGGATAGTCCAGTCCAGTCCACTGGCCCAGGCGATGACCCACTTCCCTGGGCGTTTGGACAGTTGTGCTCAGACCTGAATTCTTCCAGCTCCCCTGGAAACTCAGAATCTGGGCTGCCATCCTCACGAACAGATAAACACACCAGCTCCACGCTTCTGCCTAAATGATATTTCTACACAATTTCTAACACAACGGGGTTTTTCTATTACCATAGTAACTCCTGCGTGGGAACGGCAGACTCCAGAGAGAAGAGAATAAAAATGCAGAGAAACCCCAGGCTTCAAAATGGTACATGGGGAAAGGGGCAGGCAGGTGGGGCTGGCCAGCCAGAGGCCTGGCCCTGCAGGGGTCCACGGTCTCCATCTGGCCCAATCCAGGCCGTCAGGGCCGCGGGGACCTGTGATTTCTTTTGCAGCTATTTTTGCCCGTAAGTCATAGTATCTGGAGGCCCAAGAAGACTGACATTGGCCTGGTTTTCATTTGGTTGACATAGGACTTTCGTCCCTTTCTTTCTTTTCTCTCTTTCTTTCTCTTTCTTTCTTTCTTTCTTTCTCAGGAGATCTAGGGGAAGATACTTTTGTTTGCAGCTGGTGTCATTCTGTGGCATAGTTTAAAAGAGACAGGATGCAAACAAGGCTGAACACGATATGGGTGCGGAATCAAAGAGCCGGAAAGGAAGAGCCGCAATGCCCCAAAGCTGAAAGCTCCCTGTCCTCTTTCACCAGGATGGACAGGCCTTTGGTCTCTGTCCCTTCCAGGTCACAGGACCCTGGGTACAAAGAGCCTCCATTCAGGCTTTCCAAACAACAAGGGCAACAAGCAGGCAAGACCTCCCATCTCCGAGTTAGTTGTGTCTGCCCATCAAATGTTCCGGGTCTATAGGAAGCGAAATGGCCTACAGCCTGACTTAAGGGCAAATGGATAAAGACAATAGCAAATCTGACATCATGCAGGTAAACTGCTTACCACCATGCCTAGACTTTGAGCTAACAGGTTTGCCACTTGAAAATATGTGCTGGGAGTATTGTTCCCAGGGCACCTGCATTCCAGAAGCAGTGGGCTTCCTCCATGGGCCACAGTTTGTGAAACAGGTCCTGATTCCCGAGGCTAGAATTATTATTGGACTTTTGGAGAATGTTGCCTCTGTGTGTGTGTGTGTGTGTGTGTGTGTGTGTGTGTGTATGACTCTCATACACTAATACGCAAACTTTTCAAAACGCTTAAATCCCTAAGCGACATAGATAGTGACACACCTCTGTGTTATGCATTCCTCTAGACATCAGGGCAGGAAACATGTAAAGGACTGAAGTTTCAGTAACCACAGACCGCAGAGCGCTAGGAAGGCGTCGTGTCTCGCAGCCCGGCCTTCACAGGCGCTGGGTCCTCTTCCCAGGTCCCCTCCCCACACTCTGCTGTGCATCTGTCCATGGAGCTCTGAACATCCTCTCATGCTAACGGCTTCCCAACCTAGCTTGGGCAGGAGCTTCGCCTAAAAGAAGATGTGCCATTTCCTGCCCGTGATTTGACGAAGCTGTCACTGGGGCACAGGGGTACCTCTGCTAGAGCTAGGCGGACAGTGCCGAGCAGACACGACCCAGCTGCAAAGGCAAAATCATCCCTTATCAAACACTGACTAGGGGCGGGGTCTTTGCTGTGGTCGAGGCGGTTTCATATCTCATTGAATTTCTTTCATGGGTGGGTGTGTTCATGTGTCCAGCTTACAGATAAAGAAACCGAAGCTCGGAGAGGGTATAAAAAATAATCTTCCTTGGGGCGCCTGGGTGGCTCAGTTGGTTAAGCGTCGACTTCAGCTCAGGTCATGATCTCACGGTTTGTGGGTTTGAGCCCCGCGTCGGGCTCTGTGCTGACAGCTCAGAGCCTGGAGCCTGCTTCACATTCTGTGTCTCCCTCTCTCTCTGACCCTCCCCTGCTCATGCTCTCTCTCTCTCTCTCTCAAAATTAAATAAAATATTTTTTACAAAATCTTCCTTAAATGGGGATGGGATGTACAGCATAGCGAGGATAGTTAACAATACTGTATTACATATTTGGAAGTTACTAAGAGAGTAGAACGTAAAGGTTTTTATCACAAGAAAAAAAACTGTGTGACTCTGTGAGGTGATGGATGCTAATTTATTGTGTGATCATGTTGTAGCCTATATATATCATCAGGTAATATCATCATTACTTTGTGCACCTGAAACTAATATACTGTTCTATGTTAATTATACCTCAGTCAAAAAAGAGAGATTGGTACTCATATTTAAATTGTAGTAGTGTAACAGCGAATGAAATAAAGTTGTATCACTTTTTTAAAAGTTTCTCAAGTCAAGGGCAAAGTAGGTGTTTAAACACAGGAATTGGGCCAGTGCCCATGGTGTTTCCCACTGTGCTAAGTTGCTTCCCTTACACATTCCCAGGCTTTCTGTGGTGCTTTCTTCGCCCACGTGTGTAGACAAAGATTCTAAAACAAAACAATGTGGCCATTTTGTGCTGATAGCTTCCTGCCTCATTTGGAAACCTTGGTCAGAATCCAGGCAGCAACACCTCAAGAGCTAAATTCTGAAGAAGCGATGCCCAGGCGTCCCTCGCCCGTGCAAAGATCCAGGCAATTGCCCAAGGAAGGTGTGTGCTTTGTCCAGGGTAGGTCAGCACTCCCTCGATTTCTAGACAAAATTTATTTAAGTCCTAAAAGCTGGAAGTTCTGCCTTCAGTTTAACCCCCACACAGTCTCTTCTTTCTGATTTTTTTAAAGATAGAAACAAATGTTTTTAATTTAATTTTTAAATTAAGATTTTTAATTACAGGATTAACATATGGTGTTATATTAGTTTCAGGTGTACAATACAGTGATGCAACAAATCCACACACGACTCAGTGCTCATGATGATAAGTGTACTCACTGTTTAATCCCCATCACCTATTTCACCCATCCCCCCACCCACATCCCCTCTGGCAACCATCAGTTTGTTGTCTATAGTTCAGAGTCTGTTTCTTGGTTTGTCTCTTTTCGCCCTTTGCTTTTATGTTTTGTTTTTAAATTCCACGTATATGTGAAATCATAAGGTATGCATCTTTCTCTGACTGACTTACTTTGCTTAGCATTATACTCTAGCTCCATCCATGCCATTGCAAATGGCACCATTTCATTACTTTTGTGGCTGAATAATATTCCATTGTATGGAATCCCTTTATCCACATCTTCTTTATCCATTTATCAATTGATGGACACTTGAGCTGCTTTCATAATTTTGCAATTGTAAATAATGCTGCAGTAAAGACAGAGGTGCGTTCATCCCTTTGAATTGGTGTTTTTTTAGTTCTTGGGCAAATCCCCAGTAGTGTAATTATTGGATCACAGGGTAGTTCTATTTTCAACTTTTTGAGGAAGCTCCATACTGTTTTCCAGAGTGGCTGCATCAGTTTACATTCCCACCAATAGTGCACAAGGGTTCCTTTTACTCCACATCTTTGTCAACATGATGTTACTTTTTTTTTTTATTTTAGCCTTTCTGACAGGTGTGCAGTGATATCTCATTGTAGTTTTAATTTGCATTTTCGTAGTGATGAGTGATGTTGAACATCTTTTCATGTGTGTTAGCCATGTTTGTATCCTTTTTGGAGGAATGTCTGTTCATGTCTTCTGCCCATTTCTAATTGGATTATTCATTTTTGGGGGTGTTGAAGTGTATCATTTTTAATATATTTTGAATACTAACCCTTTATTGGATATATCATTTACGAATTCAGTAGGTTGCCTTTTAGTTTTGTTGTTGATGTTTCCTTCAGCATTTTATTTTGATGTAGTCCCTATGATTTATTTTTGCTTTTATTTCCTTTGCTTCACAGACCTATCTAGAAAAATGTTACTATGGCCAATGTCAAAGACATTACTGCCTATGCTCCCTTCCAGGATTTTTATGGTTTGGGGTCTCACATTTAGGTCTTCAATCTATTTTGAGTTTATTTTTGTGCATGTTGTAAGAAGGTGGTCCAATTACATTCGTTTGGATGTTGCCCTCAGTTTTCCCAACACCATTTGTTAAAGAGACTCTTTTTCCCATTGTGTATTCTTTCCTCAATTGTTCTTGAAGACAAATACAATTCCTTTTAAGTTATAAACCAGCAATTATTTCCTATAGTTGGACATGTGTTCACACAATCCCATTTGGGGCCTCCATATAGACAGATGCATTGCACTGCTACATGAAATATTCCATCTCAACCAGTTGGCGACATCCAATACTCAGTCTGTGAAACACAATCATAAAGTTCCTGGGCAGTAAATTAGACACTTTTATTTATACCATAGACCTCCCAGAGGTAGGAACTACATAGAGATTAGGTCCCACATGAGTGCAGAGAGTAGAAGCAAAGGAGAGGAAAAGAGAATAATGGGTAGAGTGGTCAGCATTCCACATGGCCCCCAAGATTCCCACCCCCGTGGTATACACGCCCTGTCTAATCCCCTTCTCTTATATGAACAGGACTTGGGAACGTGATGGGATAGTCATGCCCGTGGTTCCTTTGTGTTACATACAACTTGATCTTAGCTGGACTGGCAAGAAAGATTTGTCCTACGGGCCTCAAAGAGGGAAAGAAACCGCCATGTTGAGAACTGCTTATGGGAGCACAGGACAAGGACATGGGGGAGGCCTCCAGGAGCTGATGGCTGCAAGAAAGCAGAAGCCTCAGTCCTATAAGACCCAGCACTGAATTCTCCCAACTAACTGAATGAAATTGGAAGGGGACCCTCAGTTCCAGCTGAGATCACATGCAGCTGATGTCTGGATTTCAGCCTGATGGGACCCTAAGCAGCCCATCTACACCTGGACTTTGGACCCCACTGGAGATCCTGAAATAATGACTGGGTGTGGCTTTAGGCTGCTGCATTTGTATGTATATTTGTATAATTTGTTATGTAGCATAGGAATTTCTAGAGAAAGAAAGGGCAATGACTATAAATTTCTTCTTGCTCCTTCTCCTGCTTCTCCCACAAGTGGAGAGAACTTAGAGAAGGCATGGAAGGAGTGCCCAAAGTTAAGAGTCTTCCAGCTTTTGGCACACAGGGCCCTCCACACCTCTGGTCAGTCCCTTGCACTTGGGCCTCCCTGCCTCCAGTCTCCAGTCCCGCTCCACGTTGCTGCCAGATTTTTCTAAAATAAACATCAGATCACGTTACTGCCCCATAAACCTTGCAGCGGGTTCCCCGTCGCCCACAAGTCAGAGCAACCCTCAAGGTCTGCAAGGCTCTGGCTCCATTGCTTAGAAATGTTCTGGGCACTTACAGAACATCCAACTAACAGAGGCTTCCGCAAGCAAAGACCTTTCATGGCACCACCCGGGAGAGGGCTAGAAGCAGGCCATCGGAGTGCGAGCAACAGCTCACCCTCATCAGGACTCGTTCTTCCACCTGCGGGTTTGCCAGCTCGAAGGTGCACGCGGCTTGCTGGCACTGCGTGTCTGTCCCAGGAAGCCGACCCAGCCGTCCCAGCGGCCAGACGCGGTTCCTGCCGTAGGGTGTGGGGCACGTTTCCGCCACAAAGCCCCACCCACACGAGCTTACGTGTCATTGGCCATGACTGTCACGTGGTTCGTCCCTGCTGCAGGAAGCGGTGGAAAAGCTGGTTTGGCTTCTACAAAGACGTTAGGAGAGGGACTGTCGCGTCGGTAGGCAGCACCGAGGCCATCGTTGGCGCCTTGTGCAGCCACCATGCCTGGAGCCCCAGGCCCCTGGTGGGCTCCGAGTCTGGAACGGCCTCCCCGCCTCGGCCACCTGGTGACCCCGCGGCCGCCGGCCCGGCTGCTCCCAGGCGTCCTGCACCGACTTCCCCACAGCCTCGCGTGGGGACAGCGACCACTCCCGCCACCAGGGCCCTCGTTACTCCGTGAGCTCTTTGAAGGCACGTATTGCGTCTTGTTCTTATTGTCCCAGATTTCAGGCCTAAAACCAGAGGCCTACCTCCCTTCCTTGGTTCCTCGTCCCGAGTCGGATCCATAGCAAGTCCTGTCAGCTCCATCCTCAAAATATATCTGGACTTCCGATGCGCCCCACCGCCTGGCCACCCCTGCCTGCTGCCCGACACCCCTCTCTCACTCCTACTGTGGGGACCTCCGCGGATCTTCCTGCTGCGGCCACCCCCGACCCCCACCCAGTCAGTTGTTACCCCAGCAGATTATGGCACTCCTCGGCCCCCAAACCTTCAAACAGCGCCTCCTTTCACTCCAACTTGAAGTCAAAGTGCTTCCCATGTCCTGTAAGACCTATACGATCTGCCTCTACCCCTTACTTCCTGATCTCACCTCCCACTACTCTCCTCCTCATTAAGCAGTCCCAGCCGCATTACTGAGCCTCACCAGTCTTCCCAAACACTCTTGTGCCTCAGGGCCTTTGCATGGCTATTCCTTTGTCTACAGGGTTCTGCCCCACACATCTACACCGCATGCTCCCTTATGTCCCACAGATCTTTATTTGATGTCATCATTACAGTGAGCCCTTCCCTAACCACCTTATTTATTTTATTTTATTTTATTTTATTTTATTTTATTTTATTTTATTTTATTTTATTCTAGAGAGAGACCACACGCAAGTGGGGGAGAGGGGCAGAGAGAGAGAGAAAGAGAGAGAATCTCAAGCAGGCTACTTGCTCAGCGCAGAGCCCAACCTTGGACTCCACCCCTGGGATCATGACCTGAGCTGAAATCGATAGTTGATCCCATAACCAACTCAGCCACCCACCACCCCTCCCCCACAACCACTCAGTCTTAAGTTGTGGTACCCCCTCCCAACACTCCCATCTCCCAGGCGTGTTTTTCTTCAGGCACTCACCTAACATAGCATATGATTTATGTACATAATTTGTAAATTTGTCTTCGCCACACTCCCCATAAATTATAAGCCCCATGAAGGCAGCTGTATTTTCTGCTGTGTAACTGGCACCTAGAACACAGAATAGTAGCCCAACAAATATTGATAATTGATGGGTTGAATGAAAGGATCTTTGCATCCCAGCACAATGGCTGGCCCCACGGGAAGAGATCAGTAAATGTGTTGAACCCACGGACAAATAACTGACTGAACCAGGAAGTGCAGATCGGAGAGAACAAATGTGCTGTGCAAAGTCTCTGTGAAGAAGCTGGCATTGGGACAGCGTGTCAGGAACCAAGCATCACAGCACTGGGCACGGGAGTGTGGGGACGGGAAGAGAAGGAGGGCAGTGACATTCAAGCCATTCATTCCATCCGGGATTAAGTTCAATTAACCCCTGAAAAGGCAACTCAATTCTCTTTCCTCTTTCATCCTTCAAGTTCAAGTTCTATTAGCAAAAGCTGCTGCCCACGGCATGAATCTTGATTTAGAGGGTAGGAGGAGGGCCGGGTTTTGTGCAGATGGAGGAGAAACACAAGAATAGGAAGCCCCACTGACTGTTGGGTGGGCAGCAGAACAAAGGTCCAATTGTGCTGGTGTGTAGCCCGGCCAAAGATAAAGTGCGGGGGAGAAAAAAGGGAGAAGAAAGGGCCTGGTGTGGTGCCCAAAATCTGGTCGCTTTTGTAATGCAAGCTGTGTTTGTGACCCATTTTAACTGCTGTCGGTCGTGTCGGTCGTAGAGTCAAATCTGGGCGAATCTGGTGGCTGTTTGGGGAATCTGATTCCACTTGGATGCTTTCTGTACCAGATTTCTCTCTGGTGTATGGTTTCTCTGGGAAGCAGTTTCATGACCTCAGGCCTGGACTACAGAAAAGACTGGGTCTCAGGTGCTCAGGGTCGGAAATCCTTAACGGGAGTCAGATGCAGGGAAGAGGCAACTATCTTGTACACACTTTGCGAGTTTCTGAATATTTGTGTGAGTAGGTTTCACACAGGGCTTCGCCAAAGTGGGAAGAAACAAGCCCCTGGGCACGAGACCGCAAATGACACTAGATGTGTTGGTGGGTAATTTACAATGTTTAAGGTTAAGCAAGAACAAATGTGTATTTAAGGTGTGAAGTACACAGAGCTTTAGCTTCCATGTGTGTGGTTCTGAGTTTCCATTCTTTTTTTTTTATAATCACCTGCAGAGAGAATGCAAATCTTATTTTAAAATAAAACTATCATGTGATTCTGTGTATTTCGATTCCCTTTAAATCCATAAAACACTTATTCAATCTGAAGAATATTTTCTCATGAAATACTCCGGATTAAGACCCAGGGAGCTTAATTTTGTTGATGTTGTAAAAGAGGCAACTTAAAGCTGCTTAGTGTTACATTTAAAGATAAATTGTCCCAAGAGCAGCATAAAATGAGAGCAGTCAAGTAACAGAAGGCTGTTTTCATATTTGTGTAATTGTAATTTTACAGGCAATGTAAAAATGTAATAAAATTATACTGTAATTAGGTTTTTATTAATTTTAAAACCTAGAAGAAATGATTTGGCTGCTGTGTTTCCATGTTTCTGGAGCATTGCTTTTTCAAATCAATACTAAAACTTCACTATTTCTGTTTGTCAGAAAATAAAGTCCCTGGCACATTGTTGTCACCAGCTTTTCTTGTGAGGAGAGTTCTGGTGGCAAACAATTTACAATCTCATTCTTGGAAATTCTAGACATTTGCCTGACCTACATGTTTCTTAAAGCCTTCTGCAACTTCCTTGAAAGGAAACCAGAAGAAAAACAATAACAACAACTCTGAAAACAAAGAGAAAATTTCCTTGAAAGGCTTTTTATTTTTTTTAATGTTTATTTTTTGAGAGACAAAGAGCACAAGCAGGGGAGGGGCAGAGAGAGAGAGGAGAACAGAGGTTCCGAAGCAGGATCCATGCTGACAGCAGAGAGTTGGATGCGAGACTCAAACTCCCAAACCGTGAGATCATGACCTGAGCTGAAGTCGGATGCTTAATGGACTGAGCCACCCAGGCGCCCCTTCTTTAAAAGCTTTGAAACAAAAATGGATCATGACATTAATCAAAGATCATTTTTCTTTTCATGTTTGAACCGTTGACTTTACTGATTTCCAAATCTGAATTTTTAAAAAGGGTATACTTAATGATCAGAGGTATACCATTCCTCTTAAATATTAATCCTGCCAGTTTTCTTAGAAAGAGGCTAGTAAGTGATCAATTTCTATTAAACTTGATTTCAGTATTCACAAAAGGATTAATAGAAGTTGTTTATAAATCACCTTAATCTTCCTGGAATAAAAAAAGAATGTGATTTTAAATAAATGAGTTAAGTGTGACTTCATACCTCAGAGCATTATCAAGCAGCCACAACTGGCCCCAACTTTCTGGCCTAATTCTGATCCAAGCCATTTTATTTTTTCCACTGATGACAGTTGGTTACATGTATAGCTGAATGAGATTTAAATTTGATGAGCTTTCTTTTTCATAAAACCACGTTCCAAAATTAGCAAGAACCATGGGTAAGACCACATATCCTGCTTTCTTAGCTTGGAAAATATTGTCATTGTGGCCATGAACTCCTTTTTTTTTCCCTAAGATTTTATTTCTTTAAGTAAGTTCCACCCTCAACGTGGGGCTCAAACTTACAACCCCAGGATCAAGAGTCTGCATGCTCTACCGCCTGAGCCATCCAGACACCCTGACCGTGAACTTTTTATTGAGAACTATGATACTAGAGCTGGTGGGATTGTTTTTAATGTCTTCCGGTTTCTCTGCGAGAATGCCAGGTAAAATGGGTATGCAAATCTCCTTCAAAACCGAATGGCAAATGTGCCTTCTGCAGGACCCCATTCCCAGGTCATGGCGTTAAGAGACAGGGAGAGGAGGAGCCCAGGCCATGAGCGCAGGGCCCAGGCTGTTAGGGGGGGCTGCTCCAACTCCTGTTTGCTCCCTTGCGACGTGGGCCGGATAAACTGTAAATTCCTCCTCCTTGGATTTTTGCAGTGTCACATGAGATGTCTGTGGGACTGCTCTGAAAATCACCAAGGGCTGTCTGTCCCGAGCCAAGCTAGAGACCAGGCACCCTGGACCCGAGGGCCTGGGGAGCGTGTGCAGGAACTCAGCTGAGATGCTCCTGTGGTTGAGCGTGGCCGAGGGGCCACACCCCGGGTAGAGCTGGGCCCCAGGCAGCTTCCCCAATGGCAGGAGAGAGCAGGGAAGGCAGAGCAGGGCCGAGACAACAGAGGACTGTGGGTTTGAGGCCTGCTGTCTCTGCTCAGAGGAGTGTCTGGGGTGAGCTATGTGTGTCCCTTGACTACAAGCTTAAGTTGCTGGCTGTCTTGGGGGAGATGGTCTGTGGGACCACCCAAAACCCACTCAGGGATATGGGCTATAAAGGGCAAAGATGCAGGATCCTTATTTAAACTCATATGACTTGGGGCGCCTGGGTGACTCAGTCAGTTAAGCGTCTGACTTCGGTTTCAGGTTATGATCTCACGGTTCGTGGGTTCAAGCCCCACATCGGGCTCTGTGCTGACAGCCAGCTCAGAGCCTGGAGCCTGTCTTCGGATTCTGTATCTCCCCCTCTGTCTGACCCTCCCCTGCTCACGCTGTCTCTCTCTGACTCTCAAAAGTAAATAAAAAACATAAAAAAAATTAAAAAATTCATATGATTGAATAAAAATTAAATAATAACATTCATCCTCCCTTTCTGTCAACTCTCTCCCCCGTTCTCACCCCTGCCTTTAAGAACCACTTTCCTTACTCCTGGGGAGAAAGAAAGCCACTCTTTCTGCTGATTGCAAATGATCCTAGTTAGAACCCTGAGTCCTAGTCACACAAACGACAGGGAATCTTGTGATCAGACCCAGATTCACTGTGTCACCGTATGCACCTGTATGCAGTTGAAACCTCTCAGTGAACCAACCAGAGATCCATTTGTTCCTCTGAGCACAGTGTAACCCTGGATACCAAGAAACCCAACTTTCTCAGTCTCGTTGCTAAGGCAACGGGACAGAGGTGGGTGTGGGGGAGCCTGGCATGTCTATCTACATGCTGTGCTGCCAGCAGGAGGAATGGGAGTGAGGGATAGGGAGGTCTTGGGCTGCCCACCTCTCCGAGGCCTTAACTGCAAAGTCCGCAGGGTAGTGTAATGTCCTCTGTCACCAATAGCCGGGGAACCTCTCAGTGAGACCCTGTTTTACACTCCTAGAGGGATGCATGGCAGGCAGGGGAGGTGGGGGGGAGGTTGACAGGGGGGAGGTTGACAGAGGTGAGGTGAAAGAGAAAGGATGCTGGTGAGTTGAGAAGTGTAGGGTAGGGGGAGACAGCAGCCACCCAACCAGATGAAGCTGGGACCCTGATATTGCTGGTGTCAATACCGGGCCAGTGAGTCTGGTATTGCTGGCCCGGAACCGAGCCTGAGCGAATCTAGAACATAATCCTAGCCCCAAAGTTCACACCAGTGCATTATGCACATTGGCCTGGTTAGTCCTATAATGAACCACCAGGGAATGGTTGAAAAGTAAAGCTGAAAGCTGTAGAATATTCCAAAGATCAGGGAAACGGAGGGAAAGGTACAAAAACAAGGAAGAGACTCCTACCGCATTGCTAGTTTGACCCAAGACCCCATGTCTACTGTTTCCATCAGATTTGGTCTGCAGAGCCGAAAGCCCTTACTCTCCTGCAGCATGTGAAGAGGGTCCCTAATGCCATCTGGCCCGTGGTGGAGGATCACCCTCGAGTGCCTTCCATCCAGGCAGTGCCTCCAGGGCCAGGCCTTCATGACCCTGAACCACCTGTGTTCACCCTCTTCAGGTATCATTTATGACTCTTATTATTTTGTTAGAATAATTTATAACTTGCTTAAAATATAGGGATGTTCACCAAGACACAGAGGCACTGGGACATCCGAGTAATCACTGAGTGAAAGATTCATAACATTTTGGGTGGAGGGCAAGGTCATCAAGGAGCAGATAGGAATGCTTATGTTGGCTCAGCGACTGGACCCAACCAGAGCCAGTGAGGTTCAGTGGGGACTGCTGCAAGGGCTTCTGGGGAAGGGACCACTTTGCTGCTGGACCTGGGGGACCACGGCCACCTGGCCATGCTGTGGAGCTCGAGTATGGAGCCAGCCAGCACATGGAAGAGTGGAGCCAAAAGATGCAGCAGAGAGACCTGGGTCCTCATGGCCTTGGGTGAGGCCCCCTCACTCTGCTCAAGCTAGGCCTGAATCCAGACTCCTCTTCAGTTTGATGCACGAATGAATACATGTGTTCGTTTGCTGCCACAGACAAGTGAAATAGCCCAAACCGAGGCTGTCTGAGCCTGGCATGAGGCGGAGGTGGGGGGAAAGCCTGTGGCCAAGGACACAAGCCTCACGAGTAGGAATAGCATGACTGACATGCGGAGGGTGGAGGGGAGAGAAGTACACGTTACTCAGGTGTAGTGGTTATAAGTCTAAAGGAGGCAAAACTGAAGCACTCCTAGTTTTCTTCTTTTTTTTCCATGCGGTTGAAGAAATTGTGATTTTTATATATGTTGCAGAAATATATAGTTGGACTTTTATTTAGTCATCGATGGCACGGACTTAGTTCCTTCCTGTAATTCTACCAGATTTCCAAAAAGCTAAAGAGGAATGTACACTCCCCCCCCAACCATATCCCACGCCATGCTCCTCAGCCCCCTCTACTGGGCCATGTTTATGCAGCATATTGTAGCGTATGCTCTCTTTAGGGCACATTTTATTTTTCCCTTCGGTGACAACCATGCAGGGCAAAAGAGCTCTTTACGTAAGTGCCGCTGTGTGCCCAAAACCTGCTGCCCCAGTTTGATTGGGGGGCCCAGGGCTAACATTCCCCTCCCTTTCCTCCTAAATCCCTCTTGTCTGGCAACTGAAGAACAGCTTCTCTGTCTTCAAGTAAGTATGTGATTCGTAGCCTCACTTCGGCTTCTAGAACAATTGTTAAATGTGATCTTCCTTGGATTTGTATCTGTATTCCAAAGTGGATGGAGAAGAATGCAAATCCTCTGAGCTGTTCCTCACAAACAGCACTTGAAATCCAATTTGGAAAACATGACACACTATAACCCACCTTGGAGACAGTGTACAGTTTTCATCTTGTGGCCTTGAGAGAGTCCTTCAATTTAAATTTTGCTTAGCCCACCCTCTCCCATGTTCTGCTAGCAAGGGATTTTCTTTAATGACATGTCACTAACATTCTTCTGAACCGGTATTCTATACAGCATGCTTTGAGAACGTCTGGCCTAAAATAGAGTGAATTGTACAGTCTTTTATTTATTTATTTATTTATTTATTTTTAAAAATTTTTTTAATGTTTTATTTATTTCTAGGAGAGAGAGAGAGAGACAGCATGAGCAGGGGAGGGTCAGAGAGAGAGGGAGTCACAGACTGAAACAGGCTCCAGGCTCTGAGCCGGCAGTCAGCACAGAGCCCGACGCGGGGCCCGAACCCACAAACCGCGAGATCATGACCTAAGCGAAAATCGGACGCTTAACCGACTAAGCCACCCAGGCGCCCCTGTACAGTCTTTTATTAACTCTATTGTTATAAGGATGTAACTTCAAATCATTCAAAGCAGATTAGGAATGTTCTTTCACCTTCGGCTTTGATGAAAGCCGAGGCTTCTTATGTGCAAATGGCTATGAATCCATCATTTTCATGCTTTCTCATTCTTTTTCTTAAATCCTGCAACTTCAACTGTTGTTCACGCAGTCGCCATACAGGAGGCCGAGTGAGAGAAAGAACAAGAAATGGTGCTGGGTTTGCTCTAGGGGAAAACACATGATAGAAACAGGAACGAAGGTCATAGCAAAGACAGGCAGCTGGGGCAGAGTGCAGCTACGCGACAGTGCTTGAAACTGTTGTGATGGCATCGAGACTGTCAGGAGGGCTGGTATGGTCTCCTTCATTGCTATCTTCCGCTTCCCAGGGGTCAGAGGAATATGGAGCCCAGGGAGTGGAGAGACAGAGCCGTTTGCGAGTTCGAGACAGCGGTCCCAAAAGGACATCTTTTCCCTTTTAGTTCCCAGCATGAAGCCACGTATGTGGCTTCGAACACCATATGTGCCAAGTACAGGGCGCAGAGTGTGATACACCGTATCTCATTTAATCCGCACAAAGTCTCCGAGAATGTAATTTATCACTGATTTGCAGACGAGGAAACAGATTTAGAAGCTGATCCAGGGTCATAAGTGTAAACTGGCAGAGTCCCTGTATCTCTTCACCAGGAAGCTGCGAAGTCCCACGTCACCTTGGCAGCTCACCCCGCTTCGCCCCAGAGGGCTGACGTGGGAGTGCAGCCGGTGTGTCCAGGGCCTCAGGCCCACAGCCTGGCAAGGCAGATCTGTGCTTACCGACCGCTGTGAGTTGGGACGTGGGCACCTGAGTGCCAGTCTGGGAAGAGACCAGAAGCCAGTTGACTGTCTCCAAAGACAGTTTTCAAAGTATCTGGATAGATGCTAAAAGGAGAGAAATGTAATTGGTGTATTTGACTCATATTTTCATTTTGCAGTAGCATAAACATGAATTTTATAATTAAGTGAGGCTTTTCGATTTGAATAAAAATACAAGGGGAGTAGATGGGGGAAAAACTAGTCTTTTTGGGGGTAATAACTGTGTAATCATTAACTACTATTAAGAAAAAGTAGGAAACTTAACAGCTTCTGGGTTTTTTAGTGAACCAGGGAATTTTGATGAAGATGAGATGTAGGGAGTTCTGGCCCATCCGCAGCACTGTGTCTGGTGAGGTGGGGACGTCCACACTGAATCAGGGTGTGCCTGGCGGTGGAAAAGAAATGAGGGAGAAATGTCTTGGAGGAGTATTATCTGCCAGGCTACCTGTTTCTTCACCTTCACTTGTTGTCAGAGAGCCGGGACTGGGGCACCCTAGCTGAGGCACACATTTACCTCACATATCCATCTGTTTAACTTGCCCGGTACCAAACTCTGCCTGGTGGTGTTATTAACTATGTATGTGTCTGACGCCCCCCACTATTTCATACTTCCACAGTCCACTTAACATAAGCCACGGTCAGAGTGAGATTCAGTAATCAGACTGATCTGGGTTCCAATGCTGACTTTGCATTTGACCTTGGACAAATTACTTCAGTTCTATGAGCCATTTTTTTTCCCTACGAAATGAGGATACTATTAGTTCCTTTCAAAATACAGTCAATAATCTTGAATTAACTTTGATAGGTGACAGATGGTAACTGGACTTATTGTGGTGACCAGTTTTCAACGTTTACGAAAGTCAAATCACTGTGTTGTACACACAAACCTAATAAAATATTGTGTGTCAGTTACACTTCAATAAAAAAAAATAGTCCCTTTCTCAGAGTTATGAAGTTTAAAAAGCATGATGCATGTGAAGTCCTTAGTATAGTTCCCAGCACATAGGAAGCATTCAAAATATGACAGTTTTCCTTCTTAAGAGAAAAGCTCTTTGACAATGAGTAAAAATTTACTATTTGTAAAGTATTTTTATGCATATTATCCTGATCCTTATACAGGACCTTGCAGGAAGTAGGTTATTGGGGAGAAATTGGCATTCTGTTGCAATTATGGTGGAAGAGTAATTGATAAGTCTTTCTGGAAGGCAATATGGTAACAGAGATCAAAGATGGGGTGCCTAGGTGGCTCAGTCATTTAAGTGTCCGATTTCCACTTCGGTCATGATCTCACGGTTCATGGGTTCGAGCCCTGGGTCAGGCTCTGTGCTGACAGCGTGGAGCCTGGAGCCTACTTCAGGTTCTGTCTCCCCCTCTTTCTCTCTACCCCTCCCCAGCTCATGTTCTGTCTCTCTCTCTCTTCAAAATAAATAAACATTAACAAAATTTTTAAAATATATTTTAAAAAAGACATATCCTCTGACCCTTTGAGACATGTACAAACATGCATATGGTAAAAGGTTCATTATAGGGGTGTCTGTTTGGCTCAGTCATTGGAGGGTGTGACTCTTGATCTCAAGGTTGTGAGTTTGAGCCCCATATTGGGTGTAGAGATTAATTAAAAATAAAATATTTTTTTAAAAATGTTCATCATAATCTTATTATTAATAGTGAAATTTTAGAAACAACCTAAATGTCCAACAATATTAGACTGGTTAAAAAATTCTGCTACAGGGGCACCTGGGTGGCTTAGTCAGTTAAGCGTCCGACTTTCGCTTAGGTCATGATCTCATGGTTCTTGGGTTCGAGCCCCACGTTGGGCTCTGTGCTGACGGCCAGCTCAGAGCCTGAAGCCTGTTTCAGTCTGTGACTCCCTCTCTCTCTGACCCTCCCCTGCTCACGCTGTCTCTCTCTCTCTCCTAAAAATAAATAAAACATTAAAAAAAAAAATTCTGCTACATCCACGTAACATGTATGAGGAAACTTTCAGATGAAAGTTACATATCATTGCTCATGCTAACTTATGTTGAAAAGGAGATTTACTGAGGTGCCTGGGTTGCTTAGTCGGTTGAGCGTCTGCCTTTGGCTCAGGTCATGATCTCATGGTTCGTGGGTTCGAGCCCCACATCAGGCTCTGTGCCGACAGCTAGCTCAGAGCCTGGAGCTTGTTTCAGATTCTGTCTCTCTCTCTCTCTCTGACCCTCCCCTGCTCATGCGGGCTCTCTCTCTCTCTCTCTCTGTCTCTCCCCCTCTCTCTCTGTCTCTCTCAGAAATAAATAAAAACATTTAAAAAAATAGAAAATTGAAAAAAAAAAGAAAAGAAAAGGGGATTTACTGGCTTAATCAGGAGAGGCAGGCCTAGCTCAGAAGCTATTGCTCTGTAAGCCTTCTCTGACCCACCAGGCAGAATGTATAGATTTTTTTGTGTGTCCTTCTATTCATAATTCCTAAAACAGTGCCTACCTTAGGCTAGGAGCTTAAATTAGCAAACTAATCAATAGTTTTATGTGAGGGGTCATAAGCAAATCGGTGTGACCTAGTGGAAAGAGACTTGGAGGCAGAGAGACTCAGTACAGGACCTGTCTCCTCCACTCATTAGCTGTGTGACCTTGATCAAGTCACTTAACCAACCTGATCCTCAAATTCCTCGTGTAAAATCATAGTAGCCACTCTAATGGATAACTGCAGAGGATTGAAGAAGCCATCTATCTCTTTAAAAATATTTGAACATATATTTTTCTAATTATCAAAGCAAGGGAAGGAAATAACGTCTTTTGATGCTCCCTATGTAACTTCAAGATTTTAGCCTACTTTTGTTGTCTATATTCCGCCTTTACTCGCTTGCAGGTCTATATAAATATAAGTTGGGATTTTAGATATTTCTTAAAGTAACGTTCTTTCACTAATTCATTCAACAAACACTTACAATATACATCAGGCACTATACAAGTTCCGAGACCCCTGAATGACAGAGAACGAGATATTTAGAGAAACAATAGCAAGGCTATGTGGAAAGGACTGTCAAAGAGGTGTGATTACGAAGCCTGCTATGGAGGGGGACCTGGCTGGCTCAGTCAGAAAAGCATGAGGCTTCTGATCTTGGAGTCATGAATTTGAGTCCCATAGTGGATGTCGAGATGACTTGAAAATACGTAAGGAGCCTGCTATGGAAACATGCAGGGTGGGGCTGTGGCTCTGGAGCAGAGGGAGGAGAGTGAGTCCTGCCCCGAAATCCCTGCCACGTGAAGCTGGCAGTTTGCTGAAGATGTGGGGGTTTTCTTCAAGTGTGGGGATAATGGTCTTCTAGTGATGCCATGCAGTGGCAAAAACAGCAGAGAAGGGGTCTCTTCGATGGGATGACCAGACTTACGCTTTCTTCCCATGAGGTAGGAATGGTAGGACTGATCCCTTGTACTGGAGAAGCCCCCCGGGCTCTGAGATTCCGTGGAGGATGACCTGACAAGGGACAGTGCGGACCTCCTGCTAACGGAGGCATGAGGGGCCTCTGGTGGTGGACCTTGGGGCCACTCTAGGGGCGGTAGGTCATGGTACCCACCGGGTACAGCAAGAGACCCTGGTTACGTTAGAAAGCCTTTTTCTCTGGGTGGGAGCTGGCATCCCCACTCACCAAGATCCTATCTCAGATTCTGGTTACAGGCAGGAGCAAAGCAGAGTCAGCTGGCAGATATGTCTGGGGCCGCCATCCCAATTCCATTCCTTCCTGGCCGGATGTCTGTTGTCTTCCAAGGTCCCAGATTTCTCAAGCCCCAGGGCTATCTGTCTTGGTGGCCACCACATGGGCATTCTAGCTCCCATCACCTTGCCAGGAGAGATAGGGAAACACCCAAGGCTTAAAACACAGGACCCCTGGCTCTGGGTCCCCATCCTGATTGTCCCCAGTGCACCTCCTTTTTTCTGGTTTTCCCCATTGTCCTAGATCCACACCTATTTCATCATTTAAACCGCTGACACCCTCCCCTCCTTCATTATGTTCAGAACAATGAGAACCTCTAAGTGCCCCCTGGTGCTGAGGCCTACAGGAAAAGGTTGGAGGGGTTGCATTTTGAGCCGAATCCCCCTTCTGCGCACTTGCTCCTGCAAATTTTCCCTGTGAACAAGAGCCATCTGCCATTCCTCCTTAATCTCGCAGCTTGGAACCCTGAACCATGCGCGGGCAAGTGGAATCAGCGGAGATGCTTTTCCTGCACCTTCGGCCATCCCTGCCTCCGTTTAATCTCCTGCTGGGTGCTCTGAGGACACAGCCTGTGCAGAAACAAAACTAGGCAACGCTACACGGGAGCATTTGGTGGGTGCTGGGGAAGTACTTCCCCAAGATGCTAATGATGGCAACTTGGCGCTAAGAAGCTCGTTAGCAAGAGCGCTGACGATGCCTGCCATATCTTTCAAACACTGACAATCCGTAAATCGAAATTAACAACGAATAAAAAGATAAGGAAAGCACACATTCTCACTAACTCCAGCTTCGTGGATGTTCTTAGTTACTGAAAGAGAACTGAAGCAGGAGGGAGAAAGATCCCAGCTTCGTTCCCCTTCCCACCCTTCTTCCCATAGGTTTGCCTTTTCTCAACTGCCTGGTGCGGGTGCGTGTGTGTGCGCGCACGTGCATGCGCGGACCCTCCCTTCTGTTCAGCTGGCCCCCTTGCGACTCCCCATTTTTCTAAGATTTCAGCTCACAGTCAAAATGGAGAGATGGCCAAATTGTAAAAGCAACTGCAGGCTGCCACTGCCGCACTCAGTGGGGGTGTCTCGCTGCCATGTCCTGAGCGGGCCAGTGGGTGCGCGTGTCCGTGCATTACCTTCTGCATGGCACCAAAATACTGTCACTGGAAGGTAGATGGAGCCGTCATGACAGCTAATCGTTTGCTAGTCAAGGGCTATCTTTTTGGCAGCTTCTACCTGTTGGAAGAAAATGAAGGAAGATGACAGCAGGATCTGATCTGTGCTTTGGGAAGATGGTTCTGGAAGCTATGTGGAAAACGGATCTGAAGGGTGCATAAGCTGGGGAGGTTGGAGGCTGCTGCCGGCAACTAGGAGAGAGATGGTGTGGTCGATCTCCAATGACCCATGACTTCCTGTGTTCACACCCTTTTGTGATATGGCGTTAATGAAGAGGCATTTATCCTTCACACCTTTGACTGCCCTCATCTGGGGGGGGAGGGGCGGGTTATCGGTTATCAGTGGCATGCAGCAGACATGATCTTATGGGACTTTCAGGCCTGGGCCTCAAGAGGCCATGCAGCTTCAGGTTCTCGCTCTTGGAATTCTGAGGCCCCCGTGCTGCCCACAAGTCAGGCAGGCCTACTGGATGATGAGAACCGGGTCCCAGTCAGATGGTCACTCCGGCAATTTCTCTACCAATAACTGCTAAGTGAGCCCAGGCAAGACCAGCCCACGAACCACCCATCAGAATAATAAATGAGTGTTGCTTTAGGGTGGGTTTATGAAGCAGCCCAGATAACTGAAATAGACAGTGTTAGCGGGGTTCATGCATTGAACAAATATTTTTGAGCACCTGTTGCACGTACCAGGAATCCTGCAAGTGAACAAAATAGACACAGGAGCCCACCTTCTAGTGGGGGGTAGACTGGAGCAGGGGTAAGTGTGAGGAATATTTAGGGCCTCATGACTGACTGAAAATGGAGGGTGTGGGGGAGAGGAGTAAAGAACGGCTTCTCAGGTTTCCAGTGTGTGCAGTGAGGGCAATGGCTGGGCCATTCCAAGATAGCAAAGCAGGCTGGGAGTGGTCCAGTTTCGAACACAAGGGAGCCTATGGAATGACAAGATGGCAGATGTAAGGAGGCATCTGAAGCCTGGGAGGAGTGTCAAGATAAATATTTTGGAGTCGTTTTGTACTGTACAATTCAGCAAATATTTATTGACTGACAATCATGTCAATCATTCTGAGGCACCAGGAAATACAATGACAAATAAGAGATGAAGGAGATGAAAACATTCCCTGTAGCAAGTGGTTTAACAGAGAGAATGCAGGGCTCTGTCTGGCACAGACATGGAGAACAGAGAAACTGCATATAGACTGTGGCTGAAGTCACGACACTGAGAAAGATTGGGCTGCACAAAAGAAGAAAAGTGGATGGGTCAAGGACAAAATTCCGGGAAATATTAACATTCATTTTGTGCTTAACAGTAAGGGAGAAGTCATACGAGAAAAGGTAGGAGATTCTGGAGGCGGGGGAGGGGCAGGAGGCAGAGGGGACCAGAAAGAGGGAGAGAAAATGAGTTGGTTTTTGTTTTTGTCACTGACCAAGGATTTTAGGGACAAGAAGCTGGTGAGAAAGTGACAGGCTAACCATGTTCAAGTTGTCTTGATATCGATGGTCTAAACTGTTTCACATAGGCTCTGACTTGGCCTAGATGTGCTGGGGACCCCTGGAAGCTTTACGGGGGGATGCTGATGGCTGGTCTGGCAAAGGCTGCTTCCATGAGTGCCCAGGAGGGACTTTCATTCTGCGAGTCCCTAAGGGGCTCTCTGCTCTACTGCTACTATGACAGCGACTGCTTTGCTTTCTCGCAGACAACCCTGGGTTCCCTTTAAACTGGCTGATTTATATTAATTTTGCTCTTATTCTTTGTTTCTTAATATCAGGAAGTCATCCCACATGGGGCCCCATGTTTCATGAAGCTGCCCCCAGCTGCAGGCTATCATTCCCCATAGGTAGATGCTCTCTTTCACAAAAGTGGGACACAGAGATAACCCCAGCTCTCATTGTCGGCCCTAAAGAGGAAACGCTAGCCCAAAGAATTCTGTTAGGAGTTTAAGTGTGCCCCCCCAAAAGATAAGTTGCGGTGCCTAACCCTCAACACCTCAGAATGTGACCTTCTTTGGACATAGGTTCTTTACAGAGGTAATCAAGCTAAAGTGAGCTCATTCAGGTGGTCCTAATTCAATATAACTGGTGTTCTTATAAAAAGGAGAAATTTGGACACAGAGACAGATTTGCATACGGGTGAAGATTGGAATATGCTGCCACCAGTCAAGGAACTGCCAGAAACTAGGAAAGAGACTTAGAACAGATTCTTTACTAGTGCCTTTAGAGAGAGCATGGCCCGGCAGACAGCTTGATCGCTGACGGCTAGCCTCCAGAAGCACGAGACGGTACAATTTCCAAGTATTCGGTTGTGGCAGCCCTCATAACGTAATACAAATTCCAAGTTTTGAATATCCCAGAATTATTTGATTGAATCTTTGAAATGTGTCAAAAGAGAATTTTTATTCAATGGGATTCAGCTGGATCAGAAATTAGGATGAATTCAGAAGAGCCCTGAGTCAATGTTTTATTATCTGTGTTTGCTAAATGAACAACATAAAAGAGAAAGCATACACTGCTGAAAGAGAACACATTGTTTTCAAACTCCCATTTGGGTTAGATGTACTATTTACATATAACTTGAAGCACTAACTTAATGCGGTTTCTTATTTATTTACTGAGGTGACCCCCCACTCCCCCCACCCAGAGAACATTCCTGATTCCCATGCTGGGTCTCATTGGCTAGTCGGTAGTTCTGATGTCTCTTTAACTTAGATTGACTTAGATTAGATTGATGTCTCCTCAGCTAGTCAGAACAGGTAAGATTTTATTATTATTATCATTGTTGCTATTGTTGTTTGAGAGAGAGAACATGCATGGGGGCGAGGGCCAGAGGGAGGGAGAGAGAGAGAGGGAGAGGGGGAGGGAGAGGGAGAGAGAGAGAAAGAGAGAGAGAGAGAGAGAGAGAATCAGTCATAAGCAGGGTCCATGCTGAGTATGTAGCCCAGTATAGGGCTCGATCCCATGACCCTGGGATTAAGACCTGAGCGGAAAGTAAGAGTCAATCGACTGGAAGACCAGAGTGCCCCTAAATAGGTGAGATTTTAATGTTAGTTCTCCTGGGTAGTTTCTGCTTGCCTGTCCTTTCTAGTTGGGTTCAGCTGAAAGGAGGTACTGGCAGGAATTGAGGGAAGGGGGGAAGGAGGAGAGACAGGGAGCAGCATTTGTTCCCCAGGGTGTGGTGCTCCCTCCCTTCAGATCACGTGGGCTGGCTGTATTCCTTTGGGGAAAGCCACCGCTCTGGTCAGGGAGGATCCCTGCAGTCCTTTCTGGGTTCTGTGAACCACTCCCTTCCCTGGCCCTAACTCTTTCAGGGCTTTTACCTTCAGTATCCCCACAGCACTGCAGTATCCCTCATCCTTAACCCTCGTTATGCGGGCCATACCTTTGTAAACACCTGTAGACCCTTTGTTAAACCCTCCTGGGATTATTTAGTTTGAACGTGCCATCTGGTTCCTGTGAGAGCCCTGATGAATTTGCTAGTAAAGTGCACCAATGCCTCCCATATGTCTGAGTCTGTACTAAGAACTTCACATACATTCACTCACTTAATCCTACTGGCAACCCTTATAACATTTAATCTTATTAACACCAGACTCAACCTTCACACTGTGTTTTATTCAGGCTAATATTAAAAAATGCTTGCATTACCTGAGCAGCCATGACAGATACCAGAAGACTCGGGAATCCACAGGGGTACAGGAAAAATCATCCTGGATTCAATATTTGCCATGAAGATGGGAGGAAGAGATATTCAGCTATGAGGAATCAAAATGTACCTTTTGTAAAAACAAGAGGTTGTCTCTCTAAATAACGAGGCGAGGCCCGGTAGGGATGGGAATGGGGAGAGAACAGGGACCTGGGAAGGTGCCTTTTAGCGAGGGGTAAGAATTCCTTAGCAGCCAGGTAGCAGCTAGTGGCCTAGTATGCCCTCTATGCCCCCCACCCCGCCCTCTGTCTTTTACACATTAATAATTCTTTATAAATATTGATGCCCGAGATGGGCTCATTAATATTTATTTGCCCCTGTCATCCTTCTTCCCCCAGGGTTTAAGGAGTGAGCCATCAATTTGGTGCTGTCAGGGATTACATGCGCAAGGTTCCCCGGTGAGAAGCAACTAGAGCTCCCCTCCAAAAAGTATCCTGAAATTCTTAAAGCATCAGTATTTGTTGGGGGGACTTTAATAACATTATTATATTTTTCATCTTGCTTGACTCCTCTTTACATTTTCAAGCTAAGAAAACTCCCTAACCACCCCGGTGGCTTTTTAGGGTGACTGAATTGCAAACCCTTTATCCCCAGGGGTCCCCCAGCTGCTAAGGCAGAAACTATTCATGCTCTGCAGCAGCAAAAAAAAAATTTGAAAGGCAAATTCATGTAGGACTTTGAGTCCTTAGGTCTGTGGGTGAGCAGACTTACAAAGGCCACACACGCCTTAGCACCACCCCTCTGTGTCCCCATGCCCCCCCCCCCCGCCACCCCCCATTCCCCATGCCAGGACTAACATCCTGAAATTGAAGCTCAGTGTTCTTTCTGAAACAGTGGCTAAAACAGACTTTCACAGTCAGTGATCCTGCTGGGCCAGTGCCCCAAATCCTGTTTGCCTAAACACAAAGAAACCCTGGTTAATTAGCAAATGTACTTTGCTGCTCATGTTCTTGCCACTGAAATGAATAGGAGTGACACGTGACTTTACGGACAGTTCGTATCTAGACGGCTGATTCTCTCTACTAAATTTAAACTTTCAGCAACCACAGAGGAATGGCAATAACAACTATATGGGAAAAATAAATCAGAGAGTTACTGATCCTTGGAGCAGAGTAGAGCCGAAATTCGTGTTTTTATAGGAGACAAAAGGTCTAAAGTCATTTACCCAAAACTACACAGCTGTGTTTCATGGCAAAGAGTAGTGCTCTTTTCACAATGCTCATTATACGAACAGTGAGATGCTCAGGTGGTCCATTGAAAACCTCACCAGAAGTCCCAAGGTCTGCTCTTTCATTCTAGCAGTTCATTCATAATCTAACTCTGACTACCCACATAATCTACATCTCTCTCCATATCAAAGAGCTCGGCCAGAAAATAACATAATTTTTAAGAGTGTATTTGATGATAGAACAAAACATGAAAATTGCAATAATACAAAATATACAAATAATGAAATATGAGCGGCACTTTTGTGACCCAGATACTTTGTTCCAACAAACACTAACGCTGTTAGTGTTTAGATAGATGCGTGATTCACGGGGACTATATTGTTCTTTTTCATATTTTCCTCAGTGTCAGAGTGCCTATAACATAGTTAGCACTCAATAAATATTGCTGAGTATGGGACTGTTATGAAATATTGGTACAAAAATTAGAAATGTATAGGTCATATCATACAAAAAGTATTAGAACATCATGATTGTCAGATTTTTTTTTCATCTTCAAATGCCTTTATATCTCATAGCTGACCTAGGGATATTATTTGCTTCTGACATTCACTTCTGTTTTTATACAATATTACAAATTCCATAAGGTTAAGGACTGTTTCCATATTATTCAACTCTGTATCTCTATAACTGAGCCCAAAGCTTGGCACAGAGTAAGCACTCCATAAATATTCGTTGTTGTGTTTCTTTTTTACAACCCAATGAAAGCATTTGCTGAGTCGCCATTTTGTGACTTTCAACAAGATTTCCAGTTCTTCCCTGGGAGCACTGACTGATTTTAGGACTCTGTAGCTAGCTTTAACTCTTAAATGGCAATGAAATACAACAAGCTGCCTACCTTTGGGCCAGATAAGCTGTTAGCATTTATAATACAGTAATAGAGTGCCAGTGAGAGTACCAGACAGTTCGGCTATGGGACAGAAGAAATAAGAAGTCTGTAAGCCCTCAAAGAATCAATAAACCTCCTTGTCACTAATGGGAAAAAATAACTGGCAGCTCTCTCACCAACTCTACTTTCTCATCTAAGGGGAAAACATTTCCTCAAGTATTTGTTCTTTTGAGAGCTTACAGATGGCAGTGCCTTAAAAGCCTCTCTGATACTAGTAACACACTTCATGATCCTAACCAAATTCCAAATGGCATCAATTGACTAGATTTGGAAAGTCAGATGCTTACAAAACTCTATGCCAAATGTCTGTCAATTACATTCTGAAATGGTAGGCAAAGATGTGGATGAAAAAGACATTCCAGATAAGGGGATGACATGGAGGAAAGTATGGTGAGAGGAAATAACAAAGATTGGTTGACATGACACACACCAGTATAAATAAAACTGTTTCTGAACAAAAGATAAGATGAGGTATGTGGGTTGGGCTCATGAATTACTATTCAAAGGCCTTGAATTCCATGTGACTGAGTTAGCTTTTGCTGCATAACAAAACATCATAAAATTCAGTGGCTTCAAATAATTAATACTTACTGTTATTGCCCACAGTAACAATATCGTGGGCAGTTCTTTTGGTTTTCACTAGACTTCTGCAGCCTGCTGTGTTGTGGATAGACAGCCCTGCTGATCTTGGCTGATTCCTCTCACATGTTACATGATTGGCCAGCTATAGGCTTGCCCAGAAAAGAGTTAACATTGCAGGCTGTCGCTGCTCTTTAGAAGGACCTGCTTGCAGAGATGACCCTTGGCTGGCATCTGGGAACTTGAGTTTGGAATGTTCTCTATGATATTAACTGTATTGTTTTTCAACTGCTGATGTAACAAGTTGCCACAAATTTAGTGGCACAAAACAGGTTCAGTGTGTTACTGTTCTGGAGATAAGAAGTCCTTGCCTTTTCCTTGCCTTTTCAAGCTTCTAAAGGTCATCTGCATTCCTTGGCTTGTGACCCCTTCCTCCATCTTCAAAACTAGGACCATAGCAACTTCAAGTTTCTCTCTGACTGTCTGTCTCTCTTTCTCTCAGACCTCTGCTTTTGTCATCACCTTTCTTTCACTCTGATCCTAGATAATCCAGGAAAATCTTCCCATCTCAAGACCCTTCAGTTATTCACATCCTCAATGTCCCTTTTGCTGTGTAAGGTACCATATTAACAGGTTCTGGGCATTAGGACATAGGCATATTTCTGTGTTTCAGGTTTGCTAATGGATTATGGAGAATACAATGGATTAACAAGCAGGAAATCTAGAGATAAAGCCATTAGAAAGTTATAGGCAATTGCTCAGGATGCAATAATCAGTGATTGGAGTACCAGCTAGAAAACCAAGTTATCTATTTGAAACTGGTAAACAAACAAACCAACAACAAAACCTATGTTAATCAAGACCAGTTTGGGTAGAGCTTATGGTATTTATATTTGTTCTTTCAAATATTTATTGAGTGTGTACTATGTGCTGAGACTACAAAAGTAATAAAGTTTCCTTTATTTATTTTATTTATCCTTTATTTCCTTTATATGTTTCTATCTTCATGGAGCTTACCTTCCAGTTGGGTGTTTCTAAGAAGGTTTGAGTTGATCCCTGAAGCATAGAAAGACACAGCTCCACAAAAAATTTTTTTAAAAAATTAAAAAATAAGGGGTTCCAAGGAGGGAAATGGCATGTGCAAAGCCCTGGGATTGGGAAGAATGTTAGCCTCTATAAGTGTAATCAAAGTTCTAGGAGACTGAAGTATAGAGAATGAGGGGAAGGACGCATGTAAGGTGGCAAGGAAGGTAAATAGATGCCAGTCCATGTAGCAAGGGCCTTCTGGCCGCAAGAAGGATACTAGATTTCATTCTTAGCATAACTAGAAGTCACTGAAAGGTTTTTTTTTCAAAATGAGAACTCACTGTTGAGGGACAAGAGTGGTAGTGGGAAAATTAATTAGTGCCTTACTACTCAGTGCACTCCATAGACCAGCAGCATCAGACTGACACAGGGGTTTGTTGGAATTGCACAATATTCATCCCTCCCCAAATCTAGAAATTGAATCTGCATTCTAACAAGATCCCCAAGTGATTCATTTCCACATTAAACTTTGAGAAGCACTAAGTTGGAAGATCATGGTAGCTTGACCTAACAGAGTGGCTGGGAAGGTGGAAGAGTAGAGGGAATGTCTTAAAGATAGTCATAGGCATGCAGAACTTGAGTTGGGATTAAAAACTGGTATAGGGAGGTCAAGTTCAAAACACAGAAATATGAGTAACATGCAGGCATGGAACACTAATCTTTGGTGTCAGAGATGTTTTCAGGCAGAGGTCCAGTACCCTGGAGAGCTCCCCTAAACCAATGGATTTTTGGAAATGAAGTCTAAGGATCGACAGAGATGCCTTTTAGACTGAAAACTTTGAAGTCATCCTTGACTGTATTCTCTTGATAAAGCTCTGATGACCACTGGAATAAGTCCTATGATTACTGGAAATCATCTTCAATGCCCAAGAAACTTTCTGTTCCACATGATAGAATGGCCATGGTGTCTCCTCTGACTTGCACACTCCAGTGAGATTATAACCCTAAAGGAGGCCAATAGGCTGAGATGAGGTGGAGGTAAGAGGGAGACACCTTTCTTGACACTATTTGCCCTCAAGGATGTCCTCTCTTCTGGAACAGGAGCTAGAGTTTTGACCTAGGTTCGAGGGTTCAATCCCGGAATAAAAACTGTCAGAGCATTAAATACAGTGATAACTCTGAAAATGGAAAAGAGTCTGATCTGGGGAAGATTATGAAGGAAATACCAGCACTTGGTGAAGTATCGGAAGGAGGCTAGGGTGGAGTGCCAGAACACCTAACTGATGCCAGGATCCTCCTATTGCCCTCATCTGTCCTGCCTAGAAGTATGTGTAGCAAATATAGAGACTTCCATTAAAATCCCACTGACCCTGTAAGATACCAGCAATATCATTCTCAGTAATGTGATTAGACTGAAAGACAAGTATAAGTGAGGGTATGAAACAATTCATACATTATTGGTGGGAATGTAAATGGTACAACCATTATGAGAAAAAGGTCTGACAGTTTCTTATGAAGTTAAATATATACCTACTGTGTGGCCCAGCAGTTGCACTTCTAGATAAAATATACATCCACAAAGACTCTTTAAGAATCTTTATAGTATATTTATTCATAATAGCCAAAAACTAGAAACAACCCAAATGTTTCTCGACTAGAGGAGAGGTAAATAAATTATGGTGTGTTTGTATGATATAATAGTACTCAGAAGTAAAAAATAATGAAAGGCTCATACACAAAATAATGAATATAAAATAAAAAACATTATGGATAAACAGATTGTAGTGTATTTATATAATGAAATATTAGCCAGCAGTTTAAAAAAATGAGTTACAGATATATGCAACAACAAGGATACATATCAAAAACAAGAATCTGGACACAGAAAACTAGACCAAAAAAAACATACTGTATGATTCCATTTATATGAAATTCTAGAAAAGGCAACTAATTCATGGCAATGGAAGACAGAAAAGTTGTTGGCTACTGGTTAGGCAAGGATTAAAAGGAAGTGGAACAGGGGCGCCTGGGTGGCTTAGTCGGTTAAGCGTCCTGCTTTCGCTTAGGTCATGATCTCGCGGTTCATGGGTTCGAGCCTCGCGTCAGGCTCTGTGCTGACTGCCAGCTCAGAGCCTGGAGCCTGTTTCAGAGTCTGTGTCTCCCTCTCTCTCTCTCTGACCCTTCCCTGCTTACACTGTCTTTCTCTTAGAAATAAATAAAACATTAAAATTAAAAAAAAATAAAAGGAAGTGGACAGAAGACAACTTTCTAGGGTGACAGAAATGTTCTGCATCTTGATTGGGGGGTTGGTTCCTTAAGTATATACTTTTGAAAGAATTCATCCAGGTGTACCCTTAAGATCTCTGAGTGTTACTGAATATAAATTTGACCTCAATAAAAATAAGCTTTTGAAGCACCTGGGTGGCTCAGTCAGTTGTGTGTCCAATGCTTGATTTCGGCTCAGGTCATGATCTCACTGTTGGTGAGATCAAGCCCCACATCAGGATCTGGACTGACAATGGGGAGCCTACTTGGGATTCTCTTTCTCTCCCTCTCTCTCTTCCTTTTCCCTTCCTTGTCCTCTCTCAAAATAAATAAATAAACATTTAAAAATAAGTTTTAATTAACAACAAAAAATCCCATTGACATTTGCTTCACTCCAAGGGCACATGTACCTATATATTGCTGGCTTGTTTCACTCTAGAAAAATGTGTGATGGATACTCAGTCTTTCTGGTCTGGAAAGAATGTGACAGACGGGCTGGCAATTTGCCCAAGCTGATGCAAAGCTTGAGGCAGCTGGGCTAAGCAAAAGCTTTCACCCAACCTCTGAACAATGCCTGTAATCTGTGACCACAAATTGTAACATCCCCACTGGAGCCTGTGTGTCAAGAGAAATCTAATTTAGAGTGGGCTCCCAGTTCCTTCTAAGCCACAAGAGCCTGATGAATTGCTCAGCTGTTCTTTCAGGCTGTTCCAGTGTCAGTGGCAACTAGGGAGGAAGAAAGCCCAGGTTTTCAGTGTTGCAAAAATTCAGTCTAGTATAAAGGACCCTGAAAGAGGAGCCAAAGAACAAGACAACAGACTAATGAGGCCACATGCTCCTAGATCTGCTCCTCTTTTTTCCCCATCACCGATTTATTCCCCATTCTAGTTGGTTTTCATTCAGAATGGATTACTTCAACCAACATGTTGTATTTACTATGAGCCAGGTACTATGCCATGTATTTAGAATGCAGGTAAAAGATCCCCATCCTTTAGAAACTCAGTCTGGTGGAATTACCTGCTGTCACATCCATCATCTAATTTGATCCTTACAACCTCTCTGAAAGGCAAGTAAAGCAAGAATAATTACAACCCCCTAGTTTGCAAATGAGGAAATTGAGACTCAAGAGAAATGAAATGATTAGCCCAAGGCTACATAGGAAGTACTAAACTTAGGATTTGAATTCAGGTGTTCTTGTGCTGGGTCCCATGTTCTTTCCAATGCATATTAAAGATGTATATAAAACAGGTATGGTGTCCTTTTTCTACTCTAAATCCACTGAAGTCTTGAGTCTGAGGAATATTGGGACTCATAAGCACAGAACTGATGGAGAAAAAAGAAATCGGGAAAATGCAGTGCTTAGCCCTCCAGGGGTAACCCAAGACATTAGTTGTGCACTGTCTAAATAGAGACAGAGGGAACAGGCCTGGCTCAGACAGGTGATCCACATTCACAATGATATGATCTGATGGAGGAATCTGATGAGGGATGGTGAATGCTTAACCAGCTAGGTAGCTGGCAGGTTAACTAATTTAATTCATTGTCCATCAATGTCATTCATTAGTCTCTGATCTCTGGGTGAGAGGCACAAGAGGCCCAACGAGGTAGGGAGAGCACCAGAGTCCCAATCAAGTAGGAGGCAGCTCGGAAAAGACAGCTTTTCACATCTGTGTCCCAAGTTCTTGGTCAAAATCCACAGATTTGGACTCTAATTCCCTTTAGGAAAAAAAAAAAAACATTAAAGGTGGGGACACTTGGGTGGCTTAGTTTGTTGAGCTTCCAACTCTTGATTTCAGTTCAGGTTATGATCCCGGGGTTGTGGGATCAAGCCCCATGTCGGGGTGTGCTGAGCATGGAACCTGCTTGGTTCTCTTTCTCTCTCTCTCTCTCTCTCTCTCTCTCTCTCCACTCCTCCTCAAAATAAATAAACATTAAAGAAAAATAATATAGGTGGCTCACAAATCTATGGAAAATTGGAACATCCAGCCCTCAGAAAGGACAAGAACTAGAGCGATTCAGAGGATTCAGGTAAGAAGAATAAAGGGAAAATCTCTTCCTCGTGCCAACTTCAACAGTTTTCTCTCCTTTCTTCTTTTCATCCAAGATTCATTATCCAAGGGGAGACAGAGCCTGATTGGCTTAATATGGGCCACCTGCCTTTACTTTGGCAGGTGATGGAGAGAGTACCTTGAATAACAGTCCCCAGAAAACTGCATGCACTAAGTGAAGACTTGGTTCCTCAAAGGAAAATCAGAATCCCATTAATGCTGTTTCCAGAAGAAGCAATGCTGAGAAGGCAAAAAAGTTGGAGGTCCAGCATAGGATTTATAGGAAACTGAAAGGCTAGGAAGCGAAACCAATAAGGAGACTAGGTCAGAGAATTTAACAGCAAGAAAAAGTAAGCGCTCCTTGAGGCCCAGAACTCGCCACCATGCACCACCCCCAGGTAAATAGCAGCAGTGAGTGCTAAGCTAAGGCTCATGAGATCTTTATTGCCTTACTCAGAACAAGCTTAGGAATTGGAAGAATTTGAGACTACAGATAGAATAATAACAACATTAGGTATAACATCTTGGAAAAGCTAAAAAAAATTGCAAAATTTAAAAATCAGGGTCTAGACAGAAGGAAATAAGTGTTAAGCTCACTGTATTTTGTGGATGGTGAACAATAAGAATCAAATTACTTGGATTTAAATGATTAGGCTGTTTATAAAACAGAAAGACATGATGAAAATGCATTAAAGATATAGGAAATAAAAACAGCTGAGAATGTTTTAGCATTAGATACACTTCATCAGAGATAAACAGTCCATTGGTTTGACGTTTGTGCCATGATGCACCGTTCAGAATGCTTAGGTTGTTAAGCAATAGTAAACCTTTACTTACTCTGGCTCAAACAAGGAAGAAAGTATTGTTCAAAACAAGATACACAGAGCTAGGGCAAATTCTAGTAACAGTAAAATTACTAACTCAGTGATATCATTACAGCTTAGACCAGTAGTTCTCGAAACGGTTGGTCTCAGAACACTGTTTATGTAGGTTATATCTATTAATATTTATTGCAGTAAAAAGTAAAACTGAGAAATATTCAATGTTGTTTAGTTTAAAGTATATGGAAAAAGTTGTCTTACACAGATAACATAGTTACAAAAGGAAAAGCATTTGAATAGCCTTTTCAGATCATTGTAGATATGCTTCTTTGATACTATACTCACATCCAAGATTAGTTTCCTGAAGATTGATTATAATGTAGATCCAAAACCCTATCAGTGAAGTTTTTATATTCTGTTATAGTCATTGGTCTATCTTGTACCTTGAATGGATCGTTAACCCATGCATAATTCTGTAAAGTCAAGCATTGGTCATTTGGAAAATATTAGTTCAGTGAGTTATGCAGACCTTTTAAATATTGACACATTTCATTGTACAATATCACAATAATGTAATTAATTAATGTCACCACTGATCTTATCAGAAAAGTCTTTAAATACTGGGAAGCTATCAGTAAATATGGGGAAAATGTCAAGCTCACAGGGACAAATACAAATTTTCCAACATTCTAATTTTGCTCAAAACTCGACCTTTATGCCATCATTTTCTCTGAAGTGGCTCACTTTGTCCAAATTTGAGATAATGTCTACCAAATATTCAAGTTTAAGTAACCACAGTTTGTCAATCCTTCTTTCAAGTAAAAAAGGAACTAAATTAATTCAGAACCCAAACAATCACACATATGCTTTCCTCAAGACAATCATTATACTTTTCAATATGCAGAGAAGAGATTTACGAATACTTACCATTTTTAAAAATACAGATATCAAAAAGCTGTGTATTCAAGGGTTGTCAGAGGCCGGCTCCGGCAGGTCCAGGGGTCCCTGAAGGATGGACAGTGTCGGTGAGAGAGAGAGTGAGAGAGCCCCGAGATTCTTTCTGATCACCAGGCAGGCATCTCTGTCCTGTCGGTTTTGGTGTCTTTATTTTAAAGTTCAACAATAACATGACATCAGAAGACAGAATTTTTACAGGGGCTAATTATTTGTAACAAGATGCTTTGATCAGCAGAAGGTGTACAGAAACAGGCTTTACAAAAGTATTCTTGCAGAACCTCCCCATATTCTTGACGTCAGTCCCCCAGATTAAGATACTAACAAACTTATCTTATTTTGCATGGGTAGGCCTCTAGACAATTTTTAATCACAAGAGGAAGAATGTATATTAGGCTTGTTCCTAAGTTGCTTGAGCAAGCCTTTTCCTTGATGCTGAATGTGTAAGCACCATGGGGGCCCTAAATGTGTCAGTCTTTGCACCTGGGTTTATGTTTTAGCTACTCTTATCTATCCTCATCCCAGCTGCCAGTGTAAGGGAGGGTGTTTGTGGAATGTAGACCGTGAGGAAAGGACTGCTATGCTTCACCAATTAGCAAAGATATATGTAGTAACTTATGTTCTGCCCTTATCTGTACCTTAACTTTAAATTAGGCTCTTTGTCTCCGGGCCAGGCTTAATTGTAACTCTTGTGTTCTTAACCCCCTTTATTATCTAAGTCTTGGATCTGCAAGGCCCATAGGAAGAGTGTTTTGACAATCATCCGCAGTGCTTTCATCTAAAGGCAGGAATATGCTTTTCCTTATGAGGTATCTGTGTTCAGAATATGGGTCTGATATGGAATATTGTGAGGCCTGGTCAATACCAGCAGGCTTATTTCCAACAAGAGCCAGTAGTAGCAGAAGGAGATACCAGTTTTCATTTCTCATGGCAGGAGCTGTGCAAATGCTACCATATCCTTGCTGTGACTGCCATCCAGAGAGGCCCGTGCGGCTCCCGGCAAAGGGTCAAGATTCAATGAGTTAAATTTTTTTCTTCACCATCAAAGACATTAAGTGAAACTAGTTGGCGTGTTTTTTTCTGCAAGTGCATTGTGCAATGCAGGAGTACAATATAGTGTGTATGATATGTGCTAATGACTTGATTCATGCTGAGGCACCAACAGTACTTTTGCATCATGAGTGCAAATATCAGCTACAGAGTAAAGGGCAAATACTACCTTAGTATTATCATGAAGATAGTTTTGGTCCCATAAAACTCCTGAAAGGGCCTTGGGGACCACACTCTGAGAACAGCAGACTTAGGCTTAGCAAGATCTGGAGTAGAGGGTGGGATCACTTTACCCTGAATCATATAGGAGAGAAGTAGGTACTAAACAAGACTAGGATTCTGTTAGGAAGAAAGAGAGAAAAATGGATACTGGTAGACAGTCAACAGTGTCCACTACGCATGGGCACAATATATGGAAAGCAAAGCACAGTTAATACGGTTAGCTGCTATGGAATTAAACTAACAGTTATAAGCACTTTTCTAAGTATTGTCAAGATAGCTGTATATATACATGCAAAGTATGAAGCTGGACCTCCACCTCAGAACATATACAAAAATTAACTCAAAATAGATCAAAGACCTACATGTAAGAACTAAAACTATAAAGCTCTTAGAAGAAAACCAGAAGGTAACTTTTCATGAACTTTGGTTTGGCAGTGTTTTCTTAGATATGACACCAAAAACACAATGAAAGAAAAAAAATAGATGAGTTAAAGTTCATCAGAAATAAACATGTCTGTAAATCAAAAGACACCATTAAGTAAGTGAAAAGACAATCCACAGAATGGGAGAAATATATGCAAATCATGTATCTGATAAGGGTCTAGTATCCAGAATATATAAAGAACTCTTACAACTCAAAACAAAAAGACAAACAATCCAATGAAAAAATGGGCAAAAGATTTTAATAGATAGATATACAAATAGCCAACAAGCACATCGAAAGATAATCAACATCACTAGTCATTGGGAAAATACAAACCCAAACCATGGTGGGATGTTACTTCATACCCACTACGATGGCTCTAATAATGGAATATAGAAATAATGTGTTAGTGAGGCTGCAGAGAAATGGGAACCCTCACACATTACTGGTAGGAATGTGAAATGGTTCAGCTGCTATGGAAAACAGCCTGGCAGCTCTTCAAATAGTTAAACATAGAATTGTCATATGACTCAGAAACTCCTCTCCTAGGTACATACCCAAAAGAATTGAAAACAGGTGTTCAAACAAAACCTCGTACACAAACATTCATAACAGCACTACTCACAATTGCCAAATGTTGAAAATAATCCAAATGTCCATCAACAGATGCATGGATAAACAAATGTGGTATACGGATATAGGGGAATATCATTCAGCCATAAAAAGGCATGAAGCGCTCACATCTACTACAACATAGATGAACCGTGAAAATATTATGCTAAATGCAAAAGCCAAACCCAAAAGGACACATATAGTATGATTCCATTTATATGAAAATGTAGGATAGACAAATCCATAGGGCTGGAAAGCAGATTACCAGTTGCCAGGGGTTGGGGGGAGAGGGAAACGAAGAATGACTGCATGAGTACAGGGTTTCCTTGTGGGATCATGAAAATATTCTGGAACTTGATAGTGGTGATGGTTGTACAACGTGAATATGCTAAAAGCTACTAAATCGTACACTTAAAAATGGTTAAAATGGTGAATTTATGTTATGTGATTTTTTTTACCACAGCTTAAAGAAACAAAAACGGGCACCTGGGTGGCTCAGTTGGTTAAGTGTCTGACTTTGGCTCAGGTCATGATCTCACGGTTTGTGGGTTCGAGCCCCATGTCAGACTCTGGGCTGACAGCTCAGAGCCTGGAGCCTGCTCCAGATTCTGTGTCTCCCTCTCTCTCTGTCCCTCCCCTACTCTCACTCTGTCTCTCTCTCAAAAATAAATAAACATTAAAAATATCTTTTTAAGAAAGCAAAAACAAAACGAGAAAACCTTCCTAAGGTTGCACAATAGCAAATAAGTGGCAGAGATGGTAAGGCAAGTGAATTAACACCGTGCTAGAAGTCCAAGTCCTCTAGCTATTGCAGAGCTACCTGTACATAATCCACTAGGTTCAAATGACACGAGGCGGGCAATGCCCTGATAGAGACACAAAGATTCTACTAGACTCAGCTGATGAGGCTGCGAGGCCAACAGAGCTGTGCCAGTGGCAATACACAAATGCATTGATTGAAAACACAAGTGAATCTACCACCCTGGAAATGGAGGCCTGGCCATGGATGTCACAGTTAAAACAGACCTTGAAAAGATTCTCATTCTAGAGACTTTAAAACATGTTTCAGAAATTTCAGGACAGTCATGATGTGCTCAGGGAAACAGCTGGTTAGTGGAAGAACCTGGTCCAAGAGAACCAACGTGTCCTGCCTCTTTCTAGCCCAGGATCTTCATAGTTGGAACAATTCCATAAACCTCTTTCAGAATAGTTGTAGCCTGACGTTTTGTTAAGCCAGGGACTGTATTTCCCCTACATATCCCCTGAAATATGTGTACAAGGAGAAACCTTCCCTTTTAAAATAGCTTCTACCTTTGTGCTCTAAATCTTGGTTTGTGCCACACCCGAGTTAGAGAGCTGGCTTATCTGGGACCACCCCCCTACGTCAGCCAGAAACCAGTCACCAAACCTGCCAATTCTCATGTTGGAACAATGCAGAGAATCTGGACCCTCTCCTGTTCTCATCAAAATTCCGTAACCTTTGGCTCAGACTGTTTCAAACGCCTGTTAAATGCCCAGCGTTACCTATGGCTGCATCTCACACTGACTCGAGAGGCACATGAACCGTAGATGGGAACTTGGAGAGTTCCAGTCCCCACACATGCCCCTTCTTGTAGGTGGGATTGAATCTGGGCGGAGCAGTGCTCTCCTCCTTGGGCCTGGTTCCAGGTTAACAGTGACCATGAAAATAAGCTATAAATTAGTTTAAAAGACTGACCTCAACAATGGCAATTAAGACAAAGTCTTGATAATTGATTCCTTCAAATGCACAGAGAAAGCAATGTTGACTTAGTGGAACAAACACTGGATTGTCAGGTTTCCTTAGCAACCTGCAGTCCTGCCCTTGGTGACAAATTGGGAGCTCCAATTTCCTTCTTCCCCTAAAAATTCTCATTCTATGAATATCTGTGGTTTTAGAGAGCTTACTAATGGGGTAGTGGTACAAAGTAAAACTATTAAACTTGACTATTAAACGTGGACTATTGCAATAGAAGCAGGGACACAGATGGCTGGCCAGGAGGAAATATGCTGGAATTCAGGGAAGCAACAGGCTATGTTTTTTTCTCCCATGGGCCGAGCATGGTATCAGGAGTGTCCAATGGCAATTCTAAATTAACACAAGTTTAAGCTGTGCTCTAGCCCACTCTGTTAACTAAGCAAAGTAATGAGTACATGTTGAAAGCTTTCTTTTTAAAATGGCTCTACACTATGAACTTCAGGAATTAAACTGTCATATTTCAGAGAAAATGGTATTATCCAGAACTATTCTCTGCTAACACAGGCTAAGCTATTACTATGTAGTACCATTAGGAGCACCAGTTTTATGTCCAGACATTCAGACCCTAGGGTAGAGGTTCATGGTTGATCTGATCCTGACGCATCTGGAGGGACAAGGAGAGAAGTAGGAAAATGGTCAAATGGAGCCTGAACTTCCCAGGACCTGCAATGACACTCATTATCCACCTTACAGGAACAAAGTACATAGTAGATTGCAACCAATGTTCTTGAGCAACATAAAGCAAGGGTGGCTGTTCCTTTTTCTGTAAAATATGTGTGGTTTGGGATTGAGGGAATTTGAATAACCTTCCCCAATCCCTTGCTTAGGGTCTGTTTTGTTTACTGTTCTGTTAGTTTCTCTTTTGATGCAAATACCTCCATATATTGGGGAAAAAATTGTCCACGTATATCACAAAGAAACCAAAAAGACAGTCAGGGATCTGACCAGGAGCCCAGAGGGAATGACAAAGTGGGTCAGGACATCTTCTTCCTCTGCTGGAGGCCAAGCCTTGGGTGCAGAAGTCTGGCTGCCCATAGCATTTTCCAGGTCCTCCAGGGACCCAAGAGGAGCAAGTCCCCAAGTTCTGGACAGGAGAGGTAACAGGGAGCTAACAAAACTCCACCTTTGCTGCCAGGGAAAGCTAAGTTAGGGAGCATAGCTCAGGGTCATTGTCCAAATGGGTCTACTAACCCCGGTCAAAGGTCAGCCTCCACCCAAGGGAAGGCGGAATCTGTAAAGTAAACACATTTGCAGGGGGCAGCCTCTGGTTGGCCTGGAAGGAAAATGGAGGACAAGAACAAGTTCAACTCATCCTTGCTGAGGACTTGTGGCCAATCACTCTGCCCAGTCAACAAACTTGACCAATGACTGTCAGCCACCACCCAAGGTCTTACCCACCTAAGACCACAGAGGAAGCAATGTGGTAAGAGGGCGGCTGTATGGAGGGAAATCCTGCACAGCACCCCTAAAACAAATGAATATTCACTGAGGCTGGGAAACCTTATTAAATCTTGCCAGTTTAGAGAATAGGAATATCTCAAATATTCATCCCCTGCCTGCCAAATTTGGATTCTAAAGGCTGTTCATTCACCTGTGAGATCTGTTTTGCCAAGGCCTTGAACCTGAAAGTCTGGCAGAGAGGGGCTGGGGACAACAGGTGGCTCCCATACCTGGGGCTCAGTGTGTGCTTGAGGACAGAGTGGCTGCCCCTTCCCCTGCTGCCAGTGTCTATGGGAGCTGCCTGCATTCTATTAAATACCACTTGGATGTGCCAGGGACAGTGGTCATCTGCCCAGAGCCCCTGTGCTCCATTCCCCTTCCAGCTCTCTCTGAGAGAAGACCTGGCCTTGAACCTCTTCCCAGTTGGCTGGAGGCTCTTCCCCCTCAGTCTGCTTCCTGCTAGCTCTTTTCCTGCCTAGATTTCACCTCCTCTCACATTGCCCAGATGCTTCTAGGATACCCACAAATCCCTGAGAACTATTGGCACTGGCCTTCCCCTGTTCCCTCCCTCCCTTCCTCCTCCCTCCTTGGGTCAAATATTGGCTTGAGTATAGCTGGCACTCAATCCAGAGAGGCAAAGAGAACTGGCAGGAAATGGGCAACCTCCTCTCAGTGGCCATTTGCCCAGCACAGCACAGTGAGATCCACATAAGAATCTGCCAGGTCCCTGGTCCCATCCACCCCTCTCCCTCCATATTCCTCAGCATCCTCTCATTTATACTCTTTCTCTCTTCTTTCTCTGGTTCTTTTTCATTATTCTGCCATATTGGCTATGTTCCTTCTCTTTCTCTTTCTATCTCCGGGTGTTAGTTTGAGGGTTTTTTCCTACCTCCTCCCCAGCCCCCTTCCACTTCTTCCAGCTACTTAGCCTCTCCCACACATAACTGGTTGCCTGGATTTGTACAATAGCCTCCTAAAAATCCCTCTGTGGATGCAGCCTCCACCTCTAATTCTTTCTGTACTTTAGACAGAGTGACCGCTTTATGTCACTCTCTGATTCAAGACCCTGTATTGACTTCCCAGTGGCCACAGAACTGAGTCCAAACTCCAATATGGCAGACAATGCCCTTGATCATGTGCCTTTCTTCCATCCACTCAAAGGTTTACTGGTTTAGCTAACAAATTAGTTTAGTCATTGAATGCCTACCATGAGCAGATATTGTACCAGGAGCTGAAGATAAAATAAATATAAAAATATTTTCAAATAAAACCATGTCTGGGATTTGCTTCAAAATAATCCAAGGAGTAGGGGAGGAGAGTTGGTCAAACAGAAGAGGTATAGAGAAAACAAGATTGACCATGAATTGATAATCAGTGAAGCTGGCTGATGGATATGGGCTTCATTATGTCATTCTCTCTGCCTCAGTGTCGGTTTGAAAATCTTCTGTTAGAAATATGATGGGTAAAGAGAACTGGCAAGTCCTTGGCTTCCCTTTTCTCATGACTCTCACGATTCTGAGCTCTATGCTCAGAAGCAGCTTATCATCGCATTACTACCATTTGTTGTAATTGCTTGTTTAATTGTCTGCCTTTTCTACTAGGCTACAAGCTCTGTGTGCACAGGGTGTGGTTTTGGCTTTCTCCCTATTTTGTCGTACAGCCTAGCACACACTAGGTGCTCAGGAAATATTCATTGAATGATGAGGAAAATGGGCTCTGGAGGCACTAGCAGGCACAAACCTGGCCTCACTGCAGGGTCTGGTGGGGGACAGGTGAGGCAGAGGGGCTAGCTTGAGCACCACAGCTAGGCATTTGCACCCTGAGCGAGCAGCACTGGGGCAGGAGCCACTTAGAGTAGTGTCCTAGACATTTTCTGGATGGAAAAATTTTGAAGCTCCTTTTGTAAAGTCTGGATTAATGATCTGGTAACACTTTTTCTGACTTTTCATAAATTGTGAAGTGAGTCAAGAATGACATTTACTGAAAGTTCCTTCTCAATAATATACCGCCTGCATCCTGCATACTTTAACGCGGAGCAGATAAATATAAATTGTATGAAATGACTTGATTTATTACTTAATAGAAGTGTCAAGTGCAGGACATTTCCACCTGGTGGACATATATAGCTGGTCACATAGCTGCTTCTCAGAGCAAGACCTTTCCTGAACTCTACCTGAAGTGGCCACCCCAGTCTTGCTGTCACATATTGTTTATTAAATAGCATCAATCACTACCTACAGTCATGCATAGTGTCCTGATTGGTGGTCTGCCTCCTGGCCTTACAGTGTAAGCAACCTATAAACCAGGGCTCTGTCTACACTTAGCCAGTGCTGGGCAGAAGGTAGGTGTTCAGTGAATGCATGAATGAAGCTGGCATTTCTTACTGAGCAGGGCCCCTCTGCAATAACAGAAGCAAACGTTTTAATACAGTTTTTTTTTTTTTGGTCTCTGCATTCATGCAAGACTTTATAAAAGCATTCTTTCAGTAAAGCATACAAAGGGAGTAAAACATTTTAACAACATGAATGAAATGAGCAAAAGAAAGACCTCTCATATCCCATAATCTCACTCCGCACTGAAAAGAAGTTATAACATAGATGGCTTCCAATATAAAATGTTGACAGTGTAATCTCCTTCTATTTTTTTCCAATGGAGTACTTACATAAGTACTGTTTAACCGAAGAACAGTCTATACTATTTACAGAAGCGAACTCATATTTACAACCCTTTGGGATTTCTTCCATGGTAGGATTTTTAATGACTACATGTTTCGTTGTGTGGATTTCCTTATTATTGTGCATTTCAGTTAATAATAATGTTCATTATTTTAAGTGCTGTTGCTATTAAAACGTTTGTATTAATAGTTACATCTTTGTGCTAAATAATTACTTCTGTGGAATCAATTCCCTATAAACAAATTGTTAAATTGAAGGATACAAATATTATCAAAACTTGAGCTAGCTTTCCTTATTTCCAAGCTAGCTTGGCCCAAGACCAAGTTCTTTATCTGTTAAACTGAGTAGATCCTTAACTCCACCCGGGGACCACAGTCCTGCTCTATGTCCGTCCCAGTGGGTGGAAGATTGGCCCCCACATATAGACCTCCCCAATGTCTGTTGTATATATATCACAGGTATACCTGTCTACCTGTCTCTCTGTCATGGCTCCCTTTCCAGATTTCCAGGTTCTCTGTTCCGCTGCTCTGTCTTCTGCGGCACACCATTTTCCTGAACCATATCAGACATTGCCAGATCCCTTGCACAGGGTCACCCTTGCCCTGGTGGGTGTCCAGAGTCACAGTGCTGCCTTCCCCTCATGCCCTCTCTATCTCATGTGTAAATACACCACACACAATGGTCTCAAGCCGTGACAAATATTACAGTGTCTTGGCTCATGGCATGTTTCTGGTCATCTCTGAAACATATACATCCCTGCTTCCTTGCTCATGTACTCTCAAATGTAACTCTCGATTATAACTTTATTCCTTTAATAAAACATGATCTTCTTTATAATGATCAGCTATGTGGCATGGTTTCTGGGATGTCTCAAGGAAAAACTGCATGACAATTACCTATAGCTCATTAAAAGAGTAACAACTCTATCCTAATCATAAAATAATGATATTTAACCTGTTTTAAAATTTGTTTTATGATGGTAAAATACATATAACATGATGTTTACCATTTTAACCATTTTCTAGTGTATGATTCAGTGGCATGTAAGTACATTCATAATGTTGTGTAACCATCACCATAATCCATTTCCAAAACTCTTGCATCATCCCAAACAGAAATTTTATAACCATTAAGCAATAACTTTGCATTCCCCTCTCTCCCAGCTCTGGAAACTTTTATTCTACTTTCTGTCTCTTTGAATTTGTCTATTCTTTTTTTTTTTTTTTTTTTAAAGGGACAGAGATCATGAGCAGGGGACAGGGCAGAGGGAGAGAGACAGACAGACAGACAGAGAAAAAATCATGCTCAGCAGAGAGCCCAACATGAGGCTCGATCTCACAACTGTGAAATCATGACCTGAGCCAAAATCAAGAGTCAGATGCTCAACTGACTGAGTCACCCATGTACCCCAAATTTGTCTTTTCTTGATATCTCATATAAGTGGAATCATACAGTGTTTGTCTTTTTGTGTCTGACTTATTTCACTTAGCAGAATGTTTCCAAGGCTTATCCATATATCAGAATTTCATTCCCTTTATTATGGCTGAATTTTATTCTATCAAGTGTGTTTATCACAGTTTGTTTATCCAGTCTTCTGTTGATGGACACTTGGGTTATTTCTACCATTTGGCTATTATGAATAATGCTGGTTAACAACTCTAATTACTCTAATTGTACAACAATGGTATTTAACCTGTTCTTGTGTTCCACCTCTCCCTCCCTTTTTATATACTCTTTTAATATCAATGCTTTAAACAGTATACTAAACTAAGGGCACCTGAGTGGCTCAGTCGATTCAGCATCTGACTTCGGCTCAGGTCATGATCTCATGGTTCATGAGTTTGAGCCCCGCTTTGGGCTCTGTGCTGACAGCTCAGAGCCTAGAGCCTGCTTCGGATTCTGTGTCTCCCTCTCTCTCTCTCTCTTTCTCTCTCTCTGCCCTTCCCCCACTTTTACTTTCTCTCTCTCTCTCCCTCTCTCTCTCTCTCAAAAATAAACATTAAAATAAATAAATAAATAATAAACAGTATGCTAAACTAGCTTAATTTCATTTTTAACTTCAGTCCAGAAGTTATTTGAAGAAGTTACAAAATACAAAAGGGTCAAAATAGGTAAAGAGGGGACGGTGAAAAGAAAACTAAAGATGGTAGTGGCACCTGGGTGGGTCAGTCAGTTAAGCATCTGACTTTGGCTTAGGTTATGATCTTACGGTTCATGAGTCTGAGCCCCACATTGGGCTCTGTGCTGACAGCTCAGAACCTGGAGCCTGCTTCAGATTCTGTGTCTCCCTCTCTCTGTCTCTCCCCTGCTTGTGCTCTGTCTCTCTCTCTCTTTCTCAAAAATCCGTAATCATTAAAAATTTTCAGAAATAAAAACTCCAAAAGAAATTAGAGACCTTAACCAAGACACTTGCCTCAAGTTATGACCATTCCATTTCTTCAGAGAAATGGGCCTAAGTAAAAATAATTTAACAATTTTAAAGTGTCTTAAAATAGACCTAGATATCCCTGAAATTTCTATTATTATCCAATGATATGTTTTGTTTTTAAAATGATTAACAGTCTTTCAATCACTTGGAAAAGCTCAAATGAAATAAATCATAAAACATCATCAGCTGACATGTTCCACTCAGGACATTACTACTGCAGTTTCAAGTAAAATCCACCAGGTGGCAGAGGAAAGGACTCACAGAAAACCTGCATATTTCTAATTTAAATGAATAATGGCAAATAGCTTTTTTTTTTTTTTTTAATTTATTTCTAGGAGAGAGAGAGAGAGAGACAGCATGAGCAGGGGAGGGTCAGAGAGAGAGGGAGACACAGACTCTGAAACAGGCTCCAGGCTCCGAGCTGGCAGTCAGCACGGAGCCCGACGCGGGGCTCGAACCCACGAACCGCGAGATCATGACCCAAGCGAAAGTCGGACGCTTAACCGACTAAGCCACCCAGGCGCCCCGCAAATAGCTTATTACTTCTGTTAATAGAAAAGACCTGCAGACCTTTAACATGAAATTCACTATATAATACATAGAACTAAATGGGTGATTTAAATCTGAACACCAATCTTTGCCTGAGGATATTTGCTACTAGAAAAATAAAATTGTGCTTATTCTGATTTGCCTTGCTCCTTTGCACAATTTCCTTCTCCTGGGAGGCTTTGTAGTTCTCCGCTCTCACTGCTCACAGGATGCACCAAGCGCACCATCACCCACCCCTAATGGGCTCACCGTGTTCCCAGCCACCCCACTCCCACCAGAGCCCAGGAGCCATGAAGCTTCTCTGTGCATCACCACTATTAACAGATTTTTAAAAATAAAATTTATTTAAGCTAAAAACAAACCCCCACAAAACTGTTCATCCATTTCTCCCACCCCAACCTTCAACCACCAATCTGTTTTCTGTAGCTATGAGCTTGGAATATATATATATATATTTTTTAGATTCCTCATATAAGAAAGATCATATATTATTTGACTTTCTCTGTGTAGCTTATTTCACTTAGCATAATGCCCTCAAGACTGATCCATGTTGTTACAAGTGGTAAGATCATATTCTTTATTATAGCGAGGTAATAGTCCATTATGTGTGTATATATATGTATATATACGTATATATATGTATATATACGTATATATATACGTATATATACATATATATATGTATATATGCGTATATATACATATGTATATATACATATATACATATATATACATATACATATACATGTATATGTATATGTATATATATACATATGTATATATATACATATACATATACATGTATATGTATATATATATATACACACACACACATACACACACACACCACAGCTTTATCCGTTCATCCATCCACTGATGGACATTTAGGTTGTTTCCATATCTTGGCTTTTGTAAATACTGCTGCAATGAACATGGGGATGCACATATCTTTTTGAATCAGTGTTTTTTGTTTTCTTCAGGTAAATACCCAGAGTGGAATTGCTGGATCATATGTTAGTTCTCTTTTTAATTTTTTGAGGAAACTCCATGCTATTTTCCATAGTGTATGGTTGCAGAACCTACATTCAAGTCTTTAATCCATTTTGAGCTAATTTTTGTATATGGCATAAGATGGTGATCAGTTTTCATTATTTTGCACATGGCTGTCCAGTTTTCCCAAAGCCACTTGTTGAAGAGGCTGTCATCCCCCCACTGTACATTCTTGACTCCTTTGTCATAAATTAATTGATTGTAAATGTGCAGATTTATTTCTGGGCTCTCTATTCCTTTCCATTGATCCATGCGTCTGGTTTTATGTCCGTACTACACTCTTTTAATTCCTCTAGCTTTGTAATATAGTTTGAGATCGGGGAGCATGATGCTTCCAGCTTTGTTCTTCTTTCCCCTGATTGCTTTGGCTATTTGGACATCTTTGATGGCTTCCTGCAAACTTTAGGACTGTTCTATTTCTAAATTCCTTCCTAACAGATCTTTAAATACGACTCTTTTTGCTTTAAGGAAATGCTTTACTGGCTGTGAAGACAAATTCAAAGTAACAGACAGAAGTAAATGATGTAAAGAGAAAAAGAAAAAATATTCCTTATAATGTAACTACAAAGAGCCCAATAATTAGGTAGATCAGACATTTTGAGTTATTCATAGAAATCAACATGTTATATGTATATGATCAACCTCATGATTATTTCATTTGAGCAGGCCTTGATTTGTTTTCCAGAATTTTTCAGAGGGATTGCCAATTAGTCTGCACACTGAATTAAGACAGTCCCTCTACATTTCCCCTCTCTGACACATACTTTGGGGTGGCAACAAAGCAGGAATGATTTAAGAAATTTTCAACAGTTGTCTAGCTCATTTTTTGTTTGGAAGGAGGAAGAAGATGAATAAGAAGATAAAACTCACATTTGTGGAGCCAGAATTCCTTTTAGCAAATAGATTGATCATATTTTTAGATGATGGAAAAGGACTGTCCATTAGTAATTCTGCAGGTGCATCATGCTGCAAGGACACTTGAGATTTTGGGTGTGAAGGAATCATTGACATGGCGCATAAAGTATTCAGCTAGAAAATGCAGAATGTTGGGGCACCTGGGTGGCTTAGTCGGTTAAGCATCCGACTTTCGCTTAGGTCATGATCTCGCGGTTCGTGGGTTCGAGCCCTGCGTCGGGCTCTGTGCTGACTGCCAGCTCAGAACCTGGAGCCTGTTTCAGTCTGTGACTCCCTCTCTCTCCGACCCTCCCCTGCTCACACTGTCTCTTTCTCTCTCTCCTAGAAATAAATTAAAAAAAACATTTAAAAAAAAAAAAGAAAGAAAGAAAATGCAGAATGTCAGTCAACTGCTTTCAGAAACTAGCTCCACAGATACCAAACCCCTGCTCTGACATTAAAACCCTACGGCCCATTTTGTATTTTGTTGAAAAATACATTGCTTGGCAATTTTTTTTTAAGCTGACAAACATCATCCTATGGGAGCAGAAGGTGAGAGCTATCTCACAGTTTCAGAACTTCATATTAGTCTCGGTTGGACTTGTCTAGCAAGTCGACTCATCCATTTCCCAACGAGGCAGCAACCAGATATATTGGCATTATTCGGGATCACACCCTGCTTTAAATGCTTATTCAGCCGCATTTCCAATATTTTGGAGCTGCTACTTTCGTTCCCATTTCAATACATGTTTATGACCTGAATTTTTTAACTCTGCCACTTTTTGATCACAAACCAGACTCAGCATTTATATTATGAAAAAAAAATGCTAGTCCAGCTGAAAAATACACTCTAACTACAATAATAATGTCACAGCAGAATAGAGTTTATCTGATAATTCAAGATCTCTGGAGCATCATGTTATAGCAAATTTTATAGAATACTGCATTTTAGTGGCTAGTAAGAAAAACAGGGCTTAGAATAGATATGTTTCCTCCAAAACTTTTGACTCAAATACAGGAAAAATTCTCTTCCATTTCTTTCAATTTCTTTCTCTCTGCCATAATGAATTTTCTCCGAACTGAAAAAGTTCTTTAAAAAAAAAAAAAAAAAGGCAATTTTCAACTTAGTTATAATTAGGTTTTAATCAATACAACTGTTTTTTTAACTTTGTATACTGTCTTTTCTCTCCAGTAAATTGGATTATCTTATAAGCCTGTTAACAGCTTGCAGTCAAAATATTGGCTTCTACTAAGCGTCACAGAGGTGTTATTATCTCTGGGGGGGAAAATGTAGAAACAGAGACACAGTGAAGTAGCATGAATGGCCCAGCTGATGTGAAAATGTCACATTTCCTGAACTGATTGGTGAGAATAGTTGGCTACGCTTTGAGTTCAATCCCCTGGTGGCCAGATAATAATATACTATCCTGGTCACAGATTTTGGTGAGCCAAACGTCTGACCCATGTAAGCCATAGGTCAAAATACAGATCAGGCACACGAAGGGTCTGTGTGTATCGACCCATCCCCACTGGCAGAAAGGCCGCCTGAAGTACAAGCCCTGCTGAGACCAGTCAGTAGTGAAATTAAACACACACGTACACCTTGCAAACATGAACTATGCCAAGTATGCTGAAGTATCCTCATGACTATGTTGGAGGAACCCACACATCACACTGCATTTGTCCCAAATGACACATCATTTGTTTATTAAAGACATCCTTCTCTTATTTGTACTTTAAATTCCAGGCCACTAAAGATAGCTCTCTTTAAGGTTAACCAATTCATGTTCTTTGTTGACTCTCTGAAATTATAAGAAAGAAAAAAAAAGTTAAAATGTCAACTAAATAAAATGAACACTGGGTATTTGAGTACTCCAAAACTACTTTGGAAATAAGGATATAAAATACAAATTTCTCATACATCAGATGTAGCAAAGTTACCATCATATTATAAGAATCCAAGCTGTCTTCATAAAAGACACCTACCTACTCCAAACCCCTTGTTTTTTCAGATTAAGAAACAAGAGCCAGACATGGTAAGAGATTTCCCTGTGCCACCTGAAAGAGGAGCAGGGCACAGTCGTGGCTTGCTGCCCATGTTAGCCACTGTCTGGGTCTGATGCAGGGCACCAGCAGTTCACAGGCACGGAAATTCTCCACGCTGGAATGCACTCCCAAGGCAGAGTGGGGTGAGGGAACGAAGGCAGGGTTTAGAATCAGATTTCCATTCCCAGTTCTGGCTCTTTTACTTACTAGCTCCCCACCTTGTAGCTGTGTGACAATGACAAAACTAACTTCTTGGAGTCTCTGTTTTTTCATCCAAAAAAATTGGGGATAATCAGACCTAACTGTGAGGGTCTGCTGCAAGGATTAGAGACATAGAGTAGGTGCCCAAATTATAGCTATTATCATGGATAGGAGGCTTGACACAATCAATTCAGTTTTTTATTTATTTTTTATTTTTTATGTACATCCAAGTCAGTTAGCATACAATGCAATAATGATTTCAGGAGTAGATTCCAGTGATTCATCCCGTACATGTAACACCCAGTGCTCATCCCAACAAGTGTCTTCTTTAGTGCCCCTTACCCATTTGGCCCATCCCCCCACCCACAACCCCTCCAGCAACCCTCAGTTTGTTTTCTGTATTTGAGTCTTTTATGTTTTGTCCCTCTCTCTGTTTTTACGTTATTTTCGCCTCCCTTCCCTTATGTTCATCTGTTTTCTATCTTAAATTCCATATATGAGTGAAGTCATATGATATTTGTCTTTCTCTGACTAATTTCGCTTAGCACAATACCCTCTGGTTCCATCCACATAGTTGCAAATGGCAAGATTTCATTCTTTTTGATTGCTGAGTAATACTTCATTGTATATCTATACCACAGCTTCTTGATCCATTCATCCATCAATGGACATTTGGACTCTTTCCATATTTTGGCTATTGTTGATAGCACTGCTATAAACATTGGGGTGCATGTGCCCCTTTGAAACAGCACACCCATATCCCTTGGAAAAATATCTAGAAGTGCAATTGCTGGGTCATAGCATAGTTCTATTTTTAATTTTTGGAGGAACCTCCATACTGTTTTCCAGAGAGGCCGCACCAGTTTGCATTCCCACCAGCTGGGCAGAAGAGATCCTCTTTCTCTGCATCCTTGCCAACATCTGTTGTTGCCTGAGTTGCTAATGTTAGCCATTCTGACAGGTGTGAGGTGGTATCTCATTGTGGTTTTGATATGTATTTCTCTGATGATGAGTGATGTTGAGCATTTTTTCATGTGGCTGCTAGCCATCTGGATGTCTTCTTTATGAATTCAGTTTTATATGGGAAGACCATACCAGGGACCTAGCTTCAGTAGGGCATGTCCTGTGACTAATGGTTCCAAAATAGCAAGTAAAGCTGAAGTGATTATCTGTCATTCTCCACCTCTGTCCCCAAATGCCTGTCACCATATACTTTAAGATAAAACATTTATTTTGAGAATTTGCCCCAGTCTCGGGGTTGGATGCACAATCACGAAAAACTGCAAAGCTATGTGGCCTACGTGGGGACTGAGTTAGAAGGGGTTATCATTTGTAAGGTGTCCTAAGCAGGTGAGCCCACCATACCTACAAGGAACATGGAGGACAGGGAAGTCTCCCAGTTTCCACACTCAACAAACACTGAATGTAGGTCATTGTCTCATTTGTGTCCATGAGATTTTACTTTCTGGAAGTAATGGAATGACGATATGGAGAGGTCAGTGCCGTTGAAAAAAGAGTTTAGTACTTACATTGCCACAGACAAGGGGGCCCACCACACCACGCAGGGTCACATGGGGGCCCCGGGTGGTGGTTAGGACACAGAAGCAGAAGCAAAGGGGAAGCCTAGGCCAGCGCCTGTATCGGGGGTTTGTGTGGGAATGTCAAGACTCGGCAAAGCAAACATTTTAGAATTAGCCAGTTTGAATGATTCAGGCAGGTTTGGGGCTGTAGGGGTAACCTCTGATTGACTGGTACCTGGCCCTGGGATGACTTAGATCCAGGGAAACACTGGTGTGCTGTCTGAGAGTCAGATAGGGAGAGTGTTGAGGGGACACGAGACAGACTGTATTTGAATAAGGAAGGTAGAGTTCTAGGCAGGTGGTAGTTACCCTCAGGAATTAGCTAGCCCTAGGAGGAGCAGTCCCTCCCTGGGGCTGGAAGGCCTCCCAAATATTAAAACATGGTAAGATACAGGAAACAAAAAACATGATGAACACAGTGACAATTGTTTCAAACAAGTATTTCCTCTTTCACACTATTTTCTACTCATCCCTCAAACACTTAGAGCTTTCCTACAGGATGTAGAATACATTTACGTTTTCTATGTGAAGTGTGAACACCCTTGGTTCAAGTCTATACCTGGGTAAGGCACCTGTGTGGCTCAGTTGGTTAAGTATCCAGGTCTCGATCTTAGGGTCATGAGTTCAAGCCCTGCATTGGGCTCTGCATTGGGTGTGAAACCTGCCTTTAAAAAAGGCACCTGGATAGAGTTTGGGGTGATTTTTATTCTGCCTTTCATAAATAGAGTTCTTTTCAAAGACCATGAAGTTCATGTTGAATCATCAAGTGATAGAAGTTCAAGGAGTAGAGGGGTCTGGGAGGTCACTCAAACCGACTCTTTCATTTTATATCTGGGGAGTCAATCATTAAAATTCTTCAGAGTCTTAATGACTTAACTACTATTAAAATCAAACAGAATATAATTAAGCATGCAATTAAAAGCATTAATAACCATACTCAGCCAAAAAGTGGTTAAATTTCAGAGTGCAGCTAAATGCTTTTTTTCTTGTCTTCTCTCCTCCAAAGTGGAGACATTGGGAAAATGTCTCTGCAGATCAGGGGAAGTCAGGGGAAACTACAGGAGTCATTTTCAGGACAGATTTCTCTGTGTGGAATCAGTCGGCCATCACCAGTGCCATCAGCGGACTTTGGACAAAATCAAAGCCATCAACTAGACCAAGATACCTCTCTGGTTAAGATCAAGCCAAAGGCCCTCGCCGGTGGACACCTCTATGAATTCCTGTCTGGGGAAGAATGAAACACCCCATTCTTGACTTTTCTGTTTTGTCTTGGTGTTTCTACCTGTTTAAGAGTAATAATGTAAAGGCAGCGAGGACAGGCACATTAAATATTAGGTACTCTTCGCCCTAGCTCATTCAGCTGGTGAGTCTAAAGATAAGGACGATATGCAGAGAACTACAAAAATGGAACAGCCGAAGCCGAGGCATGTCCTCACCTGGAATGAGAAGCAGAGACTAAACGCAGGGAGATGCCAAGAGTGCTACTAATACCTGGACTCAGTATAATACCCGGAATTGTTCATCCATGTCTCTGAAGCCCTGAGCACTGTGAAGACATACACACTGCCTGGAAACAAATAGGGCTGGAAAATTATTAGAAAAGAAGACCCTGTTGTTCATTTCGTTTTTGTTTTGTCACAGTAAAGCACGCACACAGTTAAAAACGCTCTACTAGTCCTATGAGACTAGTTATGAAAAACAGTTTCAGTTTCCTGCCTGCCATTTTCTCTTTTCAGCCACAGCTGTGTACAATCCTTTCAGTCAATTCTTTTGGTATTTATCTCTACACCTCTAAAAAGCGTTCTTATACTATCATTTCTTGCAAGTTTTTCTCAGTGTTTGGCATCATCCAGGGACTTCCCACTGTAGCAAGCGAGAATTTAGCCCGCTTTCAGTGCTCTTCCCAACCCCTTTCTCCATCCGGCCTAGACTTCTCGTTCCCCCTCTTCCCAATTAAGTTATATTTGTAGTTATAATTGTGGTTAGATCCCTATCTACATTATTATCACTGTGTAAATGCTATTACAGCATGCTCTGTGATTCTTGGAGGAGGACTCCTAACCTACTATGGAGGGATTGTTCAGACGCATCTTCATTCAACAAGTGTTTATTGACGCCTACACCATGCCAAATACTGTGCTCAATGCTGGTTACACAGGGTGACCAAAGAACTATGGGCCTTCCCTTGTGGTATAGAGCAGGCAGCCCAGGCTCTGGAACCAGACTGCTAAGGGTCAAATCTTTTCTACTTTAGGGGTGCCTGGGTGGCTCAGTTGGGTAAGTGTCCGACTTCCGCTGGGATCATGATCGCTCCACTGGTGGTTTTGGGTCCCACATCAGGCCCACATTGGGCTCTGTGCTGATTCTCTCTCCCTCTCTCTGCCCTACCCCACCCCCACTCTCTCACACGATCTCTCTCAAAAATAAATAAAGAAACTTAAAAAAAATCTTTTCCACTTTCTAGTCATGTAATCTTGGGTAACTTACTTAACTATTTCGTACCTCAGTTACCTAAGAATTGTTGAGAGGATTAATGAATGAAAATGTGTGAAGTACTATAAAGTATGTGTAATAGCATATGGTAGAGAGAAGGCACTACAGAAGTGTTACATGTCATTGTTTTAGGAGTCAAATGGAAAGGAGAAATTCACATATATTCCACAATCTTATATATATAATTATATATAACTGTATAGATAATTGTATATGTATATACATATATGTTTATGTATGTGTGAATATGATGTCTATATTTATAATAAACTACTAAGAATGAAAAGTATAGGGTGCCACAAGAGTACTAAACCAGAGGAATCCTTGTTTATGTATACCACTTTAAGTATATTCAGTTTATTGTATGTCAATTATACCTCAACAAAGCTCTTTTTATTTTTTAAGTTTATTTATTTTGAGGGATCGAGAGAGAAAGCATGAGGAGTGGCGGGACAGAGAGAGAGGAGAGTGCGAGAATCCCAACTGGGCTCTGTGATGACAGTGTGGGGCTCGAACTCATGAACCATGAGATCATGACCAGACCTGAAATCAGATGCTTTAACCGACTGAGCCACCCAGGTGCCCCAACAGAGCTCTTTTTAAAGGTAAGTACCTGAAGGTTTTTCTGCATTCATTAGCCACCCTTAGAGGAATCAATAACCTTGATGCTACCCATTTAAATACTGTTCCACACCCTACTCCATTATAGCTTTCCTACTTTTTGCTATTCAATATTTTTGCTTTTATGAACATAGTAGATAGTATAAAATGTTTCCCTTTCTTAGAATTGCCTTTTGTGTTTGTGTTTCTCTCTCTTTTTTAAATTTTTGTATTTGAGTATAGTTGATACATAGTGTTACATCAGTTTCAGATATGCAACATAGTGATTAGACGAGTTTACACATTATGTTATATTCACCACACGTGTACCTACCATCTGTCACCATATATTGCTGTTACAATATTATTGACTATATTCCCTATGCTGTGCATTTTATTCTCGTGACATATTTACTCCATAACTGGAAGTCTGTATCTCCCTGTTCCCTTCACCCATTTTGCTCATCTCCCCATCTCCCTCTGGCAACCATCAGCTTGTTCTCTGTATTTATAGGTCTGATTTTGCTTTTTGTTTACTTATTTATTTTTGTTTTAGATTCCACATATGAGTGAAATCATGTGGTGTCTGCCTTTCTCAGTCTGATTTATTTCACTTAGCATAATACCCTCTAGGTCCATCCATGTTGTCTCAAAAGAAATGATCTCATCCATTTTCGTGGTTGTGTGATATTCCAGTGTGCGTGCGGACTTGTGTGTGCGTGTGTGTATACATCTTCCTTATCCATTCATCTATCAGTGGACACTTAGGTTGCTTCCACATCTTAGCTATTGTAAATAATGCTGCAGTAAACATAGGAGTTAATATATCTTTCTGAATATAGAAAAAAAAAAGACTTGTTTGTTTTCTTTGGGTAAATACCTAATAGTGGAATTATTGGATCATATGGTATCTCTAGTTTTAATTTTTGAGGAAGCCCCATGCTGTTTTCCACAGTGGCTGTCCAGTTTACATTTGCACCAACAGTGTATGAGAATTCCTTTTTCTCCACACGGAGGAATCCTCATTTAGATGGAGGCTCAAGGAAGGAAGGCTTCTCTGAGAATGTGATATTTTGGCTGGAATTTGAAGAGGGAATAGAAAGCAGACCTACCGGAAGGGAGGGCAGGACATACAAGAGAGGGGAGGGCATAGAGCAAGGCCCCATGGTAGGAGGGTGGCTCAGTCAGTTAAGCATCTGACTTTGGCTCAGATCATGATCTTGCAGTTTGTGAGTTCGAGCCCCACATGGGGCTCTGTGCTGACAACTTGGAGCCTGAAGCCTGCTTCACATTCTGTGTCTCCCTCTCTCTGCCCCTCTCTGATTCACACACTGTCTCTGTCTCTCAAAAATAAACATTAAAAAGATTAAAAAATATATAACAGCTTTATCGAGATATAATTCACATAAGATACAAATCACTCATTTAAGTGCACAATTCAGTGGTTGCAGTATATTCGGAGTGGTGCAATCATCACCACAGTCATTTTTAAAACATTTTCATCGTCCCAAAACAAAGTCCATACCCATTACCATATACTTCCCATGTCCCTCCAATTCTCCCAGCCCTAAGCAGTCTCTAATCTACTTCATTTTTATAGCCTTGTCTGTTTTTGACATTTCATATAAATTAAATCATACAATATATGGTCTTCTGTGACTGGTTTCTCCCACTCAGCATAATGTCTTCAATATTCGTCCATGTTGTCTCAGTGCTTCATGACTTTTTATGAGTGTATAAATACACACACACACACACACACACACACACACACACACACCACTTCAACTTATCAACTCATAAGTTGATGAAAATTTGGGCTGTTTCTACTTTTTGCCTATTACATATAGCCAAAATGCTATTTTGAGCATTCACATATAAGTTTTTCTGTAGATGTATGTTTTCATTTCTCTCGGATATAAATCTAGAATAGGAATTTGTGAGTCACATGTCAACAAGTATGGGGGTTACATTTTTTCCACATCCACTCCAACACCTAATTCCTGTCTTTTTTTTTTTATCACAGTCACCATTTTAGAAAGTGTGAAGTACTACCTCAGTATTTTGATTTGTATTTTCGTGATGGCTAATAACAGTGAGCACCCTTTCTTGGATCCATTGGCCATTTGTATATCTTCTCTGAAGAAATGTCTACTCAGTTTTGTTGCCCATTTTTTAAATAAGTTACTTCTTTTGTCATAAATGCTTTTGATGTCATATCTAAGAAAGCTTTGCTTAAGTGAAAGTCATGCAGATTTGTTCCTATATTTTCTTCTAAGAATTTTATACTTCAGCATTTATGCCTAGGTCTGTAATCCAGTGTAATTCATTTTTGTGTAGGGCATGACGTAAGGATTCAACTTCATCCTTTTGCACGTGGATAGCCCAGTGTTCTCTCACCATTTGTTGAAAGGACTATTCCTTCCCTGTTGATTTCTTGGCATCTGTGTTGAAAGCAATGTGAATATTTATTTCTGGGTTCTCAAGTCTATCTGATTGACCAAATGTCTGTTTTTTTTTAAATTTTTTAAAGTTTTTAGTCATTTATTTTTATGAGAGAGTGTGTGTACAAGCAGGGGAGGAGCAGAAAGAGAGGGGGACGGAGGATCTGAAGCAGGCTCCGCGTGGACAGCAGAAAGCCCGATGTGGGGGTTGAACTCATGAACAGTGAGATCATGACCTGAGCTGGAGGCAGACGCTTCACTGACTGAGCCACCCAGGCGCCCCGCAAATGTCTGTTCTCATGCCAGTACCATAGTCTTAATTACTGCTCCTTTACAGCCAAGTTTTGAAATTGGGAAGGGTAAGTCCTCCAGCTTTGTTCCTCTCTTCAACATTGTTTTGGCGACTCTGATGCAAGGAGAGAGCAGATTCTCCGCCCCCCCCCCCATCCCCTCTACTCCCAATACTTCAGTACAACACAACTTCACTTCTGACGCCAGATATATAGGTTTTCCAAACATCAAACAACTTTGCAACATCAGCTGGGTGTCCTACAATCTAACTCAATTCCGACACTGTCTGCCTGGGCATAGCTCAGTCCTACCAGACAGCCCCTCTCCTCCCACTTCAGATGTTAATAGCAAGTTCATGTTACCTGTGCGTCTGACTAACCTGCTATAAATCAGAGGTTGCCACGATCACCTCTTTATGTTTCATTAATTTGCTAGAACAGCTCACAAAACTCAGAGAGACATGTTATTATAAAAGATATTATAAAGGATACAGATGTGCAGCCTGATAAAGAGGTACAGAAGGCAAAGTTCAGAAGTGTCCCAGGTGCAGAGTCTTCTGTCCCCGTGGAACTGGGGTGTGCCACCTTCCCAGCATGTGGATGAGTTTGCCAACCTGGAAGCTCATCTAATCTTGCTCAGTAGTTTTTATAGAGCCTAATCTCCAGCCGCCTCCCCTCTGCCTTCCTAAAGCTTGGTGGTTAGGGTTGATTTTTATTTAAATTCTAGTTAACATATAGTGTTAACATTGGTTTCAGGAGAATTTAGTGATTCATTACTTACGTACAACCCCCAGTGCTGGTCATAACACGTGCCCTACTTAAGACCCGTCACCCATTTAGCCCATCCCTCACCTCTCTACCTCCGGCAACCCTCTGTCATGAAGAGTCTCTTATGGTTGCTTCCCTTTCCCTCTTTTTTTCTTCCAATGTGTTCATCTGTTTTATTTTCTGAAGTCCACATATGAGTGAAATCATATGGCATCTGTTTTTCTCTGATTTATTTCACTTAGCATAATACACTCTAGCTCCATCCACATCTTTGCAAATGGCAAGATTTAATCGTTTTGATGGCTGAGTAATATTCCATTATATATATACATATATATAATATCTTCTTTTTTTTATGTTTATTTATTTTTGAGAAAGAGACAGAGCATGAGCAGGGGAAAGGAAGAGAGAGAGGGAAGCACAGAATCCAAAACAGGCTCCAGGCTCTGAGCTGTCAGCACAGAGCCCGACACTGGGCTTAAAAACCACGAGATCACACCTGAGCTGAAGTCAGAGTCTTAACCAACTGAGCCACCCAGGTGCCCCTATATACCATATCTTCTTTATCCATTCATCTATTGACGGACACTTGGGCTCTTTTCAGCGTTTGGTTATTGTGGATGAAAATTTTAATACTTCTGGTGCCTGGGTGGCTCAGTTGATTAAGCTCAAAGCCTGGAGCCTGCTTCAGATTCTGTGTCTCCCTCTCTCTCTGCCCTTCCCACCCTCCCTCTAAAAGAAAGAAACATTAAAAAAAAAAAAGAAAGAAAGTTTTAATCCTTTAAGCATTTGTTTGATATGTTCACCAGTGCTATCTGGAGACCATCTAGGAGCCCCACCCTAAGCCACCTCATTAGGATAAATTCAGGTAGGCTCTAAAGGAGCTCCTTATGAATAACAAAAGACATTCCTATCACTCAGGAAATTCCAAGGGTTTTAGGAGCTTTGTGCTGGGAATGGGGTCAAAGACCAAACCTATTTCTTATTTTACTGCAACTGAGTTCCTTGGAATTTCCAGGTGAATCTCAGAGTAAGCTTGTTGATTTATGCAAAAATGACAGCTGAGATTTTGATAGGGGAAGCACTGAATCTGCAGATAAATTTGGGGAATATAGCTAGCTTTATAATATTACATGTTTTGATCCATGAACATGGAATGCCTTTCCATTTATTTAGGTTTTCTTTAAGTTCTTTCAACAATGCTTTGTAGCATTCGTTATATAAGTTTTACACTTCTTTTTGTAAAGTTATTCCTAAATATTTTATTTTTTGATGCTATTCTAATAAATTGCAATATTTTTAAAACCAACTCTAACATCTCTGAAATTAAGATGTTTTGTACAATCAAGGGTATCTTAGCATTATGCCATAGTACAAGTGGCAGTAATTTTTTTTTTTTTATCTTGGTGGAGATAAATGTGATTTACCATCAATAGCTTCTTTGATTTACTACCACATGGTATTAAATGTGAAATATCTATAAAACATTAAAGTGAAAGTGGAAAGTAGGTATTTGGATATATCTTCAGAAATCAGAAGAGAGTTGAACTAGAAGATAGATGTAGGGTCATCTGAAGTTCATTATTTTATTATGCAAAAAAATTGGTTTAATGTTTATTTATTTTTGAGAGAGAGAGAGAGATGGAGCACAAGCAGGGGAGGGGCAGAGAGAGAGGGAGACACAGAGTCCAAAGCAGGCCCCTGCTGCCAGCACAGAGCCTGATGCGGGGCTGGAACCCACTAACCAAGAGATCTTGACCTGAGCCGAAGTCAGACGCTCGACTGACTGAGCCACCCAGGTGCCCCTGAAGTTCATTATTTTAAAGCTGTAACAGTAAATGAGATTTCTTTAGGAAAAGAGTGCAGAAGTTGCAGCCTTGAGAAATCACAACAAGAAGTTAGTGAGAGGAATAAGATCTAGAAAAGGGAACATTTTTGTTATGAGTTATTGTCATTGCTATTATCATGTGTCACTAGATGGAAGGACCTATGGGCCAAGGACCTAGCCTCTTTTATACTCTAATGAACCTCTCTAAGCTAAGCACTCTTCTATATTTAGATATTAACCTACTGACCACAGATAAATTGGGGAAAGTGATTCAGAATAATCTGTTCATTTGAGAAATAATATATTGATTAACTATCAGCTCTTTCACCCCTGAAAATCAGACATGAATACAAATAAATCAATCTTTCAGGTCTCCAGAGAAGCATTTTAATCTGATTGTGATTTTGGATTGAAAATAGGTACATGCTTATTGCATATTAACCTAGAGTAATTTTCTAAAGGTAGAAGAAACCAGTCAGTGGAAATACTGCAGCATTCACCATTAAAAGGAGAAATGTGTATAAAAATCCTTCTGAGGCATTCATATCCCACTTGCTGCCACATTTCTATAGAATAAGTAGGACACCAGCTGGTAGTAATGCTAATTCATCCGCCTTTCCTTTTCTGTTTGTCACTTCTCAGATATTAAATCTTATCCATTCCTTTGGTCCGTTTTTCCCTTCACATTGCAAATGCCCTAACCAACATATAAATACCACATCCTCTGAGCAGTACTTCTCAACCGAGGGAGATTTTGACCCCCAGAGGACATTTGGAAAGGTAGGGAGACATTTTTTTTTTGTCAGAACTGGAGATAGGGTGCTATTGACATCCAAAGGGTACAGGACAGGGATGTTGCCAAACATCTTACAATCCCCAGGACAGCCACCTCCCCCCTCCATGAATGATCTGGCCCAAAGTGTCAGTAGCGCCAGGGTTGAGAAACTCTACCACTGAGGCTATAAGTTTTTAGGTATATGAACTTTATGGGAGCAAAATCCTTAGCTTTTACCAAATTCTCAAAGGTGGTATAATGCAGAATTTGAAGGAACACTGGCTTAAGTGGATGTTTCATCCAGGCCTTGGTAACAAGTAGCACAGTAATACTACTTCACAGCAAAAATCACCTCTCTAGTTAAGATGACTTCTCTCTGCTGGCCAAATCTCGCGGTCCCTTTCCACTGCCCACTCTGATTTATGGCTAAACACAACTCTTTGGATTTCCTGTCTCTAGGTTCTTTCTCCAAATACCACAATCCCCTTCTATTAGCTAGGTTAATACAGTTACTATGGTTATAGCGACTATTGATCAAGCTAGAGCTTCATAATATGCCAAATTTTGATTTGTCTAGATACCTCCAGTTCCTTCCGTCAGTATTTACTCAGACTACTCTGTTTAGCACACTGCTAGGCACTGGGCATATGGTGATGAAAATTAGCTTACAACTGAATACTAGAGAGAGATTAATAAAATTTAAACATGTAGTTTAAAACTGCACTATGGAAGAGGTGTGAAAGTTAAAGGTGAGAGAGGCTGAAACGAGGATAAGGATGGACTGACAAACCATTGTATGCCATCCAAATGCGACAAGCAGCTAAACCCTTCCTGGTTATTTTAAACAGTTCAGCTGTAATAGCTGCATCCCAGTCCAGCTAACTTGGGATGTAGTTATATTAAACAAGCAACTCCTGCGCACTTACAGGCAAATTTGGGACAGGGGAGAGTGGGTAAGGCGGGTATAGGGCAAATGCAAAAGCTTCCCTTTTCCTTGTTACTAATAAATCTAATTAGAAACCGATGTGTGGAGCGGGAGCACGGGAGAATAAAGCCAATGTCTAAAATGCCCTTTCCAGATAATTAGCAGATAGAATAATCGTTACAATCGCAATCGCTCTTAATCAAATACTGAAAGTTAGCTGTTGTGAGCTGTAAATCAACAGACAAAAAAAAAAATCAACTTGGCCATTTCCCCAAATATTAGCAATTCTTTATACTGTCAGTAGTCAGCTAAACAGATCAGGGAGCCCTAGCCAGAAACACTGAAGACAGGCTGGAATCCCGAACTCCCTAAAAGCCCCAGACTGGTAAAAATAACCGAGGTTTCCGTGGGAACGAGGTAGAGGGAAGCCGATGTGGGAACAAAGGCTGCGTCTCTATTAGGGGCTGGCGGGCCCGCGGGCCGCACTGGGGGCGAGGGCGGCGGTGCGTCCGGGTGGCGGGCTGCCCCGTGCCCCACGCCGCCGCGGCGCTGGCGCACCTTTCCGGGCCAGTCCCCGGAGCCGCCGCATAGCAAGGCGCCGGCGAGGCGGGAGGCGAGAGCGAAGGGCCCCGGGGGCCGAGGCTTGGCCGCCGCCCGAGTGAGTGTGCTAGCGAGCGACTTGTGAAACACGCCGCGGGCCGTCACCCAACAGGACGGCGAACACGCGCCGCGGCGCCGGCTGAAGCCGCCTAGATATGCGCGCGGCGGAGGAGGGGCGCCGGGGACAGAGGGCGACGTCCCCTGCAGTTCGCGTCTCGCAGGGGTCGCCGGCGCCGCCAGGCCCCGCCCCCTGGCGCTTATGTAATAGGGGCGCGCTGCCATTGGCCCGCGCGACCGGAAAGGGCGCAGGCGTGCGAGCAGGGTAGGGGCGGGGGAGGCGGCCGCAGCAGGAAGGCGAGTGGGCGGCGAAGAGCGGGCGGGCGCTGGGGCGACTGGGAGAGCTGCGCGGCGTGCGCGGGCACGAGCGTAGTGGCCTCCCCCGAGGCTGAGGCGGCGGTGGGCGCGCGCGGCGGCGGGTGCGAGGCGCGGGCTGTTGTGCTCCCGACTCTCCTCTTTCCCCTCCTTGGCGGGTGGAGGAGGCCGAAGCGGTGCTGGGCGCGCTCCCCCTTCCTCTCCCTCCGGCCACCTCCCCCGGCCCTCTCGCGCTGCGCGGTCTCTCCGACGCAAGACTGTCCCGGCCCGGGTGAGCGGCAGTGGGGGCGGCGCTGACGCCGCAGGACGTCCGGGAGCCGGGGTGGGGGCCCGGCGGCGGGGTCGCCGCGGGTCGCGAGGGGCCGCTGGCCTCCCCGCCTCCCAGGCGGCGGCCGGGCCCGTCCTGTCCCGGCGCGGGCCGCGGGCTGGAGGGAGAGCTCGGGCGCCTGCCAGGCCCTGCAGGTGGCCGGGTAGCAGGCCGCCTTCGGCCGCGGAGCGGAGCGGTAACCTTACCCCTGGGCGACAGCAGCTGGTCGGTTTCACGAGGCCGGGGCTCCCCGTGGCCGAAGGGGCCGGGTTTAGGGCGGCCAGACACTCGGGGAGGCGCGTCTCGGGTCAGGGTCTGTGCGAAGTGGCGGGTAGTTGGGGGGAGCTGTGTGGCGGGACTGGGGAAGGGGCCCCCTGAGGCGGGAGAGGCCGGTTGGGAAGGAAGGTGGGCCGGGCGGCAGCTGGGCTCGGTCAAGTGTTGGGTGAGATAGACCGTACTTCTGGTGCTTTCCTCTTCCCTCCGTGAAAGGATGTAGTCAAAACGTGGGGTCAGGATGTTGATCGCTGCCTGGGCCTCTTCGTTTCAGATGGTTATGGAGAACGATCCTACTTCCTGTATCCAAAAATCGTTTTCTTCCTCATTTGTTTTGGCTTTGAGAGAATCTTAAGGGGCAGTGCTTACTTGTTGCCTCCTGTAAACGCTCTTCATTTTAGAACAACTCTTTATTCGTTCTGCTTCCCTCTTTGCAGCCCTCGTAAAACCACAGTTAATAAGAGTAACATTAAAAATCTGTGTTTAAGGTATTTGTAAGTGACTTGTTGCCCATGAGTTTGTCTTATGTAATTAAGAAGTTGTGCTTAAGATTTTGTAGAAAATTCGATTGGCTTGAGAGCAGTTCTTAAGTTGAGCTGTCCAAAAGCAGGTGGCATGTTCGTTTGCATTTCTGCTTTCAGAAAGGAAATTAATGCAGTGAGTTGTTGGAAGTTAGGGGCCTACCCCACGCGTTTAGACTGTTGATTCGATTTCCCTTAAGGGGTGTTCAGTTCTCCGTTTTAAATATAAGAACACTGGACTACAGTCTTTACTTATCAAAGCTTTTATGGTTTTATTTGCCACTTTAGATGACAGTGGAAAATGGGTTAACTCTATTGTGTAATGTTATATTTTGGGAGAAGTCCTAAATGGAAAAGTTAAAAATAATGTTCATCTCATGACATTGTAACAGAGCACTGCGTGAAAATGGGATCAGAATAGCTAATAACTTGTAATTATCAAAGAAACTTCTGGAATTAGTGGCATAAAACAATTGAGGTTACCCACAAAATCAGCGTTAGCATGGGTGGCCGACATTGTGTTCTAAACATAAGGTGCTGATCCCAGGGTATTATAAACCACTGGGATACCTAAAGGTTGCACACCTGCCTACTACCATCCAGCTGTTTCTGTGGGAATAGGTTTTGTATGCTGCTGTAACATTTGTACTTAAATATATTTTTTAAAAAATCATTCCATTTGGCTTGGAATTAGTAAAGATTCGGCTTTTGAAAAAACTTAAAAGGAAGTTTAGTGTTCGAGGACGAACACATCTGGTAATATTTACCATTATTTGGTAACGGGGTTCTTATATTAGGCTAGCATACTAAAATTTTTTGTACTGTGTTAAAACAGTCGACTGGCTTCGTAGGAAAGCATTGATCCTCTTCTCTATTTTATTTGCCTTTCAGTTTAGTGTAAATACTAGTGGGAACTTGTCCCAGCAGTCCACTTATTTTTTCCAGTTTCCCTTTTTCTTTTTGGGGGGAGAAGCTCATGTGTTACTATGAAATGTTTGACTTTATATCCATTAATTAATTAGGATTCCAGGCAGAAAAAGCCTGTACTGTTTTCTGGTAAAGGTGATATAGATCCGTATTATGTTCATGCCCTGCAGTGATTTAAAAGTTTAAAACTTAATTGCAGTGCTAGTCAAAGCTATACATAGGATTTCTACTTAGGACCCAATTTCAATATATTTCAAAGGGAGCTGGGGCTCATAGACCCTTTATGAGCAGGTTTAACTTGTGTTGTCTAATACAAGACTTTAATGTTATTAAGTTTTTAATTTTAATTCCAGTATAGTTAGTAGCATACAGTGTTAGTTTCAGGTGTACAGTATTAGTGATTCAACAATTCTATACATTAGTCAGTGCTCATCATGATAAGTGTGCTCCTTAATCCCCATCACGTGTTTCACCATCCCCCTACCCACCTGTGAACCTCTGATAACCATCAGTTCTCTATAGTTAAGAGTCTGTTTCATGGTTTGAGAAGACCTTAATTTTATTTTTTTTAAGTTTCATGCAGTTCTTTCTTTATTTTTTTTTTTAAGTTAATTTATTTTGAGAGAGGAAGAGCAGGGGAAGTGCGGAGAGAGGGAAAGAGAATCCCAAGCAGGCTCTGCACCGACAGTGCCAATGCGGGGCTTGAACTCAAGAACCGCAAGATCATGGCCTGAGCTGAAATCAAGAGTCAACAGACTGAGCCACCCAGGCGCTCCAAGAAGACTTAATTTTAATGAAAAAGTAAAAGTAACATTTTCAGTAACATTCATTTTTAGCCTGTTTAGCTTTATTTCAGACTATCCGTAGTAAAAATTGGTACTTTTCATTTTTGTAAAAGTGCCTTTACTCTTTTTATAAGGTTTATTCTCTCAGCTAGGAACTAATTTAATCCTATTTAATAATTTCTCCAGCAGTCCTGCAAAGGTCAACTTTTTAGAAAGATTTAGAATAGCGCAGTGGTTTTATGTAACCTAAGTATGTAGGAGAACAGTTTCCATTGCTCTTAGGATCTCTTTCAGAACCTGTAGACGACAACTCTTAAGTTGCAAAAATCTAAATCATGACAGTAAATATTGGAAAGGGAAGGCACCTTTGGAAAGTGGTCAGCCAATGCTTAGGGAAGAGTGCTTAACTTTTTGGTAAAGTTTTGAAGATTACATATGGCAAAGTGTACAAGCCTGATGAATTTTTACACATGAACACACCTGTATAACATTACCCTGATCAAGACACAACATCTCAACGGCCCCCCATGCCCTTTTTTCCCAGTCACTACCTCCTAGATTAGCTTTGCCTGTTCTGAATTTTATACAGCCTATATCCATTGTATCTGGCTTCTTTCCTTTAGCACTGGATATAACCATATTGTTACCTGTAACAATAGTGTTTTCTTTCTGAATGCAGGTAGCATTCAACAAATATTGAATGAATATTCAATAAATAAATATAAATAAATACAAATTATCCATTTTATTAACTGGCATTTGCATTGTTTACAGTTTTGGAAACAAGTACACTGGACATTCTTGTACTGCCTTTGGGTGTATGTGTACATTTGCATTTCTGTTGGATTTATGCTGGGAGTGGAATTACTAGGTTTATAGAGGAGACCAGTTTTCCACAGTGGTGGTACCAGTGTACTCTCTAGTAGCATTTTATGTGAGGATTTGAAAACCCATACATTTTGATCGACAGCTCTCTAAAATTAGAGTCTTCGACTCTAGAGAGCATTACCATGCTTAGATTACTCGGTATTAATCACTCTAATGCCTCGACTTCTGTTTTTAGATATGGCTCGTGGACAGCAGAAGATTCAGTCTCAGCAGAAAAATGCCAAAAAGCAAGCTGGACAAAAGAAGAAACAAGGACATGACCAAAAGGCTGCTGCCAAAGCTGCCTTAATATATACCTGCACTGTGTGTAGGGTAAGGGGAACTGGAAGGCTTAGTTTTCCCGGGGACAATTCTTGCCTTACCCAGTGGTATATAGAGGTTGCCACGGCAACATAAATAGTGGATGGGGAGAGCTGCTTATGTTAGGTTGCCAGCTTCAGTGGCCTCTTCCTCAGTTACTGGTTTGAATGGCTCCTGTGTCCAGGCCCAGGTCTCCAGGTGTCAGGGAAAGGGAATGAACAAAGTCCCTCCCGGCGTGAAGAATAAAGATGTCTTCTTCAGGGCAGATACTATGCTTTGAACTTTCTAAGGAAGTCAGATCTACATTCTTAGTGTAGAGCTGTGTGAAACACAAGTACACCTCTGGTTATATGATTGACTTTTCACTAAATTCAGAGGAGGTCTGCACAACTATCTTGAGTATTTTTACATTGAGGGCTTTTACTAGAATTAATATGTGTTATTAGATTGAAGAATGGTCATAACAACTACTGTTGAGTGCTTATCCGGTGTTTTATGTGTATGAGCCTGTTAGTCCCCACAATCACTCTGTGAGATAAAGGACTCCTATTCTCATTTTACAGAAGAGGAAACTGAGCCATGGGGATTAAATAACTTCTGCAGGGTCACCCAGCTAGTACAGAGAAGAGGTAGGATCGAAAGCCAGGCAGTCTAGTTCCTGAGCCTCCAGGCCACTATCCCGCACTTCCTTTCTCAGAAGTTTTTCTTCAGTTCCAAGCCAGAGTTGCTTTCTTGCTTTTTTCTTTAAGCTCAGCACCTTTGAAGTTAGTGAATAGAAGCACCAAAAGAAAAATACATAGTGACAGTGGTCCAATACATCTGCATGTGTATATATATGCATATATGTACACCATATGTACGGTGTATTTTTTTTTCCCCAAAGCCCCACACCTAGGTAGGGTTGTGGGAAGGGATCTTGGTAAGACATGATTCCAAAACTAAAGTTTATCATCTGAAGGCATTACTGATGAAATTGAAGTTTCTAACTACATGAAAGTTCTTGTTAAGAAATCTATTACATTAAATGTCTTGTTCATACTGAGCTTTGAGACACTCAAAATAATGAAATTGAACAACTTTAAAGTAAATTTCATTAAATTACTGATGAATGAATATTTTGATTTGAAAGTACTGGAATAGGGGTGCCTGGGTGGCTCAGTTAAGCATCTGACTCATCTCGCTATTTGTGGGATTGAGCCCTGCAACGGGCTCTGCTCAAAGCACAGAGTGCTTGGAATTCTCTCTGCCCCACCCCGATTGCATGTGGTGCACGCCCTCTTTCTCTCTCAAAATAAATATTTAAAAAAAAATGAACTGAAAGTACTAGAGTAGTTCACCTATTTAAGCTCTCAGAACAAAATAGCCAAAACTTTTATTTCATGTTTCGTTTAACTGCATGAGCTAAAGAATAAATTGCTGACGGTGCTTGCCTAGGGAAGTTGGTATAGTGTAGTGATTGAGAACTGAAGTACTAGAACAAGGTTGAAACCGGTCCTGGACAGATTATACTCTAGTTTTTGTTTCCTTACCATGTGAAATGAGGAATGGTAGTAGAAACTATTTAGGATTACTGTGAAGGTCCTACGAGAATCCAGGTAACCTGCTTAGCATAATATGTTAAGTAATGTCACCTGTTGCTTGCTCTTAAACAAGCAGAATCCTTTATGTGACCCACCCGTTCTTCATATGTGAGATATAGTCAGATGTTAGGAATTTCTTTGTTACGAGATCCTTTTTCAGAGACCAGCCACTAGTTACAGGAACTTAAAAAAAAAAAAAAGTGTTTTTGAGATGATTGCCTATCCTGAACAGGCTCAGGATTTGAAAAGTAAACACATCTTTATTTCATGAATAAGGTCTCTCTTTTTTTTTTTTTTTTTTTTTTTTTTTTACATTAGACACAAATGCCAGACCCTAAGACCTTCAAGCAGCACTTTGAAAGCAAGCACCCTAAGACTCCACTTCCTCCAGAATTGGCTGATGTTCAGGCATAAAGTTGTTTACAGGTAATTGACCTTTTGTCTTTTCATTGCTTAATGTCAAGGTTATATACAAGAGCAAAATTACCTTCCATAACTGTGAAATTAATGTCTGCCTTCTAGCTGAGATTTCATTGCTTTCCCTCTTTTAGTTAGTGTTTACCTTCACAATTGCTAAAAGCCCGTTTTTCCAAACCAGATCTTCTCAATGCCTTTAAAACACCCAAGTTTTTACTACTGTAGCCCAAAATGGGGGGCTGAGGTGATGCTGGCCGACTCTGGTCCAAGAATGGAAGAGACTTCCCAACCTAAAGAAAGTAAATATTGCAAAGGCATTTGAGGGTCTTGCTCCCAGAAATGATGCAGAACAGTGTTCCTGAGTGCCTGGTTGCAGGTATTTTACTAATGGAGCTTCCGAATGCATTGAAATATGTAGCAAAATGTGGGCTTACACTGTATAAACTCATAGTTGCTTGAAAATAATCAGTTTACATTTTCGTGTGGTTGGTTTTTGTTTTCCCTAAGTGGTGGTGATGGTGTGAGATAACTATTTCTTTTTAAAGTAAATTCATCAAAGATTGTTTATCAAATCATTGACAGCTCCCTCAGACTGGCTTGGTAGCTAATGCATGTGGTGCATTTTTCTTAGACATTTGAAATGCGTAGAAGTGGTATTTGTGCAATGCTTACATTCACTGAAAATTCCATTTATGTTTTATAGGTGAATTCATGACACCTTTGACTCTTCTACTGTCTCAGACCTTAGGTAACAAACCTGCAGCTGCTTTTCTAACAAACTGTTGATCAGCAAAAATAAAGGGGCTACAGAAACACTCATTTTTATGCTGTTCCCTTTTGGGCTTCATGCAAAGACAATTCTGTGTAAATGTACAGTTGACTCTGATTTGGAAATCTGAAAATCAGTCCATCCTTGTTATAAGAAATTTTTTTACAATTGTAATTATATTGATGTTCATATTGTGTAAAATAACTCATTTAATAAAGTAGTACTTTGATTTTACAACATCACAGGATAAATGGTTCTAGAAATTCTGTTCTAACTTTCCACATTATTTGCCTTATAAAAATCTAATGAATTCGTCAGCTAGACTCGCAAGCGCAATTCTTACCTCCCTTTTCCAGAGCTCAGTGGCAGGTTTATTATTTACATCAGAGCAGACTCATTCGTGCAGTTTTATTGGCAGCTGCTGATCTAGGTGAAGAATGACTTACCTGCTGCCTTAGTATATTACTATCATGTGTCATTTCCCTCTCTGATCGTTCCCTGTGTTTGAGGTTGGAATATTTTAACCTGCTCTATGAGCTGGCTATAGCTGCCAGCCAGGTACACCCTGTAGATAACTGATAAATTCCTAATGCGGTTGGATTTTCATTGAGCCCTTCTGAAAGATTATGTTCTCAAGTATATGCCTTAACGAGATAATCAGTAAGGCTTTCGTTTAATACAAAACATGATGGATCATGTGTGAACTGGTAAGGATCTGTCTTACACAAATTATACTGGATTCTTTCCGAATTCTTCAAGTTCATTAGTTTGAAATTAAAACTCCATATTTGAAGGAGTTTTTGCAAATTATTAATAATTTGGCCAATTTTATGAGTGGTTTTCACTAATAGAAAGATTGGAATGACTTGCTGCTGGGTTAATTCCCAGAACCTTCTCCCTCCTTTCATTTTGCAAGTGAGTGGTTGGTTTTAGAAGTTTACTTTGTACTGGTTCCTAAAATCAATTCAATATGATTTGTTTGAACTAGAAACATATTAAAATAGGCCAATGTCCACATTCTTTTGGCTCTATGGAAAGGGAAGTGGGTTGGTTCAGATGGATGAGGTAAATCCTACCCAGTTAAGGAAGACTAATTTTAGCATTCTTCTAATTTATTTTGGTCAGCTATTAACTTTACCAGTGAAACTGCTGTAACTCAGTTTAAATTTTAAAGTTAGTATAATAGGAAGAACACTCAGCTCTTTACTGGTAATTGCTTAGAGCCACAAATCTGATCCTGTGGGTTACAAAATGTGTTCCCTCTCTCTGCTGTAACTCATCACTGCATTTGTTTCGTAGCTGTGCGTATTCTGCCCGCCTTGTTTGACTTCACTGTAAGTTTAAAATAAGATATTTACAAGGAAGAGCTTCAGTGGTGATAGTTTCTTAGCAACCTTCTATTACATTCTTACTTTAAAAGTCATTTTTTCCATGTATTTTTTAAGTTTCAGATTCAATATCTGTTATTTCCTAATATGTTGGTTACCAGAACATTAGAATTTGCCTGATTGCTTGTGGTGGGTATTACAGAAGTTCTGGCTAAATTATAGTTTAAAGGTTTTTAAAAGTACTTTGACCATATGTATGTTTACATTTAGTAACAAATCATTTAAAAACCATTCACAAGTTTTGGTTTTATTTTTTTTTTTCATTTGTTTTACTGACTGTAATTCAGAATAAAAGCTTTTTGTTCGTGTATTTAACCCTTTTATATAAACAGCTGAAGACACCATATTTGATTTTATATGTCAGTGATAGGAAAATAGCTGCATTGGCCTTGCATAAGACGTTGATTCTCATACTTCATGTAAGGATTATTAGTACAATCCCTTCTTATTACGTTTGAGTTAAATTTGCTCTAAAGGGAAAATTAAAATTCTTTAGCATCCTCGTTACTTAATTTGAAGATTCTTTAACAGATCACAGCAAAGTTCATTATGAAACTGTTATGGTGTCTTCAAAGACTTTATAAAATCTGAGACACAGAGAGAGGATCTGTATTCTGTATTTCCATTAATTGCCAAAAGGAATGGGGTTAAGATTAAATTTGTTTCATTCTACTTCGTATGGATCTACACCCCCATGGTTAACTGACACACTGGGGGCTCAGTTGTGTGCTGTAATGTCTTATTAAAGAAGATATTAAAGAAAACTAAACTAGTCTAATTTCTTCTACATTCTAGGAGATTTTTATATTGCCTCTTCCCATTTTTTTTAACTTCTCAGTTGCCTCTTGAGTGTAGAGCTCAGTCGTTCTAAAGGCAGCAAGAGATTTGTTTCATTTCTCATTGTTTTTCCTGCAGTTTGGTCTGTTTTAGGTGTACAGGATACTTGGAAAAGGTGGTCATTCTGAAACCTTCCTGTGTAGACTAAGTGTAAGTTGCTGGAAGGGATAAGTAATTGGCTGTTAATATAAAAATAATACTCAAATGAAAAATGCTTAGGTCAATAAATTGAATGGGTAAGTCTTTTAGGACACTGACTCCAATTTGAGATAACACTTTGGTTTTATATTAAGGCTACTGCATCGCTAGTTAATCACATGATGCAAACTTGAGCTATGTGTAGCACGAATGAACTAGAATTTACCAAGGTTACTATTTTGACAAAAAGAATTCTAGTTTTTCATTTTTATTAGTTTGTGGAATATACTATATCTGTTTTAAAATGCAGTTAATATCAAGGCCTTTTTCGAAAGTACAGTGATAGCCACAGTCCAAACTAAAATACCTTATTTATTTATTTATTATTTTTTAAAATATTTTTATTTATTTCTAGGAGAGAGAGAGAGAGAGAGACAGCGTGAGCAGGGGAGGGTCAGAGAGAGAGGGAGTCACAGACTGAAACAGAATCCAGGCTCCGAGCTGGCAGTCAGCACAGAGCCCGACGTGGGGCTCGAACCCACGAACCGCAAGATCATGACCTAAGCAAAAGTCGGACGCTTAACCGACTAAGCCACCCAGGCGCCCCATACTTAATTATTTTAAATATTTACATAGTATTGTACTGTAAGAACGTTCTGTAACTTTTAAAATGTGCTTTAGAGAAATTGGCTTGCTAAATTTCACTAAGTTGAAATGCACAATACTTTGCTGTCTTGAATATATGTTTTAGTGTTTTCCATATTGTTTATAAATTGCTTGCCTATGTTATCAGAGATGTATAGCTCTGTGGGTTATAAGAGCTCACTTAGGGATGTGAAATGGACAGGACTTTCCTATCTATCACACCCAGGACTACCAGATTAAACACACGTTGCCCAATTAAATTTGACTTTCAGACAGATGATGAACATTTTTTATTCTACATTCCAGATACTGTATTTTTTTTGTTTATCTGAAATTTTGGTATCTTTTATTTACTTGATCTGTCAAACCTAAATCTGTATAAATGCAGTGGCCATTATTCCAGCTCATTC